>NC_042961.1:25918310-26239560 GCF_901001165.1 Salmo trutta | reverse complement strand
AATCTCAGGACTGTTCAGACTGTTGGACCTTTTAAAGCAGGCCTTAAGACTCTTCTCTATCGGCTGGCCTACCCTTCCTCCTAGACTTTGATTGTGGCTTTCATGATATGGTTAGATATATTTGAATGTTATTTTATGCACTTTGAGATTATTCTTGTATAATGAAAAGCGCTTTACGAATTGTTGGGTTCTAGTTTGAAATACTTGCTATACTAGAAGTTAATGGTTACATGTATGAGGAATGTAGATGGTGGGGTCAATGGAGGTTGGATAAGATCCATGGGCTTGGAGAGTTACTAAGTAAGGGAAAGGCAGTCACATGGTTGCAGTCACTGATACGGGTGGATAGCTGTGGAGCTAGTGAGGAATGTGGGCCGAGGTCAGGTCAGGTCACAGTTTATTACCCACATCCCTTAACTTCCTGCCTAGCAACAAAGATGTAGTGTTTAGAGAAAAGGAGGAGATTCTGACTAAAGGGGGGTATAAATACTTGTATTAGTGGAAGTATGTCTTTGAGGCTGTTTGACCCAGTGGGTGAATAAACTTGGTTTGAGCTTGTTCTAGTTGTCAGTTAGTTTTTACTCTGTTTAATAAATTATTACTATTATTTTATTGTACTGTTCAGCAACATTTGAGTGTATGCCTGGCTTAAGTGAAGCAGGCACGGAGCCCTCGCGTTATAAGGGGACATAGGCTGCGCTGATAGACAGACTTAAACCTTTCACAATCAGCAGACAACGTGAGACACATTTGATAGAATTCCCAAAAGTAACCAAAATTCTAGTACATAATCGTTTTCATGCTCTAATATTGAAAAAGTACAAAAGTTTTGGTATACTGTGCAACACAATAAAACACATATACACACCACTGCAGGCCTATGTAAAAGACTCTTGCGCCGTGATGATAAAACACTTTAATAGAGAAAGCTAAATCTGGGTATGGATGGTCGGAGAGTGATTTGGGAATAAATAAAATATCCCTCCTGCTGCACCATCCATAACAGAGGCAGCTATTCTTTTAGATAAATGTTGTTCTACCTCTCCTCTTTAACCATTCCATCCAGTATAGTGACCCCAGTTAGATTTACTTCATCCACTACAGACCGTCACATTCATGTGTAAGAAGGGCTATAAAATCCTTCTATAAATGTATTTGTTTTGTTTTTTATTTCACCTTAACTTAACCAGGTAGGCCAGTTGAGAACAAGTTCTCATTTTCAACTGTGATAAAGCAGATAAAGCAAAGCAGTGTGACAAAAACAACAACACAGAGTTACACATGGGGTAAACAAACATACAGTCAATAACACAATAGAAAAAGTCTATGTACGGTGTGTGTAAATGTAGTAAGATTAGGGAGGTAATGCAATAAATAGGCCATAGAGGTGAAATAATTACAATTTAGCATTAACACTGGAGTGATATATGTGCAGATGATGATGTGCAAGTAGAGATACTGGTGTGCAAAAGAGCAAAAAACATAACAATATGGGGATGCGGTAGTTGGGTGTGCTATTTACAGATGGGCTGTGTACAGGTACAGTGATCGGTAAGCTGCTCTGACAGCTGATGCTTAAAGTTAGAGAGGGAGATATAAGTCTCCAGCTTCAGTGATTTTTGCAATTCGTTCCAGTCACTGGCAGCAGACAACTGGAAGGAAAGGCGGCTAAAGCAGGTGTTGGCTTTGGGGATGAACAGTGAAATATACCTGCTGGAGCGTGTGCTACGGATGGGTGTTGCTATGGTGACCAGTGAGCTGAGATAAGGCGGGGCTTTACCTAGCAATACTTACAGATGACCTGGAGCCAGTGGGTTTGGCGACAAATATGCAGCGAGGGCCAGCCAATGAGAGCATACAGGTCGCAGTGGTGAGTAGTATATGGGGCTTTGGTGACAAACGGATGGCACTGTGATAGACTACATCAAATTTGCTGAGCAGAGTGTTGGAGGCTATTTTGTAAATTACATCGCTGAAGTCAAGGATCGGAAGGATAGTCAGTTTTACCAAGGTGTGTTTGGCAGCATGAGTGAAGGAGGCTTTGTTGCGAAATAGGAAGCCGATTCTAGATTTCATTTTGAATTGGAGATGCTTCATGTGAGTCTGGAAGGAGAGTTTACAGTCTAACCAGATACCTAGGTATTTGGAGTTGTCCAAGTCAGAACCGTCCAGAGAAGTGATGCTAGTCGGGTGCGGGCAGCAAACGGTTGAAGAGCATGCATTTAGTTTTACTAGCATTTAAAAGCAGTTGGAGGCCACAGAAGATGTGTTGTATGGCATTGAAGCTCATTTGGAGGTTTATTAACACAGTGTCCAAAGAAGGGCCAAATGTATACAGAATGGTGCCGTATGCGTAGAGGTGGATCAGAGAATCACCAGCAGCAAGAGCGACATCATTGATATATACAGAGAAAAGAGTCGGCCCAAGAATTGAACCCTGTGGCACCCCCATGGAGACTGCCAGCGGTCTGGACAACAGGTTCTCCGATTTGACACACTGAACTCTATCTGAGAAGTAGTTGGTGAACCAGGCGAGGCAGTCATTTGAGAAACCAAGGCTATTGAGTCAGCCGATAAGTATGCGGTGATTGACAGAGTCGAAAGCCTTGGCCAGGTCGATGAAGACGGCTGCACAGTACTGTCTTTTATCGATGGCAGTTATGATATTGTTTAGGACCTTGAGCGTGGCTGAGGTGCACCCATGACCAGCTTGGAAACCAGATTGCATAGCGGAGAAGGTAAGGTGGGATTCGAAATGGTCGGTGATGTGTTTGTTAACTTGGCTTTCGAAGATTTTAGAAAGGCAGGGATGGATGGATATAGGTCTATAACAGTTTGGGTCTAGAGTGTCTCCCCCTTTGAAGAGGGGGATGACCGCAGCAGCTTTCCAATCTTTGGGGATCTCAGACGATACGAAAGCATTTGAACAGGCTAGTAATAGGGGTTGCAACAATTTCGGCTGATAATTTTAGAAAGACAGGGTCCAGATTGTCTAGCCCAGCTGATTTGTAGGGATCCAGATTATTCAACTTTTTAAGAACATCAGCTCAAATAAAAAATCTAATAAAATCAAATTTTATTGGTCACATACACATGGTTAACAGATGTTAATGCGAGCATAGCGAAACGCTTGTGCCTCTAGTTCCGACCGTGCAGTAATATCTAACAAGTAATCTAACAATTCCTAACAATTTCACAACAACTACCTTATATACACAAGTGTAAGGGAATGAATAAGAATATATACATATAAATATATGGATGAGAGATGGCCGAACGGCATAGGCAAGATGCAGTAGATGGTATAGAGTACAGTATATACATATGAGATGAGTAATGTAGGGTATGTAAACATTATATAAAGTGGCATTGTTTAAAGTGACTAGTGATACATTTATTACATCCAATTTTTAATTATTAAAGTGGCTAGAGATTTGAGTCAGTATGTTGGCAGCAGCCACTCAATGTTAGTGATGGCTGTTTAACAGTCTGATGGCCTTGAGATAGAAGCTGTTTTTCAGTCTCTCGGTCCCAGCTTTGATGCACCTGTATTGACCTCGCCTTCTGGATGATAGCGGGGTGAACAGGCAGTGGCTCGGGTGGTTGTTGTCCTTGATGATCTTTTTGGCCTTCCTGTGACATCGGGTGGTGTAGGTGTCCTGGAGGGCAGGTAGTTTGCCCTCGGTGATGCGTTGTGCAGACCTCACTACCCTCTGGAGCGCCTTACGATTGTGGGCAGAGCATTTGCCGTACCAGGTGGTGATACAGCCCGACAGGATGCTCTCGATTGTGCATCTGTAAACGTTTGAGTGTTTTTGGTGACAAGCCAAATTTCTTCAGCCTCCTGAGGTTGAAGAGGCGCTGTTGCGCCTTCTTCACCACGCTGTCTGTGTGGGTGGACCATTTCAGTTTGTCCGTAATGTGTACGCCGAGGAACTTAAAACTTTCCACCTTCTCCACTACTGTCCCATCAATGTGGATAGGGGGCTGCTCCCTTTGCTGTTTCCTGAAGTCCACGATCATCTCCTTTGTTTTGGTGATGTTGAGTGTGAGGTTATTTTCCTGACACTACACTCTGAGGGCCCTCACCTCCTCCCTGTAGGCCGTCTCATCGTTGTTAGTAATCAAGCCTACCACTGTAGTGTCGTCTGCAAACTTGATGATTGAGTTGGAGGCGTGCATGGCCACGCAGTCAGGGGTGAACAGGGAGTACAGGAGAGGGCTGAGAGCGCACCCTTGTGGGGCCCCAGTGTTGAGGAGCAGCAGGGTAGAGTTGTTGTTTCCTACCCTCACCACCTGGGGCGGCCCGTCAGAAAGTCCAGGACCCAGTTGCACAGGACGGGGTCGAGACCCAGGGCGCTCGAGCTAAATGACAAGTTTGGAGGGTACTATGGTATTAAATGCTGAGCTGTAATTGATGAACAGCATTCTTACATAGGTATTCCTCTTGTCCAGGTGGGTTCGGGCAGTGTGATTGCGATTGCCTCGTCTGTGGACCTATTGTCCACAGACGAGGGGGGGGGGGGCTTGGGCAAGTTTCTGTCGGGGATGCAGAGCTGTTGGCCTGGGTAGGGGTAGCCAGGTGGAAAGCATGGCCAGCCGTAGAATAATGCTTATTGAAATGATCAATTATCGTTGTTTTATTGGTGGTAACGGTGTTTCCTAGCCTCAGTGCAGTGGGCAGCTGGGAGGAGGTGCTCTTATTCTCCATGGACCTTACAGTGTCCCAAAACCTTTTGGAATTAGTGCTACAGGATGCACATTTCTGTTTGAAAAAGCTATCTTTAGCTTTCCTAACTGACTGTGTATCTTGGTTCCTGACTTCCCTGAAAAGTTGCATATCACGGGGGCTATTCGATACTATTGCAGTATGCCACAGGATGTTTGTGTGCTTGTCAAGGGCAGTCAAGTCTGGGGTGAACCAAGGGCTATATCTGTTCTTAGTTCTACATTTTTTGAATGGGGCATGCTTATTTAAGATGGTGAGGAAAGCACTTTTAAAGAGCACCCAGGCATCTTCTACTGACGGGATGAGGTCAATATCCTTCCAGGATACCCAGGCCAGGTCGATTAGAAAGGCCTGCTCACTGAAGTGTTTAAGGCAGCGCTTGACAGTGATGAGGGGTGACATGACCATAAATGGCATGACCATGGGGTATAGGGCCCAGGTAAGAACACTATTCATACAAGGATCTTCTGATTGAAAAATGTAGTTTAAAGGGAGCTGTTTGTATATTTCTTTGCATGGTGTACATCGATAAAACATGTTGTGACAGTGTAACCCTACCTAAGCTTTTATGTGAAAAAATGAAATTCTCTGCTCTCTCAGTTTGCCACTATCTACAGTATTGTCTATGTAATGCCATCAACTAACCTACTATCCCTCTGACAATCAGAATTTCAACTCCCTCTGGCCAGCTCGGAACATTCCTTCATGTGCTAGTTTACCCTAACTGTCTACCAATCAACTGATGAACTGGAAAGCACTAAGACAATTAACTCTTGTCTCCATGGCTACTGATGCCTGCGGAGAACACAGTGCCAGAAAAAGTCCAAGAGCCAATCAGCATGAGGAGAGTTGTGAAGAAAAATCAAGGGATGAGGAGAAAGAAAAGTTAGAAATAGAAATGGGAGGAATTCAAAAGGTGAAAATGCCTGGAGAGGGAAAGAATGTGGTTGTGAGAAAATAAGAAAATGGGGGAGCAGGGTGAGAAATAGAGAGAGAGAGAGAGAGAAGCCGAGAGAGAAAGAGAGAACGAGGCAACGCTTTTCCTCTCTGTTCCCTGTCTGCAGCTAATGTTTTTCCCAGGTCTTTCATTCAGCGGCAGATTAGGGTGATTAAAAATGGAGGGTATTAAGAAAGATACCTCCGAAGCAAGCTGCAGGGCTTTCAATTGTTTGATTAATGGGGCATGATTCACACACTGGTCCCATGTCCGCTGCTAGCAATAGTTACTGGGAATTTAGGCTGGCAACATTACTCAGTCTGCAGCAGCCTGGGCTATATATACAGCACCAGTGAAAAGTTTGGACACACCTACTCATTCAAGGGTTTTTCTTTATTTTTACTATTTTCTACATTGTAGAATAATAGTGAATACATCAAAACTATGGAATCATGTAGTAACCAAAAAAGTGTTAAACAAATCAAAATATATTTTATATTGAGATTCTTCAAAGTAGCCATCCTTTGCCTTGATGACACCTTTGCACACTCTTGGCATTCTCTCAACCACCTTCACCTGGAATGCTGAGCACTTGGCTGCTTTTCCTTCACTCTGCGGTCCAACTCATCCCAAACCATCTCAATTGGGTTGAGGTTGGGGGATGGTGGAGGACAGGTCTACTGATGCAGCACTCCATCTTGGTCAAATAGCCCTTACATAGCCTGGAGGAATGTTGGGTCATTGCCCTGTTGAAAAACAAATGATAGTCCCACTAAGTGCAAACCAGATGGGATGGCGTATCGCTGCAGAATGCTGTGGTAGCCATGCTGGTTAAGTGTGCCTTGAATTCTAAATAAATCACACCAGTCACCAGCAAAGTACCCCCACACCTCCTCCTCGCTTCACGGTGGGAACTACACATGCAGAGATCATCCGTTCACCTACTCTGCATCTCACAAAGACACAGAGGAAGTAACCAAAAATCTCAAATTTGAACTCAGACCAAAGGACCGGATTTCCACCGGTCTAATGTCCATTGCTCGTGTTTCTTGGCCCAAGCAAGTCTCTTCTCATTGGTGTCCAATAGTGGTTTCTTTGCAGCAATTCAACCATGAACACCTGATTCACGCAGTCTCCTCTGAACAGTTGATGTTGAGGTTTGTCTGTTACTTGAACTCTGCGAAGCATTTATTTGGGATGCAATTTGAGGCTGGTAACTCTAATGAACTTATCCTCTGCAGCAGAGGTAACTTTAGATCTTCCTTTCCTGTGGCGGTCCTCATAAGAGCCAGTTTCATCATAGCGCTTGATGGTTTTTGCAACTGCAGACATTTTCTGGATTGATTGACCTTCATGTCTTAAAGTAATGGACTTTCCTTTCATTTTCCTTTTTGAGCTATTATTTTACCAAATAGGGCTCTCTTATGTATACCACCCCTACCTTGTCACAACACAACTGATTGGCTCAAACATTAAGAAGGAAAGAAATTCTACAACTTGAACTTAACAAAGCACAAATTGAAATGCATTTGAGGTGACTACCTCATGAATCTGGTTGAAAGAATGCCAAGAGTGTGCAAAACTGTTGTTATCAGGTATGAAGGTAAGACCAAGATGCAGACCACGCCGAATAAACAATAGTTTAATATTCCAACAGGGACAGGCAATACACAGGTCAATTTTTATTTATTCATTCAGGTAGGCCAGCTGAGAACACCTTCTCATTTACAACTGCGACCTGGCCAAGATAAAGCAAAGCAGTGTGACAAAAACAGAGTTACACATGGGGTAAACAAACATAGTCAATAACACAATAGAAACATCTGTATACAGTGTGTGCAAATGAAGTAAGGAGGTAAGGCAATAAATAGGCCAATAGTGGCGAAGTAATTACAATTTAGCAATTTACACTGGAGAGATATGTGCAGATGAGGATGTGCAAGTAGACATACTGGTGTGCAAAAGAGCAGAAAAACAAAAACGCGGAAGAAGTAGGTAGTTGGTTGGATGGGCAATTTACAGATGGGCTGTGTACAGCTGCAGCAAGCAGTAAGCTGCTCTGACAGCTGACGCTTAAAGTTTGTGAGGGAGATATAAGTCTCCAACTTCAGTGATTTTTGCAATTCGTTCCAGTCATTGGCAGCAAAGAACTGGAAGGAAAAGCGGCCAAAGGGGGTGTTGGCTTTGGGGATGACCAGTGAAATATACCTGCTGGAGCACGTGCTACGGGTGAGTGTTGCTATGGTGACCAGTGAGCTGAGATAAGGCGGGGCTTTACCTAGCAATACTTAGACGACCTGGAGCCAGTGGGTTTGGCAACAAATACGTAGCGAGTGCCAGCCAACGAGAGCATACAGGTCGCAGTGGTGGGTAGTATGAGACTTGCACTGTGGTAGACTACATCGAATTTGCTGAGCAGAGTGTTGGAGGCTTTTTTGTAAATTACATCCCTGAAGTCAAGGATCGGTAGGATAGTCAGTTTTACCAGGGTGTGTTTGGCAGCATGAGTGAAGGAGGCTTTGTTGCGAAATAGGAAGCAGATACTAGATTTAATTTTGGATTGGAGATGCATCATGCGAGTCTGGAAGGAGAGTTTACAGTCTAACCAGACACCTAGGTATTTGTAGTTGTCCACATATTCTAAGTCAGAACCGTCCAGAGCAGTGATGCTAGTCGGGCGGGTGGGTGCGGGCAGTGATCCGTTAGAGCATGCATTTAGTTTTACTAGCATTTAAGAGCAGTTGGAAGCCACGGAAGGAGTGTTGTACAGCGTTGAAGCTTGTTTGGAGGTTTGTTAACACAGTGTCCAAAGAAGGGCCAGAAGTATACAGAATGGTGTCGTCTGCGTAGAGGTGGATCAGAGAATCACCAGCAGCAAGAGGGACATCATTGATATATACAGAGAAAAGAGTCGTCCCGAGAATTGAATGCTGTGCCACCCCCATAGAGACTGCCAGAGGTCCAGACAACAGGCCCTCCGATTTGACACACTGAACTCTATCTGAGAAGTAGTTGGTGAACCACTCGAGGCAGTCATTAGAGAAACCAAGGCTGTTGAGTCTGCCGGTAAGAATACGGTGATTGATAGAGTCGAAAGCCTAGGCCAGGTCGATGAAGACGGATGCACAGTACTGTCTTTTATCGATGGCAGTTATGATATCGTTTAGGACCTTGAGCGTGGCTGAGATGCACCCGTGACCAGCTCGGAAACCAGATTGCATAGCGGAGAAGGTACGGTGGGATTTGAAATGGTAGGTGATGTGTTTGTTCACTTGGCTTTCGAAGATTTTAGAAAGGCAGGCATGGATGGATATAGGTCTATAACAGTTTTTGTCTAGAGTGTCTCCCCCTTTGAAGAGGGGGATGACCACGGCCGCATTCCAATCTTTGGGAATCTCAGACGATAAAAAGAGAGGTTGAACAGGCTAGTAACAGGGGTTGCAACAATGCCGGCGGATCCTTTTAGGAAGAGAGGGTCCAGATTGTCTAGCCAAGCTGATTTGTAGGGGTCCAGATTTTGCAGATCTTTCAGAACATCAGCTGTCTGAATTTGGGTGAAGGAGAAGCTGGGGGGGCTTGGGCCAGTTGCTGCGGGGGGTGCGGAGCTGTTGACCAGGGTAGCCAGCTGGAAAGCATGGCCAGCCGTAGAGAAATGCTTATTGAAATTCTCGATTCTCGTGTATTTATCAGTATGTGACAGTGTTTCCTAGTCTCAGTGCAGTGGCCACCTGGGAGGAGGTGCTCTTATTCTCCACGGACTTTACAGGGGTGGTCGTTTGACTGCAGACCCATAACGGACGCAATCAATGAGGCAGTGATCACTGAGATCCTGGTTGAAAACAGCAGAGGTGTATTTAGAGGGAAAGTTGGTCAGGATGATATCTATGAGGGTTCCCATGTTTACAGATTTGGGGTTGTACCTGGTAGGTTCCTTGATAATTTGTGTGAGATTAATGGCATCTAGCTTAGATTGTAGGACGGCCGGGGTGTTAAGCATATCCCAATATAGGTCACCTAGCAGTACAAACTCTGACGATAGATGCTGGGCAATCAATTCACATATGGTGTCCAGGGCACAACTGGGGGGCAAGGGGGGGGGGGTCTATAACAAGCGACAACAGTGAGAGACTTAATTCTGGAGAGACTGAGCTTCTACTTTTTAAGATCTAACTGTTTGGGCATAGACCTAGATATCATGACAGAACGCTGCAGGCTCTCTCTACAGTAGATTCCGCCCCCTTTAGCAGTTCTATCTTGATGGAAAATGTTGTAATTGGGGATGGAATTTTCGGTGGCCTTCCTAAGTCAGGATTCAGACATGGCTAGGACATCAGGGTTGGCGGAGTGTGCTAAAGCAGTGAATAAAGCAAATCTATGGGCCAGGCTTCTGATATTAACATGCATGAAACCAAGGCTTTTACGTTTGCAGAAGTCAACAAATGATAGCGCCTAGGGACACACAGGGCCTGGGTTAACCTCTACATCACCAGAGGAACAGAGGAGGAGTAGGATGAGGGTACTGCTAAAGGCTATAAGAACAGCTCGTCTAGTGCTTTGGGAACAGAGAAAAAAAGGAGCAGATTTCTGGGCATGGTAGGATAGATTCAGGGAAAAATGTGCAGACAAGGGTATGGTAGAGTGCGAGTACGGTGGGGGTAAACCTAGGCATTGAGTGACGATGAGATAGGTTGCATCTCTGGAGGCACCAGTTAAGCTAGGTTGCATCACTGGAGGCGCCAGTTAAGCTAGGTGTGGTCGCCACATCTGTGGGGATGGGGTGGGACAAGGGGGCTATCTGAGGCATGTTGAGCAGGACTAGGGGCTCTTCAGTAAAATAAAACAATGAGAGCTGCCCTAAACAGTATACAAGGCATATTGACATTAGAGAAAGGCATAAAGCAATCACGTGATGATTGGGAGAGCTAAGACAACAACGAGTGAGACAACGGGTAAACAGCTAGGACAACAACGGGTAAATGGCGATGAATGGGCAGAGCGGGTCAGTTAGCTACACACAGGGCCCGAGTTCGAGGCTGGGGCCGACAGATAAACAAAATGAAGTACCGTGTCCAGCAGGCATCAGCTGTGTAGCCAAGTGATCATAGGGTCCAATGAGCAGCAAGAGATGAAACAGGGAGCCGTTCGGTAGTCGATTACTATGCTAGGGGAGCGGGAGACACGGCGTTCAGGAAGCTAGCAGGCCGGGGCTTGCAGATAAATCATCACCAACATCCACGACGCAGAGGCCGATTGAGAGCACATCGGCCGAATTACGTCAGCAGACCAGTCGTGATGGATCAGCGGGGCTCCGTGTCGACAAAGGGTCCAGGCCAACTGGCAAGAGAGGTACTGTAGTTGGTGTACTTTGTTTGCTAGCCAGGAGATGGCCCTAGCTCGAGGCTCACTTGTGCATGCTTCTGGACAAGGGTGTTAGCCACAGTAGCCACTCGGTAGCAGCTAGCTAGCTGTGAAGATCCGGTGTAATGGTCTAGAGCTTGCGGCAGGAATCCAGTGATGTAGTGGGGGGAAAAAAGCAGTCCGATATGCTCAGGGCTGATATCGCACTGTGCAGACTGGCAGGTATTTTCCAGGCTAAAGTGGTTGGTGTCCAAGCTAAAGGTAAAGACCGCTAGCAGTGGCTAACAATGACTAAATAGCTAGTAGCTAATTAGCTGGCTAGCTCCTGATGGAGGTTCCAGTTATAAGGTCTAAAAAAAAAGCAGATCCGTACCACATTTTGTGAGGCGGGTTGAAGGAAGGTATATCTAATTCGAAAATAGAAAGAGATTGAAATATAATGAAATGTATACAAAAAAAATGTACATGGTACGAAAACAAACACTCTTACTGCTGCACCATCTTGGAAGAACTTCAATGCAGGCAGGGGTCAGTAAACCATAGGTGGGGCAACGGTACCGGGCGGCAGGCAGGCTCAGTGTCAGGCAGAGGTCAGTAATCTAGAGGGGGTCAAAGGTACAGGTCGGCAGGCAGGCTCAGGGGTAGGCAGAGTGTTCAGGCAGGTGGGCTCGGAGTCAGGACTGGCAAGTGTCAAAACCAGGAGGGCGTGAAAAGAGTGACTGGAAAAAGCAGGAGCTGAGACACAAACCGCTGGTTGACTTGAACAAACAAGACGAACTGGCAACAGACAAACAGAGAACACAGGTATTAATAAACAGGGGATAATGGAGAAGATGGGCGACACCTAGAGGGGGGTGGAGACAATCACAAAGACAGGTGAAACAGATCAGGGTGTGACAGTCGTTAAGGCAAAGGGTGGCTACTTTGAACAATCTCAAATATGAAATATATTTTGATTTGTTTAACACTTTTTTGGTTACTACATGATTCCATATGTGTTATTTCATAGTTTTCATATCTTCACTATTATTCTACAATGTAGAAAATAGTAAAAATAAAGAAAAACCCTGGAATGAGTAGGTGTGTCCAAATTGTTGACTGGTACTGAATATATACGCACGCACGCACACACACACTATTAGCATCCAGGGACCTTTATTTTGGGCCTAAAATCGGAATTAAATATGGAAATGGAGGATCTTATCATTCTGTGCCTGTGAGCGGAGTCGAAATGATATATACAGTGTACACACACACACACATGCATGCACGGCACACGCACACATAGACGCTTACACATGCATGCAACACATGCACACCTGTTCGCACACACAAAATCACACGCACGCACGCAAACACACATACACTTTTCCCAGCACCAGCGTGCCTTACCGTAGTAGACAGTGACAGCAAGACGATGTAACATATCCTGAATGTTTACACTGACACATTGTGTAGCATGGCACCCTCTGAAGATTGAAGTATGGGCAACTTTGGTTTGTGCCTACGCTCAATTGAGGTGACAGAAAAGCTATGAAAACATTTTGGGATCACCTTAATAGAGATCATAAAATCCAGATTCAATATCACTTATTGTGGGGTTTAAGTTCAATTATAAACTGGGTGGTTCGAGCCCTGAATGCTGATTGGCTGACAGATGTGGTATGTCAGACCGTATGACAAAACATTTATTTTTACTGCTCTAATTACGTTGGTAACTAGTTTATAATAGCAATAAGGCACCTCGGGGGTTTGTGGTATATGGCCAATATCCCACGGCTAAGGGCTGTATCCAGGCACTCTGCGTTGCGTCACGCATAAGAATAGCCCTTAGCCATCTTATATTGGCCATATACCACACCCCCTCGTGCCTTATTCCTTAAATAACACATTGGGGGGTTTAACCTCTCTGACGCAGGTGTTCTGCTAGCGACCCACCTCGACAACATCCGGTGAAATTGCAGAGCGCCAAATTCAAAATACAGAAATACTCATAATAAACACTCATAAAAGATACAAGTGTTATACATCGGCTTAAAAGATGAACTTCTTGTTAATCCAGCCGCTGTGTCAGATTTCAAAAAGGCTTTACGGCGAAGCATACCATGTGATTATCCGTGGACTGCGCCCCGCTTACAAAAGCATACAAACATTTTCAAGCCAAGTAGAGGAGTCATGAAAGTCAGAAATAGCGATAAAATTCATCACTTACCTTTGATGATCTTCATATGGTTGCAGTCACAAGCGTCCCTGTTACACAATAAATGTTTGTTTTGTTCGATAAAGTCCCTCTTTATTTCCCAATAACTCCGTATTGTTGGCGCATTTTGTTCAGTAATCCACTGGCTCAATGGCGGTCACAACATGCAGACGAATACATCCTAATAGTACCGGTAAAGTTTGTTGAAACATGTCAAACGATGTTTATAATTAATCCTCAGGTTGTCTATTGTCTAAATATTCGATAATATTTCAACCGGACAATAGCATATTCAATAGAAAGGAAAAAGAACGAAGGGCGCGCAAACTAGCTCTGGTTCATTCTACAGTCCACTTAGAAAATGGTCTCATTCTTCCTCATTTTTCAGAAAACAGGCCTGAAACAATGTCTAAAGACTGTTGACATCAAGTGAAAGCCATAGGTACTGCAATCTGGGTCCTAACCCAACACATACTGTATAGGCATTAAATAGAAAATTACACACATCAAAAATAGCCCACTTCCTGGATGGATTTTCCTCAGGTTTTCACCTGCCATATCAGTTCTGTTATACTCACAGACATTATTTTAACAGTTTTGGAAACTTTATAGTGTTTTCTATCCAAATATATATGCATATCCTAGTTTCTGGGCCTGAGTAACAGCCAGTTTAATTTGGGAATACTTCTCATCCAGATGTTGAAATACTGCCCCCAAGCCATAACAAGTTTTAAGCTTCATGATAAATACTGTGTGTTTAGACTTTTCCTCTCCATACAGGGCTACACACAAACACAACTCAGAAGACGTTATTTAAAGGTTAACTCCATTAACAAAAAGAGCATAATGACTACAAATATGACCTCACGTCGTTAAACTGGCATTGACATGGACCTTGCTCCTGGCATGGTGGAGAGGCCAGTGCATTACTAATCTCTGATCCTTTATTAAATGAGAGCACCAGGGCCAGAAATTCCCCCCTCTCTCTAATTCCCTGCTTGTCTGTCGACACACTTGATGATATAGAAGCAGGGTAGAGGTGAGGTTCAGACTGGGCTGAGAGTGGTGTTTTTGTTGGACTGCCGTTTTATACACTCAACAGTCTACAGTGGAAACCAATGCAGTTCCTCAGTTCCAGCTTGCTTTTCTCGCGCTGCTGGGAAAGCTTTACAGAACCAGTGGCTGCCAAGTGCAACATTACCATATAGGTTCCACTTGGAGGGAGAAAATTGTATAATTTGTATATACAAGGGAAAATGTTGGCTAATTGCGAGGCCTAATCAGAATGAGAATGAGACAAAATCCATCACATTCCTCTCTGGGACGCAATGGTTGAAAAGGATCATTGGGAGTGTGAGAGTGTATGTGCACAGATGTGTGCGATCGCCTGTCAGTGCATGTGAGCATGGTTAGCGAGATGAAGCGATGTCAGTGATGTGAGGATGTGTTTGTGTGTGTGTACTGCACAACGTACATGTATGTGTGTGTGTGTGTGTGTGTACTGAACTGCACAACTCCACTGCACAACTGAAACGCATGAGTGCACACGCGTGTGTGTACTACTGAGTGTGTCTGTGCGACAGCGAGCGAGAGCGATTAGCTCCCCCCTCACATTTGTGTGTGTTCCTGGAGACTGTGTGTGTGTGTGTGTGTGTCTCTGCAGCTGCGTGTATGCATGTGTGTCTGCATGAGCGCATGTGTGTGCGCATGTTGCTAGAGTGTGATCCTGAAGCGTGTGTGTGTTGCTGTGAGGGGTCAGAGGGCTCGGCTAACAGTGATGAATGTCACAAAACACCAAATCAACTCAGAGCCACTTAATTTAGTTAGATTGCATAAGGAGTGCCTGTCATGCCAAATAGTGTCCACTTGACAAAAAGTGTCCCCCCTGTGTCACAATGGGACTCGATAAGCTATTAGCGCCCGTTGCTAAAACTTGACAAATTCTGCCTGGCTATGTAATGAAAGAATAAAAATCAATAGCATTCGTTACTATGCTGGTTGCTATGTTCTGATTGTTCTGAGGCATGCGGAGAGAGAGTCGCCTGGAAATGGAGGCGCGTGCAGTCAAAAGACTGTGGAGAATGCGATCGAAGTTACAGGTTATTTACACTATTTAAGATAGTCTGGGGGGGCAGGAGGGGGGGTGGGGGTGGAGCAGGTTGCTGACTAGTTGTGGCTATTCAGAAGCCTGATGGTCTGGGAGTAGAAGCTATTGGCCAGTCTGTTAGTTTTAGACATGATGCTCCTGTACTGCCCACGTCACAGTGATGGAAGTGGGGAGAACAGGCCGTGGCTCGGGTGGCTGAGGTCCCTGATTATATTTTTGTCCTTCCTGCGACACCTGGTGTTGTAGGTGTCCTGGAGGCCAGGCAGTGTGTACCCACTACTCCAACAAATGCCCCATAATATCTGGCCCTGTGCCCTTCCTAAATCATGGCATTGAACGAGCAGACTTTTAGCCCTCCATAACTGGCTAAGTGACTATTGCAGCTCTTTGAGTGTTGTTACATCTGCTCTTGCCACGCCCTCTACTTCTCATCCTAACCTGCTGCCACTCTCCCAGAGCTCTCTCCCTCTTCCTCTCTCTCTGTGTGTGTATGTGATTGTGTGGGTGGAGACAGGTGTGCAGGAGGTAGAGCAGATCCCCACCAGCTGCAACCTATTCCATAATCAAGACCTCTACAAATACTCTGCCTTGCCACTTCTACGCTGCCAGATCGTAATCTCTGCTCAGTCATTTTAGACAGTTGTTCTACTTAGATCCTGTTTTCATGTTATGCCTGTTTTCCCATGCCTGACGCCGTTTTCCTCTCCGCTACAGTTCTGCCTGCTCTGACTTTGACCCCTGTCTCCAATCCCCTGTCTCGTCAGTCCTGCTACTCTATGCTGGACCCCCCACTCCACTGCATCCTTGGATTCCTCTCTGGACCTGCTTACCCAGTCCCAACTCCCCTCGTTCCAGCCTCAGCCATCACTCTAGGCTTCCGGCAACCCGCCCGAGCTTCCCCTGGCCTGCACCCCATCTTACCCCTGTGTTTCATTAAATAACTTGGTTACCTCATCCCAGTCTCCTCGTCCGAGTCTGCTCTTAGGTTCACCTGTTCTGCTTCGTGTGACAGGTGTAACATTTATTGACAATTTTGATACCTTCTGGAAACAAAGCTGGAACAACTAGTGATGATGTCAATCTCTTGTGGCACCTGACCACACGAGAGGGACTTTGGAAAATTACAATTGGCTCAGAACAGGGCAGCATGGCTAGCCCTTAAATGTACACTGAGCGCTAATCTCTCAAGGCTCAAAGTAGAGGAGAGATTGACTTCATCACTACTTGTTTTGGTAAGAGGTGTTGACATGCTGACAGCACCATAAACAAATTGACAACAAACTTTTAGCATGCTTATAGAGAAGGACATTCAACAAGCACGGCACTTAGACAAATTACTGATGATTGGCTGAGAGAAATTGATGATAAAAAGATTGTGGGAGCTGTTTTGTTAGACTTCAGTGTGGCTTTTGACATTATCAATCATAGTCTGCTGATGGAAAAACGTATGTGTTATGGTTTTACACCCCCTGCTATATTGTGGATAAAAGAGTTACCTGTCTAACAGAACACAGAGGGTGTTCTTTAATGGAAGCCTCTCCAACATTATCCAGGTAGAACTGGACTAAACTGCTTGGAGTAACCCTGGATTGTAAACTGTCATGGTCAAAACATGTTGATACAACAGTAGCTAAGACGGGGAGAAGTCTGTTGATAATAAAGCGCTGCTCTGCCTTTTTAACAATACTATCAACAAGACAGGTCCTACAAGCTCTAGTTTTGTTGCACCTGAACTACTGTTCAGTCGTGTGGTCAGGTGCCACACAGACAGGGACCTCGGAAAATTACAATTGGCTCAGAACAGGGCAGCACAGCAAGCCCTTAAATGTACTACACGGAGAGCTAACAATAATATGCATGTAAATCTCTCAAGACTCAAAGTAGAGGAGAGATTGACTTCATCACTACTTGTTTTTGGAAGAAGTGTTGACATGCTGAATGCATGGAGGTGTCTGTTTAAACTACTAGCTTGGATACCCATGCATACAAGACATACCTCCAAAGTCAAGAACAGACTATGGGAGGCACGCAGTACTACGTAAAGGCATGGCTACATGGAACTCTATTCCACATCAGATAACTGATGCAAGCAGTAGAATCAGTTTTAAAAAACAGATAAAAATACACCTTATGGAACAGCGGGGACTGTGAAGGGACACAGGTGCAGGCATAGGCACACATAAGACATGCACTCTACACACATGTACACATGGAATATGCATTGTAGATATGTGATAGTAGAGTAGTGGCCTGAGGGATCATATGTGTTGTGAAAAGTGTTATGAAATGTAATGTCATGTAATATTTAAAATTGTATATAACTGCCTTAATGTTGCTGGACCCCAGGAAGAGTGGCAGCAACTAATGGGGTTCCTTAATAAATACAAATACAAATGGTGAATTTGGCTAAGGTACCACCCTCTGCAGTGCCTTGCGGTAGTTACCATATCACACTGTGTGTAATGCAGCCCGACAGTATGCTCTCGATGGTACTCCTGTAGAACACTGTGAGGGCCCTCTGGGACAGGTCAAATTTCTTCAGCCTCCTGAGGTTAAAGAGTCACTGTAGTGCCTTCTTCACCACGGTGTCCATGTGGTTTGTACGCTGAAAAACGTTATGTTTTTGACCATCTCCACGGCGGCCTCATTGAGGATGGAGGTGTGCCTAGCTTGTTTCCTCCTGAATTCCACAATCAGCTCCTTTGTTTTGCAGATGTTGAGGGAGAGGTTTTTTCCCTGGCACCACTCCGTCAGAGTGCCTACCTCCTCCCTGTAGGCCGTCTCATCATTGTTGGTAATCAGGCCTACTACTGTTGTGTTGTCAGTGAACTTGATGATGGAGACGGAACTTTGTGAGGCCACGCAGTCGTAGGTACTGTATACAGGGAGTACAGAAGGGGACTCAGTGTGGAGGACGCACCCTCAGTGTGGAGGAGGTAATGTTTTCTACCTGAGGGTGGCCCGTCAGGAAGTCCAGGACCCTGTTGCATAGGGAGGACTTCAGTCCCAGTGCAATGGCAATTGCGTCGTCTGTGGATCTGTCGGGGCAGTAGGCGAATTGGAGAGGATCGAGTGTGTCTGGGAGGGAGGAGTTGATGAAGTCTTTGACTAGCCTCTCGAAGCACTTCATGATGACGGAAGTGAATGCTACGGGTCAGTAGTGATTTAGTTCAGTTACTTTCCCTTTCTTGGGCACAGGGATGATAATAGACATCTTGAAGCAGGTGGGGATAATGGCCTGAGCTAAAAAGTGAACTCCATTAATCAATCTTCTGGTCATCATGAGTGATCAGATAGTACCTGGGTCCAGCATTAGACAGGCTGGTTTCAGACTATATCTAGAAGTATAGGACATGCTCAGGCCTATACCAGGGAAATGCATAACCTGTATTAGTAGACTATAGGAAACCCTGTTGCAGTGAAATTATTATAGCAATATCAGTACCTATCGAATACCAATGTATGTCTGTTGTGGCAGACCAGGGGGTTTGGTCAAGACGTTTATACAGATCAGACACAGACAGAGTATGATTAGCTCAGTTTCAAGGGTGTTTATTTAAATAATAAATCAAAAAAGAAAAGGATAGGTCTCCCCGATGAGACCCTCTCCGGGATACCGTCTTCTGGGCTCCAGTTCTTGCTGTATCCTGTCGGGCACAAAAACTGAACTCCCTCCTCATACCTCTGCAACCGTCCCCAACTATACGGGAGTCCTTTCTTCCCCCTGCTCTCCCTTGTGTGTTGCCCTTCTGGCAGCTTTATGGGCCTTGCACAGCTGTTGAGCAATCAGCCCTTGATTACTCACAAGCTCCCAATCAGCCCCAATTAGTCCTGGCCGGAGAGCCCTTCGAGACCTGGCATGTCCAGCAGATGGAGCCATCGCCTCGTGATTTATACTCTGTCTGTCACCAGGCTTCGACGAGTCTCCCCCTGGTGGCTGACCTACTGTACCCTAGCTCTGTACCCTAGCTCTGTCGGGGAGGGGACTGTCATCAGTGCGACGTATGTCTCCATTCTCGATAGGGCATCCGCGTTTCCATGCTTCTCCCCTGACCTGTGCACAACAGAAAAAGAGAAGCGTTGAAGGGACAAGAACCACCTGGTGACCCGATCGTTTGTGTCTTTTCCCCTGGCCAACCAGACCAGGGAAGCATGGTCCGTGACCAGGGTGAAGTGGGTACCTAACAGGTAATACTTGAGAGTGTCTAGCGCCCACTTCACGCTAGACACTCTTTCTCAACAATTGAGTATTTTTTTTCTCTAGGCATCAGCTTTCGGCTAATGTACATGATGGGGTGCTCCCCTATCTGGGACAGAATGGCCCCTAGTCCCGTATCACATGCATCCGTCTGGACCACCATCGGCACCTGGAAATCGGGCGTTATGAGAATCGGATGGGAGCACAGCGCTTCCTTCAGACGGCTGAACGCCGCTTCTGTCTCATGCATCCATTTCACTGTTTTCGGGAGGCGGGCCCTGGTTAGATCGGTGAGGGGGAAAGCTATAGCCGCAAAGTTGGGGATAAACCAGCTATAGTATCCTGCCAGTCCCAGGAAGGACTTGACCTGTGTCTTGGTGCGTGGAATGGGCCAGTCACGTACCGCGTGAACCTTCCTCTCCTGGGGCTTGACGTTCCCCCGTCTGATCAAATACCCCAGGTACTCCACCTCCTTGAACCCTAGTTTGCATTTCTTGGGGTATGCTGTCAACCCGGCTTGTCTGAGCGCGTCCAGTACCGTCTGGAGGCACGTCAGGTGCTCTTCCCAACCTTGGCTGTGGATGATGATATCATCCAGATAGGCCGCTGTGTACAGCTGGTGGGGTCGAAGCACTCTGTTCATCAGTCACTGGAATGTGGGCGGGGCTCCGTGGAGACCGAACGGGAGCACCCGGTACTGATACAAACCGTCTGGTGTCGAGAACACCGTCTTCTCCCGGGAGGAGGCTGCCAACAGTACCTGCCAATACCCTTTGGTCAGGTCAAGGCTGCTGATGTACCGGGCCTTTCCCAATCGGTCGATGAGCTCGTCCACCCTCGGCATGGGGTAGGCGTCGAATAGGTTTGTCATTCACACCCCGGAAATCATTACAGAAGCGGAGGCTACTGTCCGGTTTGGGCACCAACACGATGGGGCTGCACCATGCACTGTGGGACTCAGCATAGTCTCCACTTCTTGTTTCACGGCCTTCCTTCGGGCCTCTGGAATCCGATATGGCCTCTTTCGTACTGTTTCCCCAGGCCGGGTATGAATGTGGTGTTCAATGAGGGTCGTGCGGCCTGGCTTCTCGGAGAACACCGCCGTGTTCCGATCGACGTGCTCCCTGAGCTCTTGCTTCTGGGCCGGGTCGAGGTCCTCATTGCTCGGGACCACCACTGGTACCGTTGGCGTCCTGGGTCCCGACCAGAACACGGCCAAGGCTGTCCTCTCATGCCATGTTTTCCGGCGCCCCTTCCGGCTCCGACTCCGGATCCGTAGATACAGGTTGGTTAACCGGTTGCTTCCGGGCTGCACAGGCGATGGGTCGTCCCTGCTCTCTTCTTCAGCCGGCTCGTATCTTTTCCTGAACTCGTGCCCCCATAGGGCCGCGAACAGCGGACAATCCTGTCCCACTAGGAGAGGTACCGTTAACCTGTTAGGGACAGACGTTCAGCTAGCGGAACGCCTCACCAATATCCAATGGTATAGCGTGGCGCGAATTACAAATACCTAAAAAATGCAAAAACTTCAATTTCTCAAACATATGACTATTTTACACCATTTTAAAGACAAGACTCTCCTTTATCTAACCACATTGTACGATTTCAAAAAGGCTTTACAACGAAAGCAAAACATTAGATTGTCAGGAGAGTACCCTCCCAAAAATAATCACACAGCCATTTTCAAAGCAAGCATATATGTCACAAAAACCAAAACCACAGCTAAATGCAGCACTAACCTTTGATGATCTTCATCAGATGACACTCCTAGGACATTATGTTATACAATACATGCATGTTTTGTTCAATCAAGTTCATATTTATAATCAAAAACCAGCTTTTTACATTAGCATGTGATATTAAGAACTAGCATACCCACCGCAAACTTCCGGTGAATTTACTAAATTACTCACGATAAACGTTGACAAAAAAACATAAATTATTTTAAGAATTATAGATACAGAACTCCTTTATGCAATCGCGGTGTCAGATTTTAAAATAGCTTTTCGATGAAAGCACATTTTGCAATATTCTGAGGACATAGCCCGGCCATCATGGCTAGCTAATTTGACACCCACCAAGTTTGGCCCTCACCAAACTCAGATTTACTATAAGAAAAATTGGATTACCTTTGCTGTTCTTCGTCAGAATGCACTCCCAGGACTTCTACTTCAACAACAAATGTTGTTTTGGTTCCAAATAATCCATAGTTATATCCAAATAGCTCCGTTTTGTTTGTGCGTTCAAGTCACTATCCGAAGGGTGACGCGCCGGCGCATTTCGTGACAAAAAAAATCAAAATATTCCATTACCGTACTTCGAAGCATGTCAAACGCTGTTTAAATAAAATGTTATGCTATTTTTCTCGTAAAATAGCGATAATATTCCAACCGGGCGACATTGTATTCGTTCAAACACTGAAAGAAAAAAATGGAGTTGTCTCGTGCACGCTCGCTCCATTATCATTGTTCTCAGCAGGACCACTCACAAAAACCCCTGCTGTTTTTCGCCCAGAGACTGGAGAGCTCTCATTCCACTGTCTGGCGCCTTCTGAGAGCCAATGAAAGCCTTAGAAAATGTCACGTTACAGCTTAGATGCTGTATTTTTGATAGAGATGCCCTAGAAGGAGAACAAATTGTCAGACAGGGCACTTCCTGTACAGAATCTTCTCAGGTTTTGGCCTGCCATATGAGTTCTGTTATACTCACATACACCATTCAAACAGTTTTAGAAAGTTTAGAGAGTTTTCTATCCAAATCTACTAATTATATGCATATTCTAGTTTCTGGGCAGGAGTAGTAACCAGATTAAATCGGGTATGTTTTTTATCCGGCCGTGAAAATACTGCCCCCTATCCCAAACAGGTTAACTGTGGTGGTACTGCACCCACCATTATCTGGCAGCTCCCTTGTGGCGTCAGGAGGTTGGTCCATACGGTTGGATCCCGCTTTGTGTCACCGTGAAAACAGGAAATGGACATCTCCCTACCCTGTTCGGTCTCCTGGTTCAGCAGGCTCATGGTTACGAGCGTAACCATACTTCCGGAGTCTAATAGCGCTTCCGTGTCATGTTCGTCACATTTCACTGGGACCATGGGTGCAGTTGATTCATGGTGCGCCCAACAGGAGGTGACATAGTTTACGGCGTTACCCACCTCGCCTCCGGGGCTAGCTGATGGCATCGACTCCTCTCGAGCCGGGCAATTCCAGGCAATGTGCACCCTGGGAGCCACACTCAAAACACCTCCTTTGGTCTCCATCTACCTGGGGTTGTCGGTGGCGGGTCGGCCCTACCCCAACCGTCTCTCCATGGGTTTGCGGTCCTTTGGTCCTGCCGACTGTCGGTTTGGGGGATACAACGGTGGGGCTGTCCTTCCGTTCCCTCGAATGGGTCGCCGACTCGTCCCGGCTCCCACTCAGCAGGGCCTGAGTTTTCTGATGCGTCTCCACTGCTTCCAGGAGGCCCTCCAAGGTCTGGGGCGCTCATAGACTCGCTGCCCTCTTCAGGTCGTGGGGTAGAGCCCGTAAGAAGCGAACCAGGACCATTTTGTCGAGGATGGAGAGGGTGGATACATCAGTTAGGAGCCATGCCCTGGTGACGCGCAGTAGGTCGCTCATCTGGGCTCGGGGGGATGCGTCGGGTACGAACCTCCAGTCGTGGAACCATTGAGCCTGATGGGCCAGGCTGTACCCGTATAGGCTGAGTATCTCCTGTTTGAGTCCGTTGTAGTTAGCCGCCTGGTCGTCGTTCAGGTCCCAATATGCCTTTTGGACATTCCCTTAGAGGAACGGGGCCAGCAGACTAGCCCACTTCAGCCTTGGCCATCCTTCCCGTAGCGCTGTCCGTTCAAACGTACAGAGGTATGTTTCGATGTCATCGTCTTCCGTTAGCTTGATTAAAAATTGGTTGGGATGTGATTCAGGAGACGCTCCTCCTTGCAGCTTCCTGATTTCCTCAACGAGGCGGATGTTTTGTAGTCGCTTATTGTGCCAACAAAATCTTGAATATTATTTAGGCCAGCTTCTAGATTAAGATTTTGTATCTCAGTCCAGCAGTATAACACTAACCCACCATGCATCTTATTTAGATGTTGCCGCAGACAGGAAGTAGAATGGAGTTTATGCATGCAAACATTGGCATCCATGTTTGGTTTTATTTGGAGGGGGTGTGGTAGCATCCAACAATTGGATTTAATTATTTCCTGTCCACCACTCGGCGATGCAAACAAATCATTTCTTTGCAGAACTGTCCACCAACCACGGATATACCCTCCAACATGGTACAAGCGTTGCAAAACAGGCACAGACACAGGTCGGTAAATCAAATCCAATTTTATGTGTCACATACACATGTTCAGCAGATTGTGGGTGTAGCGAAATGCTTAGAAGTTACACAGTGGGTTTGTATGAAAGGTTGCCTCTCTCAAGCTGTTCTCATTCTAGGTGTGATGCATCATTCCTTTAGTAACCGTGTACACAGGGTTTTGTTTGGTTATTACTGCAGTGGGTTTGTAACATGTGAAGCCCATCCGTGGTATTAATTTATTAGTGGACGACAGGTCGCAGTCATACAAGTAATTTCGGTTAAAAGGGAGCTCTTACACTCTGGGTATTATATTTGTGTATCCATCCGCATAACATTTGGAGTATTATAGCAAGTTAATGTGCCTTTTCAGGCCTGTTAAGAGGGTTAGTAATTATTAGTTGGTCAAGCCTAAGATGACGCCTAAGATGACGCATGTTACTTTTGAAATGTTATTAGGTCCCATCTTTTAAGGTGTCCTTATAAGAATTAGTCATATTCTGTCCATTGTCATTCGTAATGGCCTAGTCATTAATGTGTTACTACTGCCACATAGTGGTGCTTTAGTTTAAGCCCTTTTATACAGTGCCTTCAGAAAGTATTCACAAATATATCTTACAGCCTGAATGTAAAATGTACTAAATTGAGATTCTGTGTCAAATTGGAATTTATTTTTTTGAAAATGTTCGAAAATAATACAAAATTAAAAGCTGAAATGTTTTGTATCAATAAGTATTTAAACTCTTTGTTATGGCAAGCCTAAATAATTTCAGGAGTATAAATGTGCTTAATAAAACACATAATAAGTTGCACAGACTCATTCTGTGTTAAGAAATAGTGGGTAACATGATTTTTTCATGACTACCCCATCTCTGGACCCCACAAACAGTTGAAGTCGGAAGTTACATACACTTAGGTTGGAGCCATTAAAACTTGTTTTTCAACCACTCCACACATTTCTTGTTAACAAACTATAGTTTTGCCAAGTCGGTTAGGACATCTACTGTGTGCAAGACAATTGTTTACAGACAGATTATTTCACTTATAATTCACTGTATCACAATTCCAGTGGGTCAGAAGTTTACATAAACTAAATTGACCGTGCCTTTAAACAGCTTGGAAAATTCCAGAAAATTATGTCATGGCTTTAGAAGCTTCTGATAGGCTAATTGGCATCATTTGAGTCAATTGGAGGTGTACCTGTGGATGTATTTCAAGGCCTACCTTCAAACTCAGTGCCTCTTTGCTTGACATCATGGGAAAATTAAAAAAAATCAGCCAAGACCTCAGAAATAAGATTGTAGACCTCCACATGTCTGGTTCATCCTTGGGAGCAATTTCCAAACACCTGAAGGTACCACGTTCCAGAACAACAGCAAAGGACCTTGTGAATATGCTTGAGGAAACAGGTACGAAAGTATCTATATCCACAGTAAAATCAGTCTTATATCGACATAACCTGAAAGGCTGCTCAGCAAGGAAGAAGCCACTGCTTCAAAACCACCATAAAATAGCCAGACTACTGCACATGAGGACAAAGATAATACTTTTGGAGAAATGTCCTCTGGTCTGATGAAACAAAAATAGAACTGTTTGGCCATAATGGCCATCGTTGTGTTTGGAGGAAAAAGGGGGAGGCTTGCAAGCCGAAGAACACCATCCCAACCGTGAAGCACGTGGGTGTCAGCATCATGTTGTGGGGGTGCTTTGCTGCAGGAGGGACTGGTGCACTTCACAAAATAGATGGCATCATGAGGATGGAAAATGATGTGGATATATTGAAGCAACATCTGAAAACATCAGTCAGGAAGTTAAAGCTTGGTTGCAAATGGGTCTTCCAATGACCCCAAGCATACTTCCAAAGTTGTGGCAAAATGGCTTAAGGACAACAAAGTCAAGGTATTGGAGTGGCCATCACAAAGCCCTGACCTCAATACAATAGAACATTTGTGGGCAGAACTGAAAAGGTGTGTGCGAGCAAGGAGGCCTACAAACCTGACCAGCTCTGTCAGGAGGAATGGGACAAAATTCACCAAACTTATTTTGGAAAGCTTGTGGAAGGCCACCCAAAACATTTGACCCAAGTTAAACAATTTAAAGGCAATGCTACCAAATACTAATTGAGTGTATGTAAACTTCTGACCCACTGGGAATGTGATGAAAGAAATAAAAGCTGAAATAAATCATTCTCTCTACTATTATTCTGACATTTCACATTCTTAAAATAAAGTGTGATCCTAACTGACCTAAGACAGGGAATTTTTACTAGGATTAAATGTCAGGAATTGTTAAAAACTGAGTTTAAATGTACTTGGCTAAGGTGCATATAAACTTCGACTTCAACTGTATACAATTATCTGTATTGTCCCTCATTCGAGTAGTGAATTTTAAGCACAGATTCAACCACAAAGACCAGGAAGGTTTTTCAATGTCTTGGAAAGAAGGGCACCGATTGGTAGATGTGTAAATATAAGAAAGCAGATGCTGAATATCCCTAGAGCACAGTGATGTTATTAATTAGGCTTTGGATGGTGTATCAATACACTCAGTCACTACAAAGACACAGGCGTACTTCCTAACTCAGTTGCCGGCGAGGGATGAAACTGCCCAGGGATTTCACCATGAGGCCAATGGTGATTTTAAAATATGAGAAAACTGAGGAGGGTGAAAAGAAGGAAGCCTGTACAGAATACAAATATTCCAAAACATCCCTTCTGTTTGCAACACGGCACTTAAGTAATGCTGCAGAAAATGTGGCAAATAAATTAACTTTATGTGCTGAATACAAAGCGTTATGTTTGGGGCAAATCCAACAAAACACATCACTCTTTATATTTTCAAGCATGGTGGTGGCTGCATCATGTTATGGGTATGCTTGTCATCGGCAAGGACTAGGGAGTTTTTTTGTATAAAAAGAAACGGAATACAGCTATAAGCACAGGCAAAATCCGAGAGTTAAAAGGGAAACATGGTTCAGTCTGCTTTCCAACAGACACTGGGAGACAAATTCACCTTTCAGCAGAACTATAACTTAAAACACAATCCCAAATATACACTAGAGTTGCGAACCAACAATGAATGTTCCTGAGTGCCCTAGTTAAAGTTGTGACTTAAAAATCTATGGCAAGACTTGAAAATGGCTGTCCAGCAATGATCAACAATCAACTTGACAGAGCTTGTTTCTAATGAATAATGGGCAAATACTGTACAATTCAGGTGTGCAAAGCTCTTATTGACTTACCCTAATAAATTCACAGCTGTAATCATTGCCAAAGGTGCTTCTGCAAAGTATTCACTCAGGGGTGTGAATACTTGTGTAAATGAGATATGTGTATTTCATTTTCAATCAATTTGTAAAAACATGTTTTTACTTTGTCATTATGGGGTATTGTGTGGAGATGGGTGGAGACAAAATCTATTAAATCCTTTTTTTAAATTTAGGCTGTAACACAACAAAATGTGGAACAAGTCAAGTGGTATGAATACTTTCTAAAGGCACTGTACGTAGTAACATGTTCTAGTGATGCCTTTAGTTAATATTTTAAGTGGTGTCAATATAATGTCATTGTATTTCTATGTACAGTACGTTATCCTAATATTAATGGCACTTTGTATTCTGCTCTGCAGTGCTTCCCTGCTCTCTTTTTTCCACACATTTACTAATGAGCTTATGTTGATTCAATTTAATTTAACATGCAATATCAAGAGTAATGCAGTCACCTCCTGATAAATGAGTGAGTAAATTCATGTGTTTATCTACGTAATGCATATACTTAAACGCAGACTCAGTGATATGATGTGAACACAAGCAGTAGTGTGAGATAATGCAAAGTGAGGGCAAAGAAAATGGCTGCACTTGTCAGCACCCATACAGATAATGGTAAGCATCTGTGCATGTGCACAGGACTTTTTCTTCCTTCTCCTGCAGCATGACAGTTGTGTGACAGCAGTCAGTAATTATGTGATTTTTCTTCCTCGCATCGTCAGATATTCT
Organism: Salmo trutta; assembly: GCF_901001165.1. Classification (NCBI taxonomy): domain Eukaryota; kingdom Metazoa; phylum Chordata; class Actinopteri; order Salmoniformes; family Salmonidae; genus Salmo; species Salmo trutta. The sequence goes on along the minus strand of NC_042961.1, from coordinate 26,211,734 downwards.
CCTCCAATCCTTTTTTAAAAGGACGTGAAGAGAAAGGATGTGAGGAATCGAAGAAAGACAAATCGAGAAAGAACCTATCCCTGAATCCCAAATCAAAGCCTAGCCCTTACACCCTATGCACTTGTGTATACCTGATGGGGCTTGAAAGATATAAGCAATATGGTGACAATTCTACCTGGCCCATTAGAGGGCAAGATGGAGCTGCTGTAGCCCAGCATATGTGAGTGTATCGATCTGGACAAGTCTCTCAGTCCCTGCCGCTGAAAAACATCCCCACAGCATGATGCTGCCACCACCATGCTTCCCCGTAGGGATGGTGCCAGGTTTCCTCCAGATGTGACGCTTGTCATTCAAGCCAATCTTGGTTACATCAGACCATGGTCTGAGAGTCTTTAGGAGTCTTTTGGCAAACTCCAAGCGGGCTATCATGTGCCTTTTACTGAGGTGTGGCTTCCATCTGGGTACTCTACCATAAAGGCCTGATTGGTGGAGTGCTGCAGAGATGGTAGTCCTTCTGGAAGGTTCTCCCATCTCCATAGAGGAACTCTAGAGCTCTGTCAGAGTGACCATCAGGTTCTTGGTCACCTCCTTGACCAAGGCCCTTTTCCCCCGATTGCTCAGCTTGGCCGGACGGCCAGCTTTAGGTGGTTCCAAACTTGGTGGTTCCAAACGTCATCCATTCAAGAATGATGGAGGCCACTGTGTTCTTGGGGACCTTCAACGCTGCAGAAATGTTTTGGTACCCTTCCCCAGATCCCTGCCTCGACACAATCCTGTCTCCGAGCTCTACGGACCTCATGGCTTGGACCTCATGGCTTGGTTTTTGCTCTGACATGCACTGTCAACTGTGGGACCTTATATAGACAGACGTGTGCCTTTCCAAATTTTGTCCAATCAATTAAATTTACCACTGGTGGACTCAAATCAACTTGTAGAAACATCTCAAGGATGATCAATGGAAACAGGATGCACCTGAGCTCTATTTCGAGTTTCATAGCAAAGGGTCTGAATACTTATGTAAATAATGTATTTCTGTTTTAAATGTAAAAGTTTTTTTTTTGCTTTGTCATTATGGGGTATTGTGTATAGATTGCTTAGAAAAAAGTATATTTATTCAATTTTAGAATAAGGCTGTAACAAAATGTGGAAAAAGTCAAGGGGTTGGAATACTTTCCGAAGACACTGTGCATGTCGGAGAGGCATGTTTGTTCTACATAACATATTGATATCTAAACATTCCAAAACGGTGTGTCCTGCTAACTGCTCCCATGATCTATATGTAACCTGTGTGTTTTTCTTTCTGTGTCCTACTCATCTGTCTGCTCCCCTCTCCCCTGCTCCCCTCCCCTTTCGCCAGGATCTAGGGGTTCTGCAATTCTGCCTACCATATCCCTTCCCTAGAACTGGATCCACCTGATGTCTTCCATGACCAACCACCCTCCAAGATCCCACTTTTCGTGACATTATCTACAGCTACTGTTATTGTCATGTTGCTTAATCTAATCTGTTAAGAAACGGTACTTGCCATATCATCCTAGGCACAGTGAGATACACAGATGCGCTACATACACTAGCACTGCAAACACTCCAACAGCGAAGAGAGCAGCTGTGCCTGGAATTTGCAGTCACCATCTTCAAGTCCCCCTTCCGAGACTGGCTGCCTGTGGAGGTAAAGTGACGTGCAGAACCACCCGTAGCACCCACCTCCTCTCTATCCCACACAGCAGAACTGAGAGATGAAAAAAAACAGCCATACCCTACTTCTGCCAAATCTTTTTGAGGATCCTCCTCTCATATGATGTACTTTACCTGTCATTCATACTTCTGTTTTCTCAACTAAATTGCACTTTATTATTTATGTGTTGATTTTAGCCTATACCCATGTGGGTATATTAAATTAAATAAACCACTTCATGACACAACTGTTCCACAAAAAGAGCAACATTTTCATATTTCAATCTTAAATATTGACAGGTAGGTTCAAAATGATTGAACTGTCTGTTGTGTCCTGCATTATATTCAACCACAAGTGTCCTGCTGAATTACTGAGCTATGCCTATATGCCATGTGGTGGAGGAAGGGAGATAGGAACAAAGTAGTATAATAGGACTAATAAAAGCATACTTTAGTAAGACATGACAAGGGGAGGTAAGCTCAAAATAAAAACATGCCAGCCAGACGAGCCAGTGTATGAATTGAACTGATTTGAACATGAATGAAGTGACAATAGCTGCATAGCAGCTCACGTTGCAATCTGAAAGGTAAGTTAATGTGCAGTTTACACATTTTCTTCGCTATTTTCCCGAAAAATGTAGATCCATTTAAGACATGACTTTTCATGTTGTTGAAATGTTAACAAGGTACCCGAAAGTATTTCAAAGTCATGTTTTTATCTTATTATCTTAACAAAATCCCTAGAGTCGATGACCGTGCCCCATATAACTGTTTAAGCAAAATAAATCTGTGGTGGAAGGTGGCCTAGCTACAGCGGTGTTTGCCAGACTACGAGCCATCCCGAAAATGGCCTACAAACTAGTATGATCACTATATGTTCTCCATTTTGCTCTACGACCCCCAGAAGCGTCACAGGACTCATCTGAGGTTAGTACCGCCGATCTGCCAACTTCTGCCTGTAGCGTCAGAACAGTTTGGGCTACACCTTTCCCTCGATAGAAAGGCGAGACTCTCAAGAGTGCAGAGGAGTATTTATGTCTGTAATAAAGCCCTTTTCTGGGGAAAAACTAATTCTGATTGACTACGACCTCGCCCAGTCATGTGAAATCCATAGATTATCGAGTCCCATTGTGAGCAAGTGGGGGGACACTTTTTGTCAAGTGCACACTATTTGGCATGACAGGCTCATTAGAATAGAACACCACCTAACAATGGACACTGGGCTCTTTATCAGGCCACTCCGCTCTGCTGTGTATGCTGTAGAGAACACAGGCAAGTGTTAATCACTCTCCAATCCCTTCACATATACAAGTGATACATTCACCAGAGCAGCTTGATGGACACAATTCACAACTTAACACTAAAGCTGTTAGTTGCCATTAGCTATGAGTGTTCCACAGCCATCAGCCAGTTTGTAATGAGCAGCCAGGTGTGAACTACAGACCTCATTGGAGAGGCAATGCTAAGTAATTCAATTTTGTCAGACCGCTACAGAACAATCTATCAATACAAATAAAAATTAGGAAGAGAAACACTGAATACTGTTAGCCTAGCGCAATATATAAATGTTCATGCAACATATCTTTTCACTCATCCTCATACTTTGAGATAATCAACTCAGCCACAAAGCTATAGAGAATAGAACATAATAGTAAACTTCAACGTCATAAATTACAAGTGGCAATGTTGGTCAAATCGGGAGCAGTGGGAGCTACGACATTCTGGGTTGGTATCTTTCCCAGAACTGGGAAAAGAGATGGAATTCCTTGTGCTATGTAAACCGTGACAACAAGCATTCCGGCCCTGTTGACACAGGGAAACATATTTCTGTCAGCACCATCAATATTTATGTTAGAGCCCCCGGCTCAGAGCGTAGCAGCAGTTAAACTAATCAACGGCAATGTGCTCCTCCATATGAGCCTGCTTACCGCCAAGGCAAGCAGACCTGGGTTCAAATACTATTTTAAATCTTTCCAATATTTTGAGTGTTTGCTTTAGCCTGCTTAGAGGACCAGATGGGGGGGTTTTACAGGTTTGGGAACATTTGAATGGTCCAATAAGCCAGGCAAGCTTAATTGAGCACAGATAAAGTATTTTAAATGATTTTAAATAGTATTGAAACCAGGTCTGCTGCCAAGCTAACAGTAACAGAAGCATGGAGAGAAAACAAAGACAGGAAGAGGAAATGCGACAACAGGCCCCGAAATGTGAGAAAACCAGCATTGCTGCTCCCATTATCACTGTAATTAAGATTCAGCAACTGTTCCTGTTAGCTTGTGATCGCCAAGCACTCCGGCAACGTTCCTGGAGCGCTCCGCAAACGTCCTGAGAGGGGCACAGATTAGCTTTCAGAGGCAGTGGCACGCGGCCAACCCAATTCTGTCCCTGTCCTTTCAGATCCTATCAAGGGCGGACGATAACACAAGGTAAATCTCGGCTACAATAAGAGAGAGAAGGGGAAGAGTGTGTTTCTGCACAGATGCGTGCGATTGTCTGTTAGTGCATGTGAGCATGGTTAGCGAGATGCAGTGTTGTGAGTGTGTGTTTGTGTACTGCAAAACTGTACCGCATGAGCTCATACATGCATGTGTGTGTGAGTGAGTGCTGCACTGCACAAATGTAACGCATGAGTGTGTCTGTGCTACAGCGAGCGAGAGAGATTAGCTCTCCACTCACGTCCCCGATCCCCCCCTACCCGGTGAGCAGGCAGCAGTCATGGACCAGGGTATCCTCTACGTAGACGCCCCTGTCCTCGTTGCTGTGGACGATGTGGCCATTGTGGTGCCAGAGCAGCGTGACCGAGGGGTCCAGGTAGGACACAGTGCACTGCAGCGGCAGCCGGTCCCCACGGAACACCACCTGTCTCTGGGACGGGATCAGCTGAAACAGGGGCAGCTCCAGAGGCTCATCTGGAGAGGAGAGGAAGACACCAGGGAGAGGGTCAGGGAGAGGAGTAGAGGACGGGAAGGGTAGAACTCATTCATCCAGAGAGAAGGAGAGACTGGTGCGGTATTGGAATGGGAGGGGAGGAGGGGAATCCAAATGAATGATTCTCCATGACTGAAATCATGTCAGTAATAAGGTATTGCAAATGTGAACGCACAAATGTAAACATACAATATGCACAAATACACATACGCATTCTGCATGTAGGAATTGACGAAATCTGTGGGAAAAATAGAGGATTTATAGTCATTCATATCAGTCACTACCATATTAGTTATGATTTTTGTGGAAGTTGGCTATATAAAAACGCAGGTAAAGGGTTTAAAAGTTTTAGGAAACGCTTAGGAAATGCTAGCACTGTGCCCGGCGCTGCATGCACGGACGCACTTCTACATACTGATCTGAGATCATTGCAGTGTACTGGCTCGCTGTGGTATCTTGGGAATTCCACTGAAAACAGGGAACATGTTTGATTGGACACATAAAGACATTTCCTTGGACATGCTCCAAGGAGCCAGCTAAGCAACGCTCTACCTTCAGTTCCATTCAGATCAATGGAGAGTGCTAGCAGTACAGTCTGATAGGCCAATCAGTACATGGATCGTAAAGCTCTCCCATTTATGGCTGCTGATACATTCAGTTCAAAAGCCTACATCTCTGGCTACATTACATCTACATTCTAAATGCTATGCAACAAATCTGACAGAGATCAGGGTTGGGGAGTAAGTGATTACATGTAAATCAGTTACATGCAATCTGATTAAATTTTTTTAAACTGTAATCAGTTATGTTACAAGGAAACATATTGTAATAAGGTTACAGATATTTTAGAAAAACTGGATGTTTACTTTTAAATTCATGTTGGCGAAAACACCTTTCTGTTTTCTCAGTGACATTCAATTGAGTAAGTTCGTTCTACCTGAGCAAGTTTGACCACAAGTCAGAGACCACTATGATGACACACTAAATGCATTTTATGGATCTGTTTTGTCTTCTTTCAATGCCTCTTAAGGGGAAAGTAATCAGATTACGATACTGAGTTTATGAAATCCAAAAGTTACGTTGCTGATTACAATTTTGGACAGGTAACTAGCAACTGTATCAGACTACATTTACAAAATAACCTACTCAACCCTTACTGAGAGATAGTGAGAATGCGAAGGCACGGCTCCAATCCATTCCTCCAATCCATGGTTAAACTAAGCCAATAACAGAGCCAATAAATGTATATTTTAATGTATGATCTGAGAAAAGATCAAGGTAGATTTAGCGAGGCCTGACCTTGATTTTATGTATGCATACTCTAATGCATACATACATGGTAATAATGCATACAAATAGCAGATATAAGACATACAGTGCCTTGCAAAAGTATTCATCCCCCTTGGCGTTTTTCCTATTTTGTTGCATTACAACCTGTAATTTAAATAGATTTTTATTTGGATTTCATGTAATGGACATACACAAAATAGTCAAAATTGATGAAGTGTAAAAAACTGAAAAGTTGTGCCTGCATATGTATTCACCCCCTTTGCTATGAAGACCCTAAATAAGATCTGGTGCAACCAATTACCTTCAGAAGTCACATAATTAGTTAAATAAAGTCCACCTGCGTGCAATCTAAGTGTCACATGATCTGTCACATGATCTCAGGACATATACACCTGTTCTGAAAGGCCCCAGAGTCTGCAACACCACTTAGCAAGGGGCACCACCAAGCAAGCGGCACCATGAAGACCAAGGAGTTCTCCAAACAGGTCACGGACCTAGTTGTGGAGAAGTACCCATCAGGATTGGGTTATAAAAAAATATCTGAAACTTTGAACGTCCCACAGAGCACCATTAAATCCACAATTAAAAAACGGAAAGAATATGGCACCACAACAAACCTGCCAAGAGAGGGCCACACACCAAAACTCACAGACCAGGCAAGGAGGGCATTAATCAGAGAGGCAACAAAGAGACCAAAGATAACCCTGAAGGAGCTGCAAACCTCCACAACGAAGATTGGAGTATCTGTCCATAGGACCACTTTAAGCCGTACACTCCACAGAGCTGGGCTTTATGGAAGAGTGGCTAGAAAAAAGCCATTGCTTAAAGAAAAAAATAAGCAAACACATTTGGTGTTCACCAAAAGGCATGTGGGAGACTCTCCAAACATATGGAAGAAGGTACTCTGGTCAGATAAGACTAAAATTGAGTTTTTTGGCCATCAAGGAAAACGCTGTCTGCGCAAACCCAACACCTCTCATCACCATGAGAATACCATCCTAGGGACTGGGAAACTGGTCAGAATTGAAGGAATGATGGATGGCGCTAAATCCGGGAAATTCTTGAGGGAAACCTGTTTCAGTCTTCCAGAGATTTGAGACTGGGACGGAGGTTCACCTTCCAGCAGGACAATGGCCAAAAGCATACTGCTAAAGCAACACTCGATTGGTTTAAGTGGAAACATTTAAATGTAATTGGAATGGCCTAGTCAAAGCCCAGACCTCAATTCAATTGAGAATCTGTGGTATGACCTAAAATTGCTGCACAACAGCGGAATCCATCCAACTTAAAGGAGCTGGTGCAGTTTTGCCATGAATAATGGGCAAAAATCCCAGTGGCTAGATGCGCCAAGCTTATAGAGACATACCCCAAGAGACTTGCAGCTGTAATTGCTGCAAAAGGTGGTTCTACAAAGTATTGACTTTGGGGGGTGAATAGTTATGCACGTTCAAGTTTTCTGTTCTTTTGTCTTATTTCTTGATCGTTTCACAATAAATAATATTTTGCATCTTCAAAGTGGTAGGCATGTTGTGTAAAGCAAATGATACAAACCCCCCAAAATCCATTTTAATTCCAGGTTGTAATGCAACAAAATAGGAAAAATGCCAAGGGGGTGAATACTTTCGCAAGTCACTGTATGTGCTGCTGTACTAAAGTACACCATTAACATGCTTATCTCCTGGGCTAACACCACTCATCTGTTGATATTGCAATCTGCATGTTTTTATAAAAAAACTAAAAAATATTGTACTTTTCTACCCCCCTATTTCGTGATATCCAATTGGTAGTTACAATCTTGTCCTATCACTGCAACTCCCGTATGGACTCGGGAGAGGCGAAGGTCGAGAGCCATGCGTCCTCCAAAACACAACCCGCAAAGAGGCACTACTTCTTGACACACTGCTCGCTTAACTCGGAAGCCAGCCGCACCAGCGTGTCGGAGGAAACCCCATACACCTGGCGACTGTGTCAGTGTGCATACTCCCGGCCCGCCACCGGAGTCAAGGACATCCCTGCCAAACCCTCCCCTAGCCCGGACAACGTTGGGCCAATTGTGCGCCGCCTCATGGGTCTCCCGGTCGCGGCCGGCTGCAACACGGCCCAGTATCAAACCCGGATCCGTAGTAATGCTGCTAGCACTGTAATGTAGTGCCTTAGACTGCTGCACCACTCGGGAGGCCCTCAATCTACATGTGTTTTATAGCGTCATTTCATTTGTTGATCATTTACAAAGCCATGTATTGGTAGTTGCACATGAAGAGGTGCAGAACTGGAGCTACCGCGTACTCTGTAGCTGACTGCAGCTGGCTAAATGGTACCACAGCAAAAAAGCGATGGACCGTTGACCTGCTATTATGCTCATACTGTTGAATCAACACTAAGTGCCAAAGGATCAGAGTGGCAGATGGCCTGTGCCAATCAGGCGCTGCCAGGGTGAGATTGTGTGTGTGTGTGTGTGTTTTCCCGGTGTGTACAGTATGTGATTGTTGATGAAGTAGGGGTGTTGAGCCATTGTGTGTGTGTAATGGCACGAGGAAAAGCCAGGGCAATGCCCTATTTGTGTGTGTGTTTGTACGCTAGTATGTGTGCGAGCGTGTGTGCGCGCATGTGTGAGTAAGTGTGTGTGATGGTGCGAGGATCCCTAGATGCCAGAGCTAAGCTCTGCGATCACTGGGCTGCAGTTAACACAACCCCCTAGAGTCGATGTCCTCACCCATGATGAAATCTAATTAGCATAGTATAGAAATTCATCTGTTGAAGCTAGAGATGTTTTTTTTTGCAAGGGCTGCGTCTCAATCCACTGTGGTGGAAGGTGGCAGAGCTACAACTGTGTGTGTCAGACCAGGAGACATCCCAAAAATCTATAGCGTCCGAACGGTTTGGCTCTACGACCCCCACAAGTGTCACGGGACTCATCAGAAGTCGGTACTGAATATGTACCAACTAAGGATGTGACAAATGTGTTTAAACTGCAATTTTTTTAAACAATAAGAAAATGTTCATAAAATGAGGAGTCACAATTCAGATATAATCCTGCGTATGACAGCTAAGGGGCAATGCAGTTCGATCTACAGCAGTCCTGGCTACTTACCAGAAGGCACTCACCTTACTACTGTCCCCCACCCACTCAGCAACAGTGGTAGTTAACGCCATTTTATGTTCTTTGTTGTGTCCCTCTCCTCCATGTTCCCAATTGTCAGTACATGGGACTTCATGTCCCGCTTCTTATCAATGTGATTGCTCGTTGCAGTGATGTATGACAGCATGTTCATAGATGTCCAACAATCTGTTGTTAATGCCACGTATGGTTTTTGAGAGCTCGCACTTTGTACTTGCAGAGCAATCATTGTACATTTTCTCCATCCAGGCCATCATAGTTTTTGGCATCTTGTAGTGTGGTTCTAGATATGCCATCAGGGCAGTGAAGCCGACATCCTCTACCATTGACAATGGATGCATATCAACTGTAATCAGCGCTGTGATTTTTTTCACTCTGTCCCTGATCGCACTCCTGCCAGCAACGGGTTGGGGGTGCCTTCCTTTCAGATGGTTAAGCATTGCACCTGTACTGCCACTGTAGCGCAATTCCAACTTGCAAAGATTGCATTTATTTCACCACCTTCTCAAGTATTGCCTAACAGGACTGCTGCTGTCGCTTCCCTGTCTCACACTCTGCCATTTTTCCAACCGTTAACGATGATGATGTGCGGAGCGCTATAAAGTATATCCGTGGCAAATCATTTGAAAGATGCATATTTTCTACTACTAACTTTACAGCATTGTTGCATAAGGTATTTGTTTAATTTGTATGTTTCCCTTTATGATAATCGGGACCTGTTAGTGGTAGTTTTCTGCTGCACAATTTTGTAAACAAAAAAGTGTTAAAAAATGTTCGCCAGAGATTTTAAATGAACAATAACGATTCAAATGTCATTTAAACATTTAAACATTTAAATGTTCACACCCCTATTGCCAACTTCTGTCTGTAGCGTCTGAACGGTTTAGGCTACACGCTAAAGTATTCAGACACTGTCACGGTTGTCGTAGGAATGAGCGGACCAAAGTGCAGCGTGTGTGTCGTTCCACATTTTATTTATACTGTGAAACTATGCAATATATAAATAAACTGAAAGACAAAAACAACAAACCGTGACGCAGAGGTGAAAACATACACTACTCAAAATTAATCTCCCACAAACCCTGGTGGGACAAACACCAACTTAAATATGACCTCCAATTAGAGACAACGATGACCAGCTGCCTCTAATTGGAGATCATCTCAAACAAAGCCCAACAAAGAAATACTAAAACTAAAACAACCCAACATAGAAATACAAAACTAGAACATAACATAGGAAAACTAAACTAGAAAACCCCCGTCACGCCCTGACCTACTCTACCATAGAAAATAACAACTTACTATAGTCAGGACGTGACAGACACCTTGACTTTTTCCACTTTTTGTTACGTTACAGCCTTAAACAAAAATGTATTAAATTATAATTTTTCCTCATCAATCTACACACAATACCCCATAATGACAAAGCAAAAACAGTTTTTTTTAGAAATGTTTGCTAATTTATAAATAAATAACACTCATATCACATTTACATAAGTATTCAGACCCTATAATCAGTACTTTGTTGAAACACCTTTGGCAACGATTACAGCCTTGAGTCTTCTTGGGAATGACACTATAAGCTTGGCACACCAGTATTTGCGGAGTTTCTCCCATTCTTCTCTGCAGATCATGTCAAGCTCTGTCAGGTTGGATGGGGAGTGTCGCTGCACATCTATTTTCACGTCTCTCCAGAGATGTTCGATCAGGTTCAAGTCCGGGTTCTGGCTCGGCCACTCAAGGACATTCAGGGACTTGTCCCGAAGCCACTCCTGCATTGTTTTGGCTGTGTGCTTAGGGTTGTTGTCCTGTTGTAAGGTGAACCTTCGCACCAGTCTGAGGTCCTGAGCGCTCTGGAGCAGGTTTTCATCAAGGATCTCTCTGTACTTTGCTCCGTTCATCTTTCCCTCAATCCTGACTAGTCTCCCAGTCCCTGCCACTGAAAAACATCCCCACAGCATGATGCATCACTGTAGGGATGGTGCCAGGTTTCCTCCAGACGTGACGCTTGGCTTTCAGGCCAAAGAGTTCAATCTTGGTTTCATCCGACCAGAGAATCTTGTATCTCATGGTTTTTAGGACTCTTTAGGTGCTTTTTGGCAAACTCCAAGAGGGCTGTCACATGCCTTTTACTGAGGAGTGGCTTCCGTCTGACCACTCTACCATAAAGGCCTGATTGGTGGAGTGCTGCAAAGATGGTAGTTCTTCTGGAAGGTTCTCCCATCTCCACAGAGGAACTATAGAGCTCTATCAGAGTGACCATCGGGTTCTTGGTCACCTCCCTGACCAAGGCCCTTCACCCCCAATTGCTCAGTTTGACTGGGCAGCCAGCTCTAGGGAGAGTCTTTGTGGTTCCAAATTTCTTCCATTTAAGAATGATGGAGGCCACTGTGTTCTTGGGGACCTTCAACATTGCAGCAATTTTTTGGTATCCTTCCCTAAACCTGTGCCTCAACACAATCAGTCTCGGAGCTCTATGGACAATTCCTTCGACCTCATGGCTTGGTTTCTGCTCTGACATGCACTGTCAACTGTGGGACTTCATATCGACAGGTGTGTGCCTGTCAAAATCATATCCAATTAATTGAATTTACCACAGGTGGACTCCAATCAAGTTGTAGAAACATCTCAAGGATGATCAATGGAAACAGGATGCATCTGACGTCAATTTAGTAAAGGGTCTGAATACTTTTTTTCCTATCGTTACAAAATTAGCAAAAATGTCCAAAAGCCTGTTTTTGCTTTGTCATTTTGGGGTATTGTGTGTAGATTGATGAGGAATTTTTATTTATTTAATCCATTTCATAATAAGGGCTAGGGGGCAGTATTTTCACGGCCGGATAAAAAATGTACCCGATTTAAACTGGTTCCTACTCTATAATTAGTAGATTTGGTTAGATCACACTCTAAAGTTTCTAAAACTGAGTATAACAGAACTCATATGGCAGGCCAAAACCTGAGAAGATTCCATACAGGAAGTGCCCTGTCTGACAATTTGTTGTCCTTCTGTTGCATCTCTATCGATATTACAGCATCTGTGCTGTTACGTGACACTTTCTAAGGCTTCCATTGGCTCTCTAAAGCGTTCAGAAAGCGGAATGACGTGTCTCCTGTCTCTGGGCAAAGTACAGCAGCAGAGTTTGTAAGTGGCCTGCCTGGGGACAGTGAGACTGAGATGCGCGGTCACGAAACTTCTAAAAAAATTTCTTTCAGTCTTTGAATGAATACAACGTTGTCCGGTTGGAATATTATCGCTCTTTTACGAGAAAAATAGCATAAAAATTGATTTTAAACAGCGTTTGACATGCTTCTAAGTACGAAATGCGCTCGCGTGTTACCCTTCGGATAGTGACCTGAACGCACGAACAAAACGGAGGTATTTGGATATAACTATGGATTATTTGGAACCAAAACAACATTTGTTGTTGAAGTAGAAGTCCTGGGTGTGCATTCTGATGAAGAACAGCAAAGGTAATCCAATTTTTCTAATAGTAATTCTGAGTTTAGTGAGCCCCAAACTTGGTGGGTGTCAAATTAGCTAGCCTGTGATGGCCGAGCTATGTACTCAGAATATTGCAAAATGTGCTTTCGCCGAAAAGCTATTTTAAAATCTGACATAGCGTTTGCATAAAGGAGTTCTATCTATAATTCTTAAAATAATTGTTATGTATTTTGTCAACGTTTATCATGAGTAATTTAGTAAATTCACCGGAAGTTTTCGGTGGGTATGCTCGTTCTGAACATCACATGCTAATGTAAAAAGCTGGTTTTTGATATAAACATGAACTTGATTGAACAAAACATGCATGTATTGTATAACATAATGTCCTAGGAGTGTCATCTGATGAAGATCATCAAAGGTTAGTACTGCATTTAGCTGTGGTTTTGGTTTTTGAAAATGCCTGTGTGATTGTTTTTGGCAGGGTACTCTCCTGACATAATCTAATGTTTTGCTTTCGCTGTAAAGCTTTTTTGAAATCGGACAATGTGGTTAGATTAACGAGAGTCTTGTCTTTAAAATGGTGTAAAATAGTCATATGTTTGAGAAATTGAAGTTATTGCATTTTTGAGGTATTTGTATTTCGCGCCACGCGATTCCACTGGCTGTTGAATAGAGTGGGACGCTAACGTCCCACTGGCCCAGAGAGGTTTTAATAAGACTCTCACGAACATGTTGTTGTTCTCCATTTTTCTCTACGACCCCCAAGTGTCACGGACTCGTCTGAAGGAAACCCGGTACCGGGATGAAAATGTAATGGAAGTGAATAGGGCATTTCCACATCAAAGAGTCATTCCATGGTAAATTATTATAATTCTTATATCTCTCAGATATAGGACACAGGCACTTCAATCTGTTTTTCCATGTATGAATCTGTTATCAAATGTGTTTCTATGGACTAATAGCAGGCCAAATTCAATGTTTTATCAAATATTTATAAAAAAAATACACAAAATTATAGCTACCGACAGGGGTCCTAAAATTCAAAATCCAATAGCTAAATGATCCTTGTTAAGACCATCTTAAAACAATTCCCAGCCCCAGGCCCCTAACCAGATTGACCTGTGTTCCCTGGCAGGAGGGGCGTGCCGAACAGCTGCTATGGCTGGTCCTGCAGTGAGTGGACACATGGCCAAACGTCTGGCAGTAGTCCACAGAGGAAACCATTCAAATCACTACAGAACAGCTCCACCAAAGCCTGGTACCTGATCTGTTTGTGCTGTCTCGCCAAACACAACTATGACCATAGAAGTTGGCAAGACAGCACAAACAGATCTGCGACCAGGCTAGTCCCAGCCATCCACCCACAACTGCTAAGTCGGTCTGTGAGTGAGCCACATCATTCAGGAAGGGAAGCCATTAAATGAGAATCTCCTAATTAATCAAAACAAGTCCAACCCTTCCATTTCCTCAATACGATTAGGCCCTTTCACACACACTTTCCACACTTCTTATTGTATTCAGATGTTGCTCAGATAATACTCTGTCTTTTTCAGAATATGGAGTTGATTAAACTTCAAACCAAGTTCTACTGGCTGGCCACAAGGTCTGATGGGTATATTGGTCTATATGCATAAGGCCTGTAGTGACCATAAGAGGAACATGTCACTGCCGTAGCTTAATATAATAACACCAGACATCCAGAGACCCAGGTTGTGTATGAATCAACCAATCTCTGCAATGTATTTCATTTCAATGAATTCCACAAAGAGGCCCTGCCTGGTTTTCACTGATGAGCCTTGAGGAAACAGAAGTAGAGGGCCGTCCTCCTTTATTCCTCCGTGTTTGTGTGCGTCTGTGCATGTGTTCCTTATTTCTCAGTGTTATATGAGCTGAACAGACGTTGCCCTGACCCCCATCTGAGGAAGCACCTGATCCTGGCAGGAAACCTCTCCTCCCTCCTCCCTCCGTCCGTTCCCTTCGCTTGAGAATGACACTCGACCCGAACGCCATGTCAGACAGACGAAAGGAGGAGAAACACTTTAAAATGTGTTCACCCTGACATCTGCTACTCGTTACATCACTTTGGAGAACTACGATAGAAGAAAATAAAAAAAGGACGGCATGGATGGAATTCCAGAGCAACCTAATAGTTCAACCTAATAGTTCAACATAATGAAAAGAGAGACAAATCTCTTGTTTGGTATGAGTTGGAGGGGTAGCTTTGTCAATTGTCATCTTATCGACCGTCATTCTCAGTAATACCTTGACCTATAGCATCAGGTGCTGAACAAACACAGCTGATACGTGATGAAGTGCTGATGGCCACAGTATAGCCTTGCTGCATTCCATGACATTAAGTGAACCCATACGGAGATAATAGGCTGAAAATAACATTACAAGAAGAGGTTGTTAGAGCACTCCACTGTGTCCAATCGAAAATGGTTCTTGCCAAGCAAATAAATAAGGTATTGTAGGAGGCTGTTGTATAGGGAGTAAAATCCCACGGAGGCATGCACGGTAATCCCATAATGGATGTGTTAAACTGAAAGGACAATTCACTATTCCAACCATCCTAATTCCACTCTTGGCTTTATGTCATACGACTGTGTGGAATTACCCAGTAATTGCTTGGATTGTTCCACATAATGAAAAACACACACTCAGGATTACATAGAAGAACTTCAGAATGTATTTGGTAGGGTACGTGGATAAGAAGTGTGTGAATACAACAATCTGCATAAACAAACACATAAAAGACTTAGAAAGAGTGACAAATGGGTCGGGACCTAATGCCTAGTGGTCTCTGACCTCTTGAAATACGTTAAATACCTTCATCGCACCTTGATAGATGGAAATGTGTCTGTCACTTGTTCTGTTTCTGCTAGGAAATACTTGTGACATTCTATTCGGTTCGATGAAATAGTTAATGTATGTCAAAAAAGGCAATTCTGGATCCAAATACTTCTTTAAAATCTTCCTGGAAAATGTATTTTTTAGACATTCTTATTCTAAATAAATCCACCACTAAGATGCATGATGCGGCTACAAAAACTTTAGTGGGCTGGTCAAATGCCATCTCCAACATCAAAGACCTTTCGTTAGGTACCCCCAATCTCTCAATTGTTGTATCTTGAACTGCTGTATCAATCCCCCTTCATGCTCATGTTTTGTCACTGTACAAATCATGTGCCTGCTATATCTTGTTTGATTGACATTGATAAAAGCACCCAATATTTGTTTTCCTAACACACACACACACGCGCACACACAACCCCCACCACCCCACCCCAATTTCCATTTCGAGCAGTGACTCTTGTTTTCTCGTCCCGGTGCAATATCCTCTAAGCGTGTGCAGGATACGGGGAGTGTAGAGGCAGGGCAGGGGGAGAGCTGCTATCAGAAACGAGATGTGATTCCCCCCATGGCTCAGAGCACACAGAACAGCACACAGCACAGCACAGAGCAGCGATGGAAACACCAGAACAGCTAGCTACCTCACCAGTCTCCAGAGCTTTCCTCCATGTCTTCCTCACGGGCCATTCACTCACCTTACGTACACAGAGGGGTGATCAGACAGACAGCAGGGAATATTCAGCCACAGACTTTCAGACATCGTCATCATCATAGGCCATATTCGTCATAATACTCATTTATTTTGTGGGACAATGCAAATTCAAATTCATATACACAGAAAAAGGGTCATGTAATGCTTGTGTAGGTGTTGTGTATGCCTCATTTAAAGAGAGATAGGGACGATGTGAGATAACATACCACATCTAAGCTGTGTCTCCCTCAGGTTGCGGACCTCCAGGCCGCGGAGGTGTGTGGGATGAACACACAGGGTGTCGTTGCCCAGAAGCACGCCGTTTGCCCTGGCCCACAGCAGCAGCCACTCCAGCTGACAGTCACAGAACAGAGACTCTGTAGAGAAGTGCCTGAGGGGATACGGCAACGGCGTTAAAACCACCATCGCACTGTGTTGGTGTCATTTTGGTAAAGGGTGTGACTGACTATTCGTAGGGTGTGTTTGTGTGTGTGTTGTTTCATTTTTGTTTTCTTACAGGACTTCGAGAGACAGGAGGTGTGTGAATAGTCCCACCGGCAAGGAAGAGAAAATATTTCCAGATAGATTCCTGTGGGGAAAACAGGGCAAATACACATCAAACCAGTTAACTTTGAACAAGTACAAAAGCCACAGTATCTGCTGTTGCATTACTTTGAAACAGCCTTATCTAAGAGAAACAACATAGCTCCTACATCTCAAAACATCTCAAATTGTGCGTACAGTGGTGTATGTTTTCAATTTAGAGATTACTCACAATTTAGAGAGATTGCCAAGGTCTACAAACATTTCAGGAGAGAGGCAGCCAATCCGATTGTTGGACAGATCCCTATAAGGACAAAAAGCTCACTTTAAATGATGGCTTAGACATAAGCCAAGCCCATCTGACTTAAAGCATTAAGAGCACGATCATCGCAGGAGAGCTGGCATGAGATAATACAGAATGAGCATGGCTGTGACAACAAGTGTGTTGTGTGTGTTTTTGTGCCGTCTCCTCTCATAATAACGTAATAACGAGAGCTTAAGCAGCTCAAGGAACTATGATGTTAAACCACCAGTCCAATGTTTATTTATTCCAAATCGCGGGATATCAACCCTGACCTTCTGTTACCCCTTCACCCCTCACATTACCATCCATCCTCACACACTTATGCACCACACACACACACGCGCACGCACAAACACACACTCACACACACAGAAGGCTGCCGTGGCTCTGTGCCCTTCCCCTCTGTAATTAAAGAGCTGCTTTGCTGGAGCAGCTGTGGGAAAATAAGCAAGGCACTCAAGTAATCACCAGTTGGGGAGCACTTAAATTAGCACTCTGCTGCTCCCAGAGCCTGGCTCACTTGCCTGCTGCAACACCCCAGCAGCCTAAAACCTCCTAACAATCATGATGGAATTAAGTCATTTACGCTGCAGGGTTTATCTATGACCATCTTTGTGCGAGTGTGCGTAACAGACAGACAGACAGACAGACAGACAGACAGACAGACAGACAGACAGACAGACAGACAGACAGACAGACAGACAGACAGACAGACAGACAGACAGACAGACAGACAGACAGACAGACAGACAGACAGACAGACAGACAGACAGACAGACAGACAGACAGACAGACAGACAGACAGACAGACAGACAGACAGACAGACAGACAGACAGACAGACAGACAGACAGACAGACAGACAGACAGAGTTTTATCTACCACTTCAGGAAATAATGAATTTGCTGCTTCTTCTTTAATCATGACGTCATAATTGTAACAGTGTAATAACCCACCACTCTCCCCGCCCTCCCCTCACCAATGCCCCTTAACTCCTATAAGACCCTGGCCTCTTCACTCCGTGTAGCCCACCCACTACACTATGACAACCCGCTTCATACTTACAGTCTCCTCAGAGCCACCAGTCCGCGGAAGGCCCCGTGCTCCACCGTGCTAATCAAATTATTCCTCAGGTCCCTAAGAGAGAGGGAGGGATAGAGAAAGAGAGAGAGGGCGGGGGGGGTGAAAGAGAAAGAGCGAGAGAGAGTAAGCAAGAGAGAGCGAAAGAGAATGAGAGAGAGGAGAGATAAGGGAGGTAGGTCACTTATCATGCCACTGTGGGTTTTGAGAGTCACATTGCTGGAGACAGGGAGGGGGATTGCCCCTTAAAACCCTCTCATCTGGCAGTACAGTAAGTGGTTGGCAGTTAGCGATGAGATACATTGAGCTGAGCTCTTGTCAGGGCCGAGCATGCAAGCTCATTGTGACATTAAGATGTAAACTCTAGCCTCCTAACAACAAAAACGCCATTTGTGATTCATTCAAGACGTGACAGTGCAGTTCCCATAGATCACAAGGCCAAGAAGATTCGTCGAAATGCAAAGATGGCAACTTTTACTAATGCTTTACTAACATGATGAAACTGAGTTGTGAATACACAGTTAACCCTGAATGGGTATCTCTATTCAGAAAGGAAATAATACTCTTTATCGCTTTGATGTGGTCGGATATTACATACATTTTACCATGGCCATCATATGTATCATCAGTGACAGAGAATGATATTGTACGGAGGTTTTTTCTAAGAAATACCATGTCGGTCTGACACAAACATTATAAACATCACAGTGGTTTTAGCCAGGATCACTCTGTTCCCAATCCCCACTCCCAGTCCCTCGATTTCCCAAACCAACATTGCTAAAAATGGACCGGCATCCTTTCCTAACCCTACTTTTTGGTTTTCTCTCGGGCCAAAGAAAACTTCCTGAAATCGTGTCCCCCCGGTTTCCTTTTGACTGGGCCTGTCGGGAGTGATGAGAATCAGAAGGAGTCTGGCTCTCTCTCCGTCCAGATGTGTGTACAGTAGAACACAATACACCAGTGCAGTATGGGTCGTCTAGCCTGTAGTCTCAGCCCAACCCCAACTGCTGGTCACATCAGCAGTCATAAAAACATGCAAGGCCAGCCAAAGGCATTAAAACATTACCACTAGCACTAATAAGTATAATGTGCCCCTTTCCCAATGTAACCATAAAAATTGAACGATGATAGTTTTTATTTGTAAAACAAGGCACTGCATTGAAACCAAACGATCATTTCCAGCTGTACAAAGCCAGAGCAGAATAAGTCAATGTTTTACTGTATATCCAACACATCAGCTGAGTGCCTCACAGAATCAACCAAAAATCGAACAATTAAAGGGCATATTTTCTGCACCATTACAGATACAGTAAGCCTGTAGACCACCAGCAGTGAAGGATTCCTCTGATGGAACTGATGCTAAATCAGTCAATGTAAAAAGAGTTACACACACAAAAGAGAGAACAACGCATACTCATACAGAAACCATCATTATCGTTAGATAAATGACTCCTGTCTGTCCTTAATGATGTGTGCTCGCTGTTAAATTGTTTGGTCCAGAGTTAAAACCCACTGCACCATTACCCCAACCCACACTCCCTACTCTACCAGTTCATAGGCTAAAGTTATTCTCAAAGCTGCACTTCACCGCATGCTCATTCACTTTCATTTATTCTTGTGCCTGTGGATTTTTGGTGGTCCACAATGATTGGCATGGCGAAATTGGTTTTGGCAATCTCCATTGGCTTTCAATGGACCCGACAGCACATAAACCCTCTAAGTACATTAGGGTCAGTTTCTCTCCAACCCTCTCTCCAAGTTCTGGAGCTCCCCATATGTTGGTTTTCAAGCACTGCCTCACTGTATGAAAACCTATCTATCCTGAGATGGGAAAACTAAACGAGTGGATACAGTGGAACGGAGAGTAGATACTGAGTGGAGCGTGGAGCACTCTACAGGCCAGGGCTTCTCAGATCTCTCCTCTTGTCAATGGGAGCCTTTGATTATATGAATCATGTTATGAGGGAGCGGGTGGACCGGCGAAGGGTAAGGTCAAAGGTCATTCACTGTGCCTCTTACTTTGCTCTTCTTGTTCACAGCACACACAGCAGCCAACCACAGCCAGAGGTCTTCTCAGTGCTCCTGTCTCATAGTCAAGGTACTATGAGAACTGAGCAGAAAACAATAATAACAGCTGTAACTTTTCTTTGGTTATGAGATGTACTGTGGGTGTGGGTTATTTTGTACTGTGAGCAGACAACAATAATGACAGCTGTTGTTGCTTTGATCTTATACTGTTATCATGTCAATGAACTATCCCAGTTAAACACATCTCGTTCTAAAGTGGAGGTTGGTGTGTGTTGTTAGATTGCTGTATTGCATTGTTAGGTGATTGGCAGCAGAGAGAGTGAAAGGCAGGATGGAAGTCCAGTTGAATAAATAAGTCTTCCTATTTCCTGAGAGAGGTCTGTTTGTAGCTCCGGTCAGGAGGAGCACACGCACGCACGCACACACACACACACACACACACTACTGACTGTTACCTATATCTGAATTCACTCTGAAACATGTACAGCTGGCTAAACTCAGCAAGATATGGATGTTTAAACATTAAGCGGTTTCTCCCCTGAACCTTGAGTATTTGAAGTATGACCGGGAACTACACTGTGCATGGTCCTGGCTCTAGCGAAACCATGACATAAACTCCAAAATTTGTGGAAGATGTTTGAAAAGCTACTGAAGTGGTTCCCAATTCATTCTGGCTGTGCTGTAGATCTTAGACTGCTGAGGCTGTTCACCATATGACACTAATGGGAAGATTAATCTCCTACTCTGGCCGTTCAGCACACACACACAGACGCGTACACATACACACACGCACAAACATGCTCGCACACACACACCACACTCACACCACACAAACACACACGAAAGTGGACATAGACCTCCAACAATAGACTGTACTCTGACTGGGCGGACTCGGACTTGACATAGTGCAGGACATGATTACCCATGTCTCTGATTCATAGACACTGTGTTGTTGTTACAATCAGCATGGCTTAGATTCAAATCAGTTTACATTCTGGCATTAGCAAACACAAAAAATGAGTGAGTGAGCAGGCACTGAGCCAAGGGCATACAGGTTACATCATGGATGGGCAACTTTGAATAGGGTGGGGGCCACAAAAAATCCAAACTCATCATGAGGGGCCGCAGTGGCCCGCGGGACTGCGTACACACATAAAGTTGTAGAGAAGTACAGATCAGGGTTGGGTTATAAAAAAAGATCAGAAACTTTGAACATCCCACGGAGCTCCATTAAATCCAATTTTTTTTTTTTATGAAAAAAATATAGCACCACAACAAACCATGCCAAAAGAGGGCCGCCCACCAAAACTCACGGACCAGGAAAGGAGGGCATTAATCAGAGAGGCAAGAAAGAGACCAAAGATAACCCTGAAGGAGCTGCAAAGCTCCACGGCGGAGATTGGAGTATCTGTCCATAGGACCACGTTAAGCCATACACTCCACAGAGCTGGGCTTTATGTAAGAGTGGCCAGAAAAAAAGCCATTGCTTAAAGAAAAAAATAAGCAAACACATTTGCTGTTCGCCAAAACGCATGTGGGAGACTCCCCAAACATATGAAAGAAGGTACTCTGGTTAGATGACACTAAAATTGAGCATTTTGCCCATCAAGGAAAACGATACGTCTGGTGCAAACCCAACACCTCTCATCACCCCGAGAGCAGAATCCACACAATGAAGCATGGTGGTGGCAGTATCATGCTGTAGGGATGTTTTTCATCAGCAGGGACTGGGAAACGAGTCAGAATTGAAGGAATAATGGATGGAGCTAAATCCAGGGAAATTCTTGAGGGAAACCTGTTTCAGTCTTCCAGAGATTTGAGACTGGGACAGAGGTTCACCTTCCAGCAGGACAATGACGCTAATCATACTGCTAAAGCAACACTCGAGTGGTTTAAGGAGAAACATTTAAATGTCTTGGAATGGCCTAGTCAAAGCCCAGACCTCAATCCAATTGAGAATCTGTGGTATGACTTAAAGATTACTGTACAACAGTGGAACCCATCCAACTTGAAGGAGTTGGAGCAGTTTTGCCTTGAAGAATGGGCAAAAATCCCAGTGGCTAGATGTGCCAAGCTTATAGAGACATACCCCAAGAGACTTGCAGCTGTATTTGCTGCAAAAGGTGGCTCTACAAAGTATTGACTTTGGTGGGGTGAATAGTTATGCATGCTCAAGTTCAGTTTTTTGTCTTATTTCTTGTTTGTTTCACACTGTAGAGAAAATGTTTCCGTTTTAAAGAAAGCTTGCTGCAACTCTACATATTCTCAAAAATAAGTTGAGACACCAACTGAGTTCTCAACCCAAAAAAATGAATCCGCGGCCCTACAGTTGCCCATCCCTGGGTTACATGATTACATACCACGACTAATTAATTTCCACTTAATTTATGGCATTAAATAGACAACAATGCTTTATCATGTGGCATATTATAGAATATGCACTGATATCTAATAAAACCAAGAGATGAAAAATAGTATTGTGTAAGCTCTCTACCATGTTAGGCATGGTATGCCCCATCTAATTTGTGTTATGCATGATGGTAATGTTTTGAGCGTCCAGTAAACAGAGGTAATCCTGTAGTTGTGGGGAGTGAAGCCAAAGCCTACCCCACTGTCAGAGAACAGTATTCAGGTCAGAGCAGTGGAAATTCACTCACACACGCATACACACAGACACATATACACACATTCACACACAGAGGACAGTACAGAGTGCCCTGCTAAACATTGCTCCACAGGATAAAAGGGGGAGAGAGAATGAGAGAGATAAATGGAGAGAGCGAGATTAATGGGTAAATCCATTTGAATTCAATCACTTTTTGAGAGCATCCCTTTTGATTTAAACTAAACTTTCCATACATGTTTTCCCATGGAAGAAGTGGTCAGAAAGTGACTTTTTGGACCTGTTTGCCTAAACATTCAGCAGATAAAGGTGCTTAAATTGACCCATTTTGCATACCCCACCATACCATGAGACATCGATGTCCTCATCACTGGAAAATGTAAACGGTTCAGTTGGATATCATTGAAAAGCTTACAGTATTGTCAACCAATTTTATTATTTTTTGAATTTTTTTTTTATAAAAATGATCACATTTTTTAAACTTTAAGGTAAATTATCTAAAAGCGAGTAAACTCTGAATATTTTCAAATTCACATCTGTTGTAGCTAAGACCCTATTTCACATAATTTTAGGTTTTTGTGTTGTGCCCGTCTTCGGTCGAGACACAACATGCTCTTGAATACAGGGTGGGTGTCATTTAAATCATAGAAATATAATTAATAGAATGGACCTAGCCCTTCAGACCACTGCAATTTAGCTGGTACACGATTGAAATTGAAATTGAATGGAAATGTTTACTTATCATTACTACCACAAAGATGAACACTTGTCGACCCACTGTTGAATGTCAACTTAAATGGTCATGTCTATTCTACTATCTATATTTCTATGATTTCAATAGGTTTCCTAGTATAATTTTAAACAACAGATATTCCACTTCAAGTCAACATTCTCAGATGTGTGGACCTCCAACCATCTTTGTGGTACCATTTGAAAGTAGAAATGTAAATGTTATTCCCATTTTAGTACATTTATCAGCCAAAATCTGAAACCCACCCTGTAAGAGCATGGTCGGGCACAACACAAAAGCCTTAGATAATGTAAAATAGGGTCCAAGTTACAACATATTTGAATATGAAGAAAAAAAAACTTTCTTTTTGAAACTATAAATATTTTGACAACCCTGTTTGTAAGCTTTTAAAGATGCACTATGCAGAAATCGCTCCGCAATTTCATGGTTGCTCAAATTCTAATAGTTCGCATAATTTTAGTTTATGTGACAAAACAAGCAAGTATAGTGTAGAGAATCATTGTATCAAGTAAACTGTAAGTTAAAGAAGCAAAAACTGAAACTTAAAACCAGGAAACATAGAAATAGTGCACATACAGTAGTACATATCTACTGCTTCTTAGACCTGCTTTTAATGAGAATGACAGATCTATAACTTACATTTCTATGTGAATTTGGTCGGTTTGCCCCAGGAAGGTTACATAAAGCAGCTATAAATGATATCAATGTCAACCATTCATCTTTTCCTGTGATCAAGTCATGGATGTCTCATGGTTTGGTGGGGTATGCAAAATGGGTCTACTTTGAGCACCTTTATCTTTTGAATGTTTTGGCATTCGGGTCCAAAAAGTCACTTTCTGAGCACTTTTACAATGGGCACTTTTACAGGTTTTGTTCAAATCAAAAGATGTTCTGTCAAAAATGTTTTGAATTAAAATGGATTTACCCTAATGAGAGTAGAGAGCAGTCTCTGACAGAGAGAAAAAGGCCACTAAGTAGCCTAACAATGGAAAAACTGCTTCCTCTCTTTCTCTCAAGGTGGGAATGCATTGGACACCGCAGGCCCCCCTCAGTTTAAAACATCTCATACTGTATTCCAATCCAACCATGAATGCACAGCGCAGAATAATACAACAACACAAACATTCTAATTTGCCTGGGATTTGATAAGAACATATTGAAACTGAGATTACATCCTTTCTCATTCTCCATGGTACAGTTATAACTAGTTTGTTCATATTACATATCCTGGGTCAATTTGCTCTCCCACTGAGGAAACAAGCTGGCAGGAAGAAACATCTCATCAGACACTTCAAATTAGATCATACACATCTAATTAGGATGGATAACCACCTAATGTAAATAAATATGCTTTGAGATCTCTCGAGGAGAGTAAAAGAGGGATAAGTAAGACAGTTCAGTCCAATTAGAGCGACTGAGTGTATGCGATGTGACAGTAGTAGCAACCACTGCCAGAGCTTCAAAAGGCACTGGGCTTCCATTAATAACATACAAGAAAATGACATAAGAGCACTCTGGTGGGACCAACCATCATGCATTAATAATAAATGCATGACAAATAAATACTACCTGTTGATGGAACCTATGTCAATGGCCCACACTTTTGTGGGTATAGAAGAGCAATTCCTCAAGCAAGAATTTAGCTAGGACTGTCTGGGAGTATTCTGAGTGTGGAAGGGAAAACTGAAAACTAGCTGTTATTGGCAGAGAGGTTTGGAACTCTCTTATTTATTGCTATCTTAACTAATTTACCACCTGGTGATGTCACTAGGCAGGCCAAAACTCCATCCCACCAAAACAGGCTGAAATTTCAGTTGTTCTTTCCAAACACATATTACACGAAAAGGGCATTATTATAATTTTCACAATTTCTAAGTATTATTCCAACCTCAGAGTGGAAATATGTATAAAACACAGTGAATTCATGTTTGACTGCACCTGGCCTTTAAGAAGTTATTCCTCCTTTAGAGGGTAAGTGTGAGAAATTCTTTGCTTTTTCAGTACTTCGCCACTCTATTTCCAACCCAAACGATGACTAAATTCTTCTCAGCTGCAACTCCAGAGCAATTTATTCCTGGAAGCTTAGCTAACAGGACTTGGAATGCTTTAGGTGTGTTCATGCAGTGTTTCCTTTGGATTACTTTATTGGCGGCTCACTAAGGACCCAAACATTCAACCTTAACTAATAGTGACCATTTTTAATGACACATTTTTTGTCTCCCCATCTTCCTCCCCTCCTGAGAAAAGTATGTAGATCTTTGGAGTGGTGTGACATTTGTCAAACGACAAACTACTGTGCTACAAAACCTGAGCTATGCTGAACAAAAATATAAACGCAACATGTAAAGTGAGCTGAAATAAAAGATCCCAACATTTTTCCATACGCACAAAATGCTTATTTCTTTCAAATTTTGTGTACATTTGTTTACATCCCTGTTAGTGAGCATTTCTCTTTTGCCAAGATAATCCATCCACCTGACAGGTGTGGCATATTAACAATCTGATTAAACAGCATGATCATTACACAGGTGTACCTTGTGCTGGGGACAGTAAAAGACCATAAGCTGCCTCCAACTTTGTTTTAGATAATTTGGCAGTACATCCAACCGACCTCACAACCGCACAACCCCCCACGTGTAACCATGTCAGCCCAGGACCTCCACATCTGTCACACAACACAATGCCACAGATGTCTAATGTTTTGAGAGAGCGTGCAATTGGCATGCTGACTGCAGGAATGTCCACCAGAGCTGTTGCCAGAGAATGTAATGTGCATTTCTCTACCATAAGCCGCCTCCAACATCGTTTTAGAAAATTTGGCTGTACATCCAACCGACCTCACACCCGCAGACACGTTTAACCATGCAAGCCCAGGACCTCCACATCCAGCTTCTTCACCTGTGGGATCATCTGAGACCAGACACCTGGACTGCTGATGAAAGTGGGGGTTTGCACAACCAAAGAAATTCTGTACAAACTATCAGAAAAATCCATCTCAGGGAAGCTCATCTGCATGCTCGTCATCCTTACCAGGGTCTTGACCTGACTGCAGTTTGGCATCATATCCGGCTTCAGTGGGCAAATGATTACCTTCGATGGCCACTGGAATGCTGGAGAAGAATGCTCTTCACGGATTAATCCTGGTTTCAACTGCATCGGGCAGATGGCAGACAGCGTCTATGGTGATGTATGGGCGAGCGGTTTGCTGATGTCAACATTGTGAATAGAGTGCCCCATGGTGGTGGTGGGGTTATGGTATGGGCAGGGATAAGTTATGGACAAGAACACAATTGCATTTTATCGATAGCAATTTCAATGGACAGAGACACTGTGACGAGATCATGAGGCCCATTGCCGTGCCATTAATCTGCCACCATCGACGTGTACAACAGTGTGTTCCAGTTCCCGCCAATATCCAGCAACTTCGCACAGCCATTGAAGAGGAGTGGGACAACATTCCACAGGCCACAATCAACAGCCTGATCAACTCTATGCGAAGGAGATGTGTCACTCTGCATGAGGCAGATGGTGGTCACACAAGATACTGACTGGTTTTCTGATCCAAGCGCTTACCTTTTTTTAAGGTGTTTGTGACCAACAGGTGCATATCTGTATTCCCAGCCATGTGAAATGCATAGATTAGAGCCTAATGAATTTAGTTCAATTGACTGATTTCCTTATATGAACAGAAACTCAGTAAAATCGTTAATTTTTGTATGTTGATTTATATTTTTGTTTAGTGTAAGAACATACTGTATTTCTGTCACGACTTCCGCCGAAGTTGGTGCCTCTTCTTGTTCGGGTGGCGTTCGGCAGCCATCGTCACCGGCTTTCTAGCTGCCACCGATCCATGTTTCTTTGCCCATTTGTTATGTCTTGACTGTTCACACCTGGTTCCCATTTCGTTGTGATTACTTCCCTATTTTAACCCTCTTATATTCATGATGTTTTGTGCGTTATTGTTTTACTGTTGGTCGTGTTCGTCGTATGTATAGTTATTGTTTTATCCCTGCGTGGATTTTGTATGATGAACTTTTCTTAAGAGTAAAATGCGTATGTTTTACTCAGTTCGGTGTCCTGCAACTGACTATTTCTAATTTCCTATACACGGACACTGACAATTTCTTCTATGATATGTATTGCTTAATTAACTTCTAATTTAACCCTGTTATATAGAATAACTGCAAACCAATGGTGATTTCCAACACTTCCTGTCTGGAAACTGTTATAAATATTTTAAATGAATTATGCTGTTCTAATTCTCAATCAAATCCATTTTGAAAGATCGTATGCAAGGGGGAAGGAACGCTCTTCTCTTTTTAGGCTGAAAAACAGAGTTGATAGATAGCCTTGCAGAGAAAACCACCGAGACCAGGCATCACAGAGCCAACAATGAAGAGAAAGAGAAATCGGCCTCTTGTGTTTTCAAACGCTGCTCGGTAAATCAGCAGGCCCAGATCGCTATCACTTTTAACCTCATCTGTGACCCTGCAACTGACTCACAGAAAACAGCTCTGAAAACCCTGCCATATCAAAACAGCACTTGGAACCTTTAAAATACATGCATTGTATTCTCTGGCTTGAATTTAAGATACCTGACAGAACTGCGTTATATATCATCACATGAAATATGTTCAGCAAAAAAAAATAAAAAATACATCTGGGCTCTCTGAAAAGATTGCTGCATTTAATTGTATGGATTTGCTTCAATTTGCCATACTCAATCAAGTACATCTTTGACATCAAAGATGCGCATTTATCAAGGTCAATGCCAACAGCGCAGACAATGCTTAATTTATCATAACCGTTACAGTTAACAAATTCTTATTGCTAAACCGCCCTATATATATATATATATATATATATATATATATATATATATATATATATATATATATAGGGCGGTTTAGCAATATATATATATATATATTCAGCCAATAAAAACGTACCGTTGATGATTAATTTAATGTATGAAACCGTAATATCAACTGGTTATAGTATATCGTGGAACACAATCTTCAAAAAGCAGTAACCTCAGCAGTGGCGCTTGCTTGTAGAAGCCTATGGCTGTACTTTGTTAATTTAGCATACAAGATGCTCTTATTTCCCGAGCCCTTATCACAGTCAAGATACCAATTTTATAACAGAATACAATAGAACAGAATGTTTTTCCAAATTAAAAAGTTGCCTCTGCGATGTGATGCACATCTCGAGTCTGGGACAGTTATTCTCAATGAGTGCTCATTTGAAAAGGGCTCAATTTGGTGCGTTGAACCCATTTTTTCAGGGTTACAAGATGAAAGCTGTCTTCTTTTCGATATACAGGTATACGATTTAGTTTATTCTGCCTGTTCTTTGGAAGTTTAAAATGGATTCAAAATTCCACATTGAACACCGAATGGTGATGAATTATGGCTACGACATCCGTTTGGCGAGCAGGCCTAGGCTTAATGATTCTGATAAAAAATATGCTCTTTGTCTTTATTAACCTAATGTTTTGCGTATTTTCAGTGTGGAATCGGTCTATGGTTTGGGGGGGTTATAGCCAAGGCTAACCAATTCTAAATGGCAACTGCAGCTCAATCAATCAACCAGTCCATTTTGAATTTGTGATAAAACTATCATCATTTGGAAATGACATTGGCTTGTGTATCCCATCAGTTAGACGGGAGTTGGTGTGCGCACTCAGCACAATGTGTGTGTAGGGAGCGGTCGGGGAACGCAATTGAGTGAATGACACATGGAGGGGGGAATGTAAATTTAGGGTGAAGAATTGTGTGGTGCTTGGCTTGGTTTCTTTTTTGTTGTGCCCCGCAAATGCACATGTAGAAATGGAACACTAGACACCATTTTTGAAAAATTGGGCGAACATTTCACTTGCCGGTTCAGGCAGCCACAAATCACATTCCACCAAATAGTTTAGAAGTATTTGAAAAATGGGATCTCTGGTTAAAGCTATGACGCTCATTGGCATATTTGATTACTCATGCCCATCCCTAGTTCAGAATCTGTTGCTATATTGCTCATACATACATATATATGCACAACCAGGCAGAGTGATTTGTCCTTCAAGGATCTGGAATACATTCATCAATCAATATCCAAGGAGACACTACCCTAAAGAGGTGTGGAAAAATGTCAGTAAGTCTCCAACAGAAAACAATAAGAGCAAACTTTAGAGGACAAGTCACCCTCCTGACATACACTTACAGAGTGAGAAATGGCAGTCGCCACCCTGCATTCTGATGATGTCCCAGAGGTGAGGTCATCTCGCTCTACTCCATCTCTCTGCCTCTCTTCACTTATCTACTCATCATGTCACAAAGGAAATGTTGGTCAAGGTTTTAACTGAGTGGCCAAAACAATGTCCTCTCTTCAGTAAATGGCTGTTGGGCAGTCAATGCAGATTCATTTATGGCACATACTATCACATACAGTGCCTTCAGGAAGTATTTAGACCCCTTGACTTTTTACAATTTTTTTGGCGTTATAAAGTGGGATTAAAATGGATTTTTTTTGTCATTTTTTTTGTCAAAGATCTACACAAAATACTCTGTAATGTCAAAATGGAAGAAAAAATCTAATATTAAAAAAAATGTATATACAGTACAAGTCAAAAGTTTGAACGCACCTACTCAATCCATGGTTTTTCTTTATTTTTACTATTTTCTACATTGTAGAATAATGGTGAAGACATCAAAACTATGAAATAACACATATGGAATCATGTAGTAACAAAAAAAGTGTTATACAAATCAAAATATATTTAATATTTGAGATTCTTCAAAGTAGCCACCCTTTGCCTTGATGGCAGCTTTGCACACTCTTGGCATTCTCTCAACCAGCTTCATGAGGTAGTCACCTGGAATGCATTATAAATAACAGTTGTGCCTTGTTAAAAGATAATTTGTGGAATTTCTTTCCTTCTTAATCAGTTGTGTTGTGACAAGGTAGGGGTGGTATACAGAAGATAGCCCTATTTGGTAATGGCAAGAACAGATCAAATGAGCAAAGAGAAAAGACAATCCATCAGTACTTTAAGACATGAAGGTCAGTCAATACGGAACATTTCAAGAACTTTGAACGTTTCTTCAAGTGCAGTCGCAAAACCCATCAAGCCCATGATGAAACTAGGAGCAGTAGTTTATGTGTCGGGGGGCTAGGGTCAGTCTGTTACATCTGGAGTATTCTCTTGTCTTATCCGGTGTCCTGTGTGAATGTAAATATGCTCTCTCTAATTCTCTCTTTCTTTCTTTCTTTCTTTCTTTCTCTCGGAGGACCTGAGCCCTAGGACTACCTGGCATGATGACTCCTTGCTGTCCCCAGTCCACCTGGCCATGCTGCTGCTCCAGTTTCAACTGTTCTGCCTGCGGCTACGGAACCCTGACCTGTTCACCGGACGTGCTTGTTGCACCCTCGACAATTACTATGATTATTATTATTTGACCATGCTGGTCATTTACGAACATTTTAACATCTTGACCATGTTCTGTTATAATATCCACCCGGCACAGCCAGAAGAGGACTGGCCACCCCTCATAGCCTGGTTCCTCTCTAGGTTTCTTCCTAGGTTTTTGGCCTTTCTCAGGAGTTTTTCCTAGGGAGTTTTTCCCAGCCACCGTGCTTCTTTCACATGCATTGCTTGCTGTTTGGGGTTTTAGGCTGGGTTTCTGTACAGCACTTTGAGATTTCAGCTGATGTACGAAGGGCTATATAAATAAATTTGATTTGATTTGATTTGAACTAGCTCTCATGAGGACCATCACAGGAATGAAGACCCAGAGTTACCTCTTCTGCAGAGGATAAGTTCATTCGAGTTACCAGCCTCAGAAAGCCCAAATAAATGCTTCACAGAGTCCAAGTAACAGACATGTCTCAACACCAAGTGTTCAGAAGAGACCGCGTGAATCAGGCCTCCATGGTCGAATTGCTGCAAAGGAACTACTACTAAAAGTCACCAATAAGATGAAGAGACTTGCTTGGGCCAAAACACATGAGCAATGGACATTAGACCGGTGGAAATCTGTTCTTTGGTCTGATGAGTCCAAATGTATGATTTTTGGTTACAACCGCCATGTCCTTGTGAGACGCCGAGTTGGTGAACGGATGATCTCTGCATGAGTGGTTCCCACCGTAAAGCATGGAGGAGGAGGTGTGATGGTGTAGGGGTGCTTTGCTGGTGACACTGTCAGTGATTTATTTAGCATTTAAGGCACACTTAACCAGCATGGCTACCACAGCATTCTGCAGCGATACGCCATCCCATCTGGTTTGTGCTTAGTGGGACTATCATTTGTTTTTCAACAGGACAATGACCCAACACACCGCCAGGTTGTGTAAGGGCTATTTGACCAAGAAGGAGAGTAATGGATTGCTGCATTAGATGACCTGGCCTCCACAAATCACCTGACCTCAAACCAATTGAGATGTTTTGGGATGACTTGGACCGCAGAGTGAAGGAAAAGCAGCCAACAAGTGCTCAGCATATGTGGGAACTCCTTCAAGACTGTTGGAAAAGCATTCCAAGTGAAGCTGGTTGAGAAAATGCCAAGAGTGTGCAAAGCTGTCATCAAGGCAAAGGGTGGCTAAAATATAAAATATATTTTGATTTGTTTAACACTTTTTTGGTTACTACAGTACATGATTCCGTACGTGTTATTTCATAGTTTTGATGTCTTCACTAGTATTTTACAATGTTAAGAAAAACCCTTGAATGAGTAGGTGTGTCCAAACTTTTGCCTGGTACTGTATATGTATATGAAAAATAAAACACTAATATCTCTTGATTAGATGAGTATTTAACCACATGATAGAATACATGTTAGAATCACATTGTGTTCCATTTGCACATGTGCAGCAATTACAGCTGTGAATCTTTCTGGGTAAGTCTCTAAGAGCTTTGCATACCTGGATTGTACAATATTTGCACATTAAAATTCTTAAAGCTCTGTCAAGTTGGTTGTTGATCATTGCTAAAAAAACATTTTCAGGTCCTGCCATAGATTTTCAAGTAGATTTAAGTCAAAATTGTAACTCGGCCACTCAGGAACATTCACTGTCTTCTTCGTAAGCAACTCCAGTGAAAATCTGGCCTTGTGTTTTACATTATTGTCCTGCTGAAAGATTAATTAATCTCCCAGTGTTTTGTGGAAAGCAGACTGAACCAGGTTTTCCACTATGATTTTGCCTGTGCTTAGCTCCATTCTCTTTATTCTTTATCCTGAAAAACTCCACCGTCCTTAACGATTACAAACATACCCATAACATGATGCAGCCACTACTATCCTTGAAAATATGGAGAGTGGTACTCAGTAATGTGTTGTATTAGATTTGGCCGAAACATAATACTTTGTATTCAGTACAAAATGTGAATTTCTTTGCCTATTTCTTTGCAGTATTACTTTAGTGCCTTGAATATTGTTATTCTGTTAAGGCTTCTTTCTTTTCACTCAGTCAATTACGTTAGTATTGTGGAGTAACTACAATGTTGTTGATCCATCCTCAGTTTTCTCCTATCTAAGCCATTAACTCCATAACTGTTTTAAAGTCACCATTGGCCTCATGGTGAAATCCCTGAGTGGTTTCCTTCATCTATGGCATCTGAGTTAGGAAGGACGGATATATCTTTGTAATGACTTGGTGTGTTGATACACCATCAAAAGAGTAATTTATTACTTCACCATGCTCAAAGTGATATTCAATGTCTGCATTTTATTAAACCCATTTACCAATAGGGGCCCTTCTTCGCGATCCATTGGAAAACTTCCCTGGTCTTCGTGTTTGAATCTGTGTTTGAAATTCACTGCTGGACTGAGGGACCTTACAGATAATTGTATGTGTGGGGTAAAGAAAATAGGTAGTCATTTAAAAATCATATTAAACACTATTATTGCACATGCAACTATTATGTGACTTGTTAAGCCAACTCCTGAACTTACAGTTGAAGTCGGAAGTTTACATACACCTTAGCCAAATACATTTAAACTCAGTTTTTCACAATTCCTGACATTTAATCCTAGTAAAAATTCCCTGTCTTAGGTCAGTTAGGATCACCACTTCATTTTAAGAATGTGAAATGTCAGAATAATAGTATAGAGAATTAATTATTTCAGCTTTTATTTCTTTCATCACATTCCCAGTGGGTCAGAAGTTTACGTACACTCAATTAGTATTTGGTAGCATTGCCTTTATATTGTTTAACTTGGGTCAAACTTTTCAGGTAGCCTTCCACAACCTTCCCACAATAAGTTGGGTGAATTTTGGCCCATTCCTCCTGACAGAGCTGGTGTAACTGAGTCAGGTTTGTAGGCCTCCTTGCTCTCCCACGCCTTTTCTGTTCTGCCCACAAATATTCTATTGGGATAGAGGTCAGGGCGTTGAGATGGCCACTCCAATACCTTTACTTTGTTGTCCTTAAGCCATTTTGCCACAACTTTGGAAGCATGCTTGGGGTCATTGTTCATTTGGAAGACCCATTTGCAACCAAGCTTTAACTTCCTGTCTGATGTCTTGAGATGTTGCTTCAATATATCCACATAATTTTCCTGCCTCATGATGCCATCTATTTTGTGAAGTGCACCAGTCCCTCCTGCAGCAAAGCACACCCACAACATGCTGCCACCCACGTGCTTCACGGTCGAGATGGTGTTCTTCGGCTTGCAAGCCCCCCCCCTTTTTCCTCCAAACATAACGATGGTCATTAAGGCCAAATAGTTCTATTTTTGTTTCATCAGACCAGAGGACATTTCTCCAAAAAGTACGATATTTGTCCGCATGTGCAGTTGCAAACCGTAGTCTATCTTTTTTATGGCGGTTTTGGAGCAGTGGCTTCTTCTTTGCTTTCAGGTTATGTCGATATAGCGCTCGTTTAACTGTGGGTATAGATACTTTTGTACCTGTTTCCTCCAGCATCTTCACAAGGTCTTTTGCGGTTGTTCTGGGATTGATTTACACTTTTCGCACCAAAGTACGTTCATCTCTAGGAGACAGAACGCGTCTCCTTCCTGAGCAGTATGTTGGCTGCGTGGTCCCATGGTGTTTATACTTGCATACTATTGTTTGTACAGATGAACATGGTACCTTCAGGCGTTTGGAAATTGCTCCCAAGGAGGAACCAGACTTGTGGAGGGCTACAATTTCTTTTTCTGAGGTCTTGGTGGATTTCTTTTGATTTTCCCATGATGTCAAGCAAAGAGGCACTGAGTTTGAAGGTAGGCCTTGAAATACGTCCACAGGTACACCTCCAATTGACTCAAATGATGTCAATTAGCCTATCAGAAGCTTCTAAAGCCATGACATCATTTTTGGGAATTTTCCAATCTGTTTAAAGGCACAGTCAACTTAGTGTATGTATGTAACTGACCCACTGGAATTGTGATAAAATGAATTATAAGTGAAATAATCTATCTGTAAACAATTGTTGGAAAAATTACTTGTGTCATGCACAAAGTAGATGTCCTAACCGACTTGCCAAAACTATAGTTTGTTAACAAGACATTTGTGGAGTGGTTGAAAAACGAGTCTTAATGACTCCAACCTAAGTGTATGTAAACTTCCGACATCAACTGTATTTATGCTTGCAATAACAAAGGGGTTGAATGCTTATTGACTCAAGACATTTTAGTTTTTCATTTTTGATTAATTTGTAAAAAAAACTAAAATATATATATAATTCCACTTTGACATTATGGGGCATTGTGTGTAGGCCACTGACAAAAAATCTAATGTGTGAAAAGGTCAAGGGTGTTATGTCTCCTCCCGCTCCTCCCCTCCGGCGTCGCTGGTTTACTAACCACCAGTCCTGGCAACAATCATCATGTGCACCTGGCATCAAAACTTATTCACACCTGCGCTTCATCATAAGGCACACTGGACTCCATTAACTCACTCATTACCTCCCCTTTATCTGGGACACCCTTAGGTTAATTTCCCAGGCAGTATTGCTTCTGTGTTCCATGTCAAGACGCTACTCCTATTTTGTATCGTTCTTTAGTTTATTAAACTTACTATCTGCACCTGCTTTTCGACTCCAGGCGTCTATGTTACAAAGGGGTGTGAATAATTTCTGAAGGCACTGTACCTTCGGAAAGTATTCAGATGCCTTGACTTTTTTGCTAATTTATAAAAAATAAAAAACTGATATTACATTTACATAAGTATTCAGACCCTTTACTCAGTACTTTGTTGAAGCACCTTTGGCAGCGATTACAGCCTCACGTCTTCTTGGGTACGACACTCCTGTGTTGTCTTTGCTGTGTGCTCAGGGTCGTTGTCCTATTGGAAGGTAAACCTTCTCCCCAGTCTGAGGTCCTGAGCACTCTGGAGCAGGTTTTCATCAAGGATCTCTGTACTTTTCTCCGCTCATCTTTGTCTCAATCCTGACAAATCTCCCGGTCCCTGCCGCTGAAAAACATCCCCACAGCATGATGCTGCCACCACCATGCTTCACAGTAGGGATGGTGCCAGGATTCCTCCAGACGTGACACTTGGAATTCAGGTCAAATAGTTTAATCTTGGTTTCATCAGACCAGAGAATCTTCTTTCTTATGGTCTGGGTGCCTTTTGGCAAACTCCAAGTTGGCTGTCTTGTGCCTTTTACTGAGGAGTTGCTTCCGTCCGGCCACTCTACCAAAAAGGCCATATCCACAGAGAAACCCCAGAGCTCTGTCAGAGTGACCATCGGGTTCTTGGTCACCTCACTGACCAAGGCCCTTCTCCCCGATTGATCAGTTTGGCCAGGCGGCCAGCTCTAGGAAGAGTCTTGGTGGTTCCAAACTTCTTCCATTTAAGAATGATGGAGGCCACTGTGTCCTTGGGGACCTACAATGCTGCAGAAATGTTTTGGTACCCTTCCCCAGATCTGTGCCTTGACACAATCCTGTCTCTGAACTCTATGGACAATTCCTTTGACCGCAGAGCTTGGTTTTTGCTTTGACATGGACTATTATCTGTGGGACCTTATATAGACAGGTGTGTGCCTTTCCAAATCATGTCCAATCAATATAATTTACCACAGATGGACTCTAATCAAGTTGTAGAAACATCTCAAGGATTATCAATGGAAACAGGATCCACCTCAGCTCAATTTCGTGTCTCATAGCAAAGGGTCTGAATACTTTTGTAAATAACATATTTATGTTACTGTTAACGCTTTGTCATTATGGGTTGTTGTGTATAGATTGCTGAGGATTTAATTTTTTTTTAAATTTATTTTAGAATATGGCTGTAACGTAACAAAATGTGGAAGATGTCAAGGGGTCTGAATACTTTCCGAAGGCACCGTGCGTTTGGAATGTACTCAGACCCCTTGACTTCTTGCACATTTTGTTACGTTACAGCCTTATTCTATAATTTATTTAAAAAAAAATATTCATCAATTTCAACAAACCTTTTTTTAACATTTTGCACTTAAATTTTTTTTTAAATTAATTACTTGAAATTGAGTTCAGGGGCATCATGTTTCCATTGATCATCCTTGAGATCGAACTTGATTGGAGTCTACCTGTCACACCATGATCTGTTTCACCTGTCTTTGTGCTTGTCTCCACCCCTTCCAGGTGTCGCCCATCTGTACCATTATCCCCTGTGCATTTATACCTGTGTTCTCTGTTTGTCTGTTGCCAGTTTGTCTTGTCTTGTCAGGTCTTACCAGTGTGCTTTCCCGTCTTCCTGTTTCTCATGTTCTGTTTCCAAGTTTTTCCCGGTTCTGACCATTCTGCCTGCCCTGACCCCGAGCCGGCCTGCCGTCCTCTACCTGCCTGACTCTGACCTGATCACGAATCTCTGCCTGTCCTTGACCTGCCCTTTGCCTGCCTCGTGTTTGTAATAAACTGTACTATCCGCCTCCTGTGTCTGCATCTGGGTCATATTCTGAGTCATGATAGTACGAACTGGCCATGACTGACTCAGCAGGCTCTGACCAGCTCCACAACGCCGTCTCCGCCCAGGGAGCCACCATTGGAAGACAGGAGTTACGTCAAGGTCTTATGGAAGGATTCCAGACCTTGGCGTAACGCCAGGACAGTACCGTCAGCACATTGCTGGAGAAATTCCATGGATTGTCTGTGAGGCCTGCCACTACAGTAATCCCCCAGACTGTCAGTTACCCCGCTACCAGCAGCGTTTCTCCCCAAGAACCCTGCTTACCTCCTCCGGAGTGCTACGCTGGAGATGCCGGATCCTGCCGGGCGTTTCTCTCCCAGTGTTCTCTCATCTTTGAGCTGCAGCCCTGTTCATTTCCCTCGGACGCTCGAGGATACTGTACGTGATAACGCTGATGTCTGGTAAGGCTCTTGCCTGGGCTACAGAGGTGTGGGAGCAACAATCCACCGTTTGCCTCACACTGGAGGAATTTGTGGTGGAGGTACGTAAAGTGTTCAATTCTATGTTGTCCTGGAGAGAGGCAGCTTGTAAGCTGTCCCAACTATGTCAGGATTCCCGTAGTGTAGCAGACAACACAATGGATTTTTGCACGTTGGCAGCTGAGAGTGCCTGGAACCTGGAAGCCCTGTGTGACGCGTTCATTCACTGATTATCGAAGGTGATTACAGATGAACTCGCAGCCTGGGAGCTGCCCCTGGACCTCGACACCCTCATAGCCTTGACCATCCGGATCGATGGGCAGCTACGGGAACGTAGGAGGGAGACGGACTCTGTTCCCTGTCGCCGACGCTCATCCTCAATTTCCACCTCGCCTCCGAGGAATCCCGGAAATCCCCGAAGCCCATATTTCCGAGTGGATCCTATGTTGCTCGAGTTCTCTCGGAGGTCACCGAGGGCTATCGAGTCGTCTCCTCCGGAGCCCATGCAACTGGGCAGGGCTAGATTGAGCGCTTACGCAGACTTAACACCCAGAGCTGTCTGTATTGTGGAGCCGCAGGACATTTTTTATCTACCTTCCCATTAACCTGTTTGGGCTAGGGGGCAGTATTGAGAATTTTGGAAAAAATATGTGCCCATTTTTAACTGCCTCCTACACCAACTCAGAAGCTAGAATATGCATATTATTGTTCAGGTTTGGATAGAAAACACTCAGAATTTTCTAAAACTGTTTGAATGGTGTCTGTGAGTATAACAGAACTCCTATGGCAGGCAAAAACCTGACAAGGTTTCAAGCAGGAAGTACCCTGTCTGACAAGGAGTCGTGCATCTGTTTATTGAAAAGTAAGGATCTTAGCTGTAACGTGACAATTCCCAGGGCTCCGATAGGCTCTCAGAAACCGGGAAATACCTGAAGGTTGACGAGGCAGCCTCAGGCTGAAACACATTATCGCCTTTGGTAAGTGGCGGCTCAGAGGACCTTTGAATGAGGCGCGTGCACGATTCGCTCCTGAGGAGAAATTTTATTCGGCTGTTTAGGCTCAATGCATATTCCCGGTCGGAATATTATCACTTTTCTACGAGATAAATGGCATAAAAATTGGTTTTAAACAGCGGTTGACATGCTTCGAAGTACGGTAATGGAATATTTAGAAAATTTTTGTCACGCCAATGCGCCATGCGCGAGACCGTGATGTAGCATTCTGATAGTGTCTAGAACTCATGAACAAAACGTCGCTGTTTGGATATAACGATGGATTATTTGGGACCAAACCAACATTTGTTATTGAAGTAGAAGTCCTGGCAGTGTATTCTGACGAAGAACAAGCAAGGTAAGAACATTTTTCTTATAGGAAATGTGATTTTGGTGGAGGCTGACCTGGGTGGGTGTCTAAATAGCTAGCCCTGTGATGCCGGGCTATGTACTTAGATTATTGCAAAATGTGCTTAATCCGAAAAGCTATTTTAAAATCGGACATATTGAGTGCATAGAGGAGTAATGTATCTATAATTCTTAAAATAATTGTTATGCTTTTTGTGAACGTTTATCGTGAGTAATTTATCAAACTGTTAGTAAATTCCCCGGAAGTTTACGGGGGTTATGCTTTTTCTGAAAGTCACATGCTAATGTAAAAAGCTCTTTTTTGATATAAATATGAACTTGATTGAACAGACATGCATGTA
Organism: Salmo trutta; assembly: GCF_901001165.1. Taxonomy (NCBI): domain Eukaryota; kingdom Metazoa; phylum Chordata; class Actinopteri; order Salmoniformes; family Salmonidae; genus Salmo; species Salmo trutta. Next base: position 26,172,408 of record NC_042961.1, on the reverse strand, counting down.
TTGTATAACACAATGTCCTAGGTGTGTCATCTGATGAAGATCATAAAAGGTTAGTGCTGCATTTAGCTGTGGTTTGGGTTTATGTGACATGATATGCTAGCTTGAAAAATGGGTGTCTGATTATTTCTGGCTGGGCACTCTGCTGACATAATCTAATGTTTTGCTTTCGTTGTAAAGCCTTTTTGAAATCGGACAGTGGGGTTAGATTAACGAGATTCTTGTCTTTAAATAGCTGTAAAATAGTCATATGTTTGAGAAATTGAAGTAATAGTATTTCTAACGATTCAAAAATCGCACCACTGGATTTCAGTGGCTGTTACGTAGGTGGGACGAGTTCGTCCCACATGCGCCAGAGAGGTTAAATAACTAGGCTCATCAAGTAGGTACTAGTACGCTGGCGAACCAAATGGGGAGCTTCCCATTTTTCCATTTCTCGTACCCCTCTCCATGCTACCCTGTTGTGGGGTGGCCGTTCCAATTCTCTCCTGGTGCTCATAGACTCTGGGGCCGGTGAGAACTTTATGGATGCTACCTTGGTCTCGAGGCTCCAGAGACATAATCCGCTTATCGACTGGGCTACTGGTTCTATCCTGGGTTGGAAACAGTTTTGCCAAGTTGGCGCTGAATGCCCTGGGACGTCTTCCTGCGGGCTTGGGAAAAGCCCCGGACCTCTCCGCCGTTCCTGAGGAGTACCAGGACCTCCAGGCGGTTTCAGCAAGGCCCATGCCACCTCGCTTCCTCCGCATCAGCCCTATTAATAAGCCATCAATCTTCTCCCGGGCACTACACTGCCTCAGGGGCGGCTTTATTCCCTGTCAGGGCCAAGGCGATTGTGGCGTATATTGAGGACTCCCTGGATGCAGGGGATATCCGTCCTTCTGCCTCCCCCGCTGACACAGGGTTCTTCTTTGTCGACATGAAGGACAAAACCCTGCATCCGTGTATCGACTACCGGGACCTGAATGACATCATGGTTAAAAAACGTTAATCGCTTCCACTCATCGCCTCAGCTTTTGAGCCTCTCCAGGGGGCTACTATCTTCTCCAAGTTGGATCTCTGGAATGCCTACCATCTGGTACAGGAAGGGGACGAGTGGAAGACCCCCTTTAACACAGCTAGTATGTGGCTCACAGGCTCTATGAATACCTGGTGATGCCGTTCGAACCGACCAACGCTCCTGCTGTGTACCACGCCCTAGTAAACGATGTTCTCCGGGACATGTTGAACCGGTTCGTATTCGTCTACCTTGATGACATCCTCGTGTTTTCCCACTCGGCTCAAGAACATGTCCTCCATGTCAGACAAGTCCCGCAGCATCTTCTGGAGAAACAGCTGTTCGTCAAAGTGGAAGAATGTGAATTCCATCGCTCCACCATCTCCTTCCTTGGGTACATCATAGCTGCAGGCAACATACAGATGGATCCTGAAAAGGTGAGAGCGGCGGTGGATTGACCGCAACCCAACCACAGAGTGCAACTGCAATGTTCCCTGGGGTTCGCCAATTTCTACCGCCGGTTCATCCGGGGCTACAGCACCCAGGCTTCCCCCCTATCAGCGCTCACCTCTCCCAAGGTCCCGTTTACGTGGTCTCTAGCTGCAGACCAGGCGTTCTTGGACCTCAAGCACCAATTCACTACCGCCCCATCCTAATCCATCCAGAACCGTCCCGGTAGTTCGTGGTGGAGGTCGATGCCTCGGACGTCGGAGTGGGGGGTGGTCCTATCCCAGCATTCGGCCCAAGACCAAAAGCTGCATAACTGCGCTTTCCTCTCCCATCGTCTCAACTCCACGGAAAGGAATTACGACGTGGGTAACCGGGAACTACTTGCGGTGAAAATGGCGTTGGAGGAGTGGAGGCACTGGTTAGAGGGGGCGTAACACCCATTCATAGTATGGACAGATCACAAGAACCTGGAATATCTCTGCACTGCCAAGCGCCTCAACTCCAGGCAAGCTCAATCAAACCTGCTGTTCACCCGATTCAACTTCACCATCTCCTACCGCCCGGGGTCCAAGAATGTGAAGCCAGATGCGCTGTCACGCTTCTATAGTCCCACTGCTACACCATCGGACCCCGAGACCATCCTCTCTACCTCTTGTCTTACGGCTGCACTCATCTGGGGTATAGAGAACCGGGTCCGCGAGGCGCAGTGTTCCTGGCTAACCGGAAGTTTGTCTGGAATGGGCTCATTCCTCTTGACTGGCCTGCCATCCTGGAACCCATCAGACCGTGGCCTTTGTACGACTACATTTTGGTGGCCCACCTTGGTTCCTGAAGTCTCCGCGTTCGTCTCCACCTGCATCGTGTGTGCCCAGAATAAGACTCCTCGGTAAGCTCCGACTGGCCTCCTTCAACCACTTCCCGTCCCTCACAGTTGCTGGTCACATATATCCCTGGACTTCATCACTGGTCTCCCCCCATCTGATGGCAACACGGTTATCCTTACCGTGGTGGACCAGTTTTCCAAAGCCTTTCATTCCTCTCCCCAAGCTACCCTCAGCCAAGAAGATAGCCCAGCTCATGGTGCAGCATGTCTTCCGGATCCATGGACTTCCAGTGTACATGGTCTCCAACCGGGGTCCTCAGTTCTCCTCCCAGTTCTGGAAGGCATTCTGCATGCTCATTGTGTCATCTGCCAGCCTGTCATTCGGGTTCCACCCCCAGTCTAAGGGCCAGTAATAGCAAGCCACTCAGGACCTGGAGATGACTCTTCACTGCCTGGTCTCTGCCAATCCCACCACCTGGAGCCAGCAGCTCGTGTGGGTTGAGTACATCTGCAACACCCTCCCTTGCTCAGCCACTGGTCTCTCGCCTTTTGAGTGCTCCCTGGGATATCAGTCCCCGCTCTTCTTGGAGCAAGAGGAAGAAGTCAGCATACTCTCAGCCCAGATGTTCGTCTGCCGCTGTCACCGTACCTGGAAGAGAGCCCGGTTGGCTCTTCTCAAGACCACCTCCAGGTATCGACGTTATCGTCTCGGGCAGAGGGTATGGCTGTCCACTCGGGATCTGCCCCTCCAGGTATAGTCCCGCAAACTTTCCCCCGGTTTTATTGGCCCTTTCCCCATCTCCAAGATTCTTCACCCCTCTGCTGTTCGTCTTCTGTTGCCCCGTACCCTCCGTATACATCCCACTTTTCATGTGTCTAGGATAAAACCTATGTCTCACAGCCTTTTGTCTCCTGTTTCCAATCTTGCCGTCCTGTACCTGCCTGACTATGACCTAATTACGAACCTCTGCCTGCCCTGACCCCGAGCCTGCCTGCCGTCCTGTACCTGCCTGACTCTGACCTGATCATGAACCTCTGCCTGTCCTCGACCTGCCCTTTGCCTGCCCTATGTTTGTAATACATTATCTGAGAACTCTTACTATATGCCTCCCGTATCTGCATCTGGGTCATATCCTGAGTCATAATACTACCTGTGGTAAATTCAATTGATGATTGGACATGATTTGGAATGGCACACACCTGTCTATATAAGGCCCACAGTTGACAGTGCATGTCAGAGGAAAAACCTAAGTTATGAGGTTGAAGGAATTGTCCGTAGAGCTCCGAGAGAGGATTTTGTCGAGAAACAGATCTGGGGAAGGGTACCAAAAAATGAATGCAGCATTGAAGATCCCCAAGAGCAGTGGCCTCCATTATTCTTAAATGGAATAAATTTGGAACCACCAAGACTCTTCCTAGAGCTGGCAGCCCGGCCAAACTGAGCAATCGGGGGAGAAGAGCGTGGTCAGGGAGGTGACCAAGTATCCGATGGTCAGTCTAACAGAGCTCCAGAGTTCCTCTGTGAAGATGGGTGAACCTTCCAGAAGGACAACCATCTCTGCTGCACTCCAACTCTGCCTTTATGGTAGAGTTGCCGACGGAAGACACTACTCAGTAAAAGATACAGGACAGCCCACTTGGAGTTTTCCAAAAGGCACCTAAAGACTCTCAGACCATGAGAAATGAGATTCTTTGGCCTGAATGCCAAGACTCACGTCTGGAGGACGCTGTGCAGCGATGCTCCCCATCCAACCTGACAGAGCTTGAGAGGATCTGCAAAGAAGAATGGGAGAAACTCCCTAAATACAGGTGTGCCAAGCTTGTACCGTCATACCCGAGAAGACTCAAGGCTGTAATTGCTGCCCAAAGGTGCTTCAACAAAGTACTGAGTAAAGGGTCTGAATACTTATGGAAATGTAGTATTTATTTTTTATTTTTAATACATTTGCACCAAAAAAAGCAGTTTTTGCTTTTTTTAAATACATTTTAGAATAAGGCTGTAATGTAACAAAATGTGGAAAAAGTCAAGGGGTCTGAATACTTTCTAAATGCACTGTACATACATATCACATGCTACTTTGGTCATACTATTATTGAATTCTCAATGTGATGACATAGGATTCAAGGAAATTAAATTATATGGAATGGGGATAGTTTACATTGTGGGAAAGCATTGAACTGATAAATCGTCAAATCATGACATATTTATGGTGTGCTTTTTTCATATGCATGCTATAAATCTGACTCACTTTGACATACAATGAGCCCAGGCCACCACCCAGCACATCTCTTCTCTGATGTGGTGAAAGATATCTACATATTTCAGCATGGGTGACATAAAAGGCAAAAGGATTGCAACGAACATAAATCTCAATTTTGAGCAAGTGGTTGCAAATATATACCAATCAATGGTACATAGGCAGCAGCTCAATAATCATACCATGATATCATCTTTAACACTATCAGAACCATATTCCATGCCCTCAAATTATTGAGTAATCACCAGGAAATATGCTGTATAATGATCAGCCCAGTGTCATTCTAATATGTCCAACTACCTCTGCTCCTCTTCCAGTTCCAGGGTACAGTAATGGGACACTCTGTTACACTTACAGTGGTAGAGTCCACACAACACAGCAGCACAGATGGTGCATGCATGCCAAACCCTCAAATGCTTGAGTAACGAAGCAATATGCTGTATAATCATCAGCTCAGCCTCATCCTAATGTGTCTAGATACATCCTCTTCCTTCCAGATCTAGGGTACAGTAATGAGGACTCTGGTCACAGTGTGGTAGAGTACACTCCACACCATCACAGACTGTGCTGGGTAAGCTTGTTAGTCAGCACCACGGCCCTCTGGGTGCCAAACGGCAGACTTTGCAACAGCTGGCCGTCACAGCCCACTCACTGAGGCCACCTGCAAGCAGTGCTTTGGCACCCACCGCTCGTAAGAGCACAGTCGGCAGGTGCTGCCAATAGCTACAGCTGACAGCCATGAGGTCAAAAGTCACAGAATAGCTGAAGAACCTTGACCTGGATCTGGACCAGTAGCTATTGTCTATCCATCAAATCAGTGGGGTATATCAGAGGGTCAGTCCTTAATGGCACAACTCAATCACATTGAGATCAATGACATCATTCTCTAAACAGTACAGGGAGGGTCATCATTAAAAGACATGAGGGATAAAGAAATGGATTACTCATCAAATTGAAATGGAATGTCAAGGGTTAAGCACTAAACAATATTCTACGACATCCAGTAGAGACACTGTATGCAACACTGAATATTAACCAGTGTGTGATCGCTGGAAGATTATTCGTAATGTTGTAGAGCAGTGGTTCCCAAACTTTCAAAAAACCTGTTTTCACTTTGTCATTATGGTGTTTATTTATTTATATATTTTTTTACATTTATTTGACCTTTTTTTAACCAGGTAGGCCAGTTGAGAACAAGTTCTCATTTACAGTTGCGAACTGGCCAAGCTAAAGCGACAAAAACAACAACACAGAGTTACACATGGGATAAACAAACGTATAGTCAATAACACAATAGAAAAATCTTTGTACAGTTTGTGCAAATGTAGTAAGATTAGGGAAGGTAAGGGAATGGTCTTCCCTGTGGCTCAGTTGGTAGAGCATGGTGTGTGCAACGCCAGGGTTGTGGGTTCGATTCCTATGGGGGGCCAGTACTTACTGTAAGTCTTTCTGGATAAGAGCGTCTGCTAAATGACTAAAATGTAAAATGGAATAAATAGGCCATAGAGGTGAAATAATTACAATTTAGCAATAACACTGGAGTGATAGATGAGCAGATGATGATGATGTGCATGTAGAGATACAGGGGTGCAAAAGAGCAAAAAAAAGAAATAACAATATGGGGATGAGGTAGATGGGTGTGCAATTTACAGATGGGCTGTGTACGGGTACAGTGATCGGTAAGCTGCTCTGACAGCTGATGTATTGTGTGTAGATTGCTGAGGATTTGTAATTATTTAATCCATTTTAGATTAAGACTGTAACGTAACAACAACAAAAAATGTCAAGGGGTCTGAATACTATCGGAAGTCACTGTATATGTATACTGTATATATATATATATATATATATATATATATATATATATATATATATATATATATATACACACACGTGATCCTTTTCAGGAAGTTAGGCATATCTCACACGTCAATACATCCCAGGAGAGGCATTTGAACGTCTTTTTAAAAATTATTTTTTGATATTTTGGCAGAAATGCCTTCTGGAACATGTGAACTTTCATGTGCCTTAATAGCAAACTTGTATTCCATCTGTAAATACAAAGACACTTTTTTAATTACAAGCCTAATTGGTTTACACTTACAGTGGAAAAGATAGGTACCTTCCCGCTAGCTATGATTGGCTTAGATAATTAATGGGCTGGACATGCCGGGAGATAAGTTTGGATTGGTCTGCCATATAGAATGCTTCTGTCTATAACGTGATCTGCTCAGTATGTGTTAATAGTCCTTTCTACCACAGCGTTTTTGAAAGATATAACGTGAGCCATCGAGAACTACAAAGGTTTTGCTACTTTTGTCAACAACATTGATGCCCTGAATTTAGCAGGCGCTATCGACAGATCAGTTTGAAAAAGTTGTGATGGGCTACTTTCTGCACATGCAACAGTGAGTGTGAACTGGAGGGACTTGACACACTGGCCAAAAAAGATGTAGCGACAAACAAAAAAAGTTAAATGGTTCCAGTCTGCCGTGAAGCATTCATCCATGTATATGGGTAAGATTCTAGCTACATTTTCAGATGCAGTTTCTAATTTTGTCAGAAAGATGTTTTCATTGCAAGATAAAGCGTACTGTTAGCTAACTAGCTAACATTAGCTTGCTGGCTCACTAGCTGTCACGGTTGTTGTAGGATGAAGCGGACCAAAGGGCAGCGTGATTATCGTTCCACATATTTATTGAACTGTGAAACTATGCAATACATACAAAATAAACTGAATAAACAAAAACAACAAACCATGACAAAGAGTTAACATACACATACTCAAAAACAATCAAACACAAACCCAGGTGGGAAAAACACCTACTTAAGTATGATCTCCAATTAGAGACAACGATGACCAGCTGCCTCTAATTGGAAATCATCCCAAACAAAACCCAACATAGAAATACAAAACTAGAACATAACAACATAGAAAACTAAACTAGAAAACCCCCCTGTCACGCCCTGACCTACTCTACCATAGAAAATAACAGCTTTCTATGGTCAGGACGTGACAGTACCTCCCCGAAAGATGCGAACTCCGAACGCACCAAAAAAAAAGGGGGGGGTAAGGGAGGGTGACAAATGTCTATGGCGGCTCTGGTGCAGTACGCAGAACCTTCTCATCCCGCGGATCCTGCAGCAGAGGAGGCGGCTCCGGTTCTGGGCGTAATCCCCGCTCCGCCCGCTGATCCCTCCGCTTTTGTGTCACCGGACTCTGGATCGTCGCCGAAGGACCTGGACTGCGGATCATCACCGGAGGTTCTGGACTGCAGACCCCCGCTGGAGGTTCTGGACTGCAGACCGCCGCTGGAGGTTCTGGACTGCGGACCGCCGCTGGAGGTTCTGGACTGCGGACCGCCGCTGGAGGTTCTGGACTGCGGCCCGCCGCTGAAGACTCTGGACTGCGGACCGTCGCTGGAGGTTCCGGACTGCGGACCGTCACTGGAGGTTCCGGACTGCGGACCGACGCTGGAGGTTCCGGACTGCGGACCGTCTCAGGAGGTTCCGGACTGCGGACCGTCTCAGGAGATTCCGGACTGGAGGCTGTCTCAGGAGGTTCCGGACTGGAGGCCGTCTCAGGAGGTTCCGGACTGGAGGCCGTCTCAAGAGGTTCCGGACTGCAAAACGTCGCCGGAAACTCTGGAATGGGAACTGTCGCCGGAAGCTCTGGACTGAGAACTGTCGCCGGAAGCTCTGGACTGGGAACTGTCGTCGGAAGCTCTGGACTGTGAACTGTCGCCGGAAGCTCTGGACTGGAAACTGTCGCCGGAATCTCTGGACTGGGAACTGCCGCCGGAAGCTCTGTACTGGGAACTGTCGCTGGAAGCTCTGGACTGGGAATGCGCACTGGAGGCCTGATGCGTGGGGCTGGCACAGGTGGCGCCAGACTAGTAATACGCACCTCAGGGCGAGTGCGGGGAGCAGGAACATGACACCCCGGACTGGGCAGGCACACTGGAGGCCTGATGCGTGGGGCTGGCACAGGTGGCGCCAGACTGGTGACACGCACCTCAGGGCAAGTGCAAGGAGCAGGCATAGGGCGTACCGGGTTGGATAGGCTCACTGGAGGCCGGGTACGTGGGGCAGGCACAGGATATACTGGGCCGTGGAGGCGCACTGGAGGTCTCGATCGTAGAGCTGGCACAACCTGTCCTGGCTGGATGCTTACTTTCGCCCGGCAAATGCGGGGCGCTGGCACAGGACGCACTGGGCTGTGAATACGCACTGGCGACACAGTGCGCAGGGCCAGTGCAGGACATCCTGGACCGAGAAGGCGAACTGGAGACCAGGAGCGCTGAGCTGGCACCACCCTTCCTGGCTGAATGCTCAACCTAGCTCGACAAATGCGGGGTGCGGGCACAGATCGCACCGGGCTGTGAATCACTGCATAACACGGTGCTTGCTTCGTCACGCGCTCCCCACGGTAAGCATGGGAGTTGGCTCAGGTCTCCACCCTGACTCTGCCAGTCTCCCGGTGTGCCCCCCCCCCCCAAAGAAAATTCTTGGGGCTGCCTCTCGGGCTTCCATTGTTGCCATGCTAGTGCCTCATATATTTGCCGTTCATCTCTCGCAGCCTTCATCTGCTCCCTTGACCGGCGATATTCCCCGGCCTGCCTCCAGGGTGCTCTCCCATCCAGGATTTCCTCCCATGTCCATTTGTCCTGCTGACCACGCTGCTTGGTCCTTTGGTGGTGGGAGATTCTGTCACGGTTGTCGTAGGATGAAGCGGACCAAAGGGCAGCGTGATTATCGTTCCACATATTTATTGAACTGTGAAACTATGCAATACATACAAAATAAACTGAATAAACAAAAACAACAAACCGTGACGAAGAGTTAACATACACGTACTCAAAAACAATCTCCCACAAACCCAGGTGGGAAAAACACCTACTTAACCTCTACGGGCCACGGGGGCAGTATTGAGAATTTTGAAAAAAAATATGTGGCAATTTTTAACTGCCTCCTACACCAACTCAGAAGCTAGGATATGCATATTATTAACACATTCGGATAGAAAACACTCTGAATTTTCTAAAACAGTTTGAATGGTGTCTGTAAGTATAACAAAACTCATATTGCAGGCAAAAACCTGTGAAAAATAGATTAAAAAAAATGAGAATTTTGTGACTGTACTATTTAGTGTCATTGTTTTAAAGATACCACAGTGAGAAAGGATTCAGTTCGCAACTCCTACTGCTTCCACTAGATGTCAACGATCTTTAGAAAGTTGTTTGAAGCATCTGTGATAAATACACACCGAATTAGAAAGCTTACAAGTTGACACGTCATCACTTCATTTTTTGCGCCTGCGCATGAATCTGAGAAGAGTGCCTTTGTCATTATCGTTTATTCTAGACACTTGATAGGTTGTGTGAAAATATTACTGATGTTTACTGATGTTTCACGTTAAAAATGGAACAAAAGATTAGTGCTAAACAACGTTTGACATGTTTAAACAAACGTAAATAGATTATTTACTAGGTTTTCTTTAGTTTTTCGACGTGACTTTACACTGCCCACCTCATTTTGTGGGAGCCTACTGAACGCTAACTATTTGGACATAAATTATGAACTTTGTCAAAAGAAACCACATTTGTTCTGGACCTGGGATCTCTGGCAGCGCCTTCTGATGGAGATAATCAAAGGTAAGGGGATATTTAGAATGTTATTATCGATATTAGATGATGCTAATGCTAACGGTATAGCTTAGCTTAGCTTAGCATATAGCTTATTGTTGTTAGCATAGTACCCAGTTTATACAAAATGTGATTTCCCAGTAAAGTTATTTTGAGATCTGGCCCTTCGGTAGCAATTACGAGATGATAATATATTATTCTTTGAATGACAATATTATAATTTACCAATGTTTTCGAATAGTAATTCCGTGATTTGTAATGCTGGATTCACTGGGTGCATTCGAGCCGAAAAAAATTCTGAATTTCACCGCGACTGTAAATGCTGTTTTTGGATATAAATATGAACTTGATGGAACTAAAAATGCATGTATTGTATAACATAATGTCCTATGAGTGTCATCTGATGCAGATTGTCAAAGGTAAGTGCATAATTCTAGCTAGTTTTCTGTCTGTTGATGCCCTTCTTTGAATTGGCTAAACATTACACGCAGCTATTGTCAATGTACTCTCCTCACATAACCTAACTTTATGCATTCTCCGTAATGCCTCTGAAAATCGGACAGCGTGGTTAGATTTAGGAGATATATCTTTCAAATGGAGGAAAATAGTTGATTATTTGATTTTTTGAAATGATTACTCTTGCAGTTTTGAATTCCCCGCCATGGTCACATGACAATGAATCCCAATACCGGGATAAGATCGGGATAAGATCCTCAACAGGTTAAGTATGATCTCCAATTAGAGACAACAATGACCAGCTGCCTCTAATTGGAGATCATCCCAAACAAAACCCAACATAGAAATACAAAACTAGAACATAACAACATTGAAAAACTAAACTAGAAAACCCCCCTGTCACGCCCTGACCTACTCTACCATAGAAAATAACAGCTTTCTATGGTCAGGACGTGACACTAGCTAACATTACATGTATGATCTATGTAGTAATATTATTCATTTACATCATTTAGCAGACGCTCTTATCCAGAGCGACTTACAAATTGGTGCATTCACCATATGATATCCAGTGGAACAACCACTTTACAATAGTACATCTATATCTTTTTGGGGGGAGGGTAGGGGGGAGGGTTAGAAGGATTACTTAATCCTATCCCAGGTATTCCTTAAAGAGGTGGGGTTTCAGGTGCATTGCTAGTTATAGCCTAATGTTAGCTAACCAACACTGAACCTAGTTAGTTAGCTTTAGCTTCCTGCAGATTCATACTCCAGCTATGACAATGTTTGTATTGGTAGTAGTATGAGTTGGGATTATCCCGGTTCTTTGTTTAGCTAGCTAGCTAGCTAGCAAAATCCCAACTCACACTACTACTAATACCAATACAAACATTACAAACATATATCTAGCTAACTATTTGTCTAAACAAAAGACTCCACTTCGCCAGATGATTACATGACCCATCAAGTTAGCCAGGTGTGTCTGGGGGTGATTAGGGCCCTCTATTGTATTTCATGAACACGTGTACATGTCTAGACAATAGTGACCCATCCACTTAGCTAGATGTGGCTGGGGGGTGGTTATATCATTTCTTTCACATGACCCATCAATTTAGACAAGTGTCTGGGTATGCAACATCTAATAATTCTAAAATATTTATACAATATCTTTATATGGACACTTTCTGTTTTTGCTTCTATGCAAGTAACAATTTCACTGTATCGTTTACACCTTCTGTATCCTGTGCATGTGACAAATAAACGTAGATTTTATTTGACATAGTGTGCGTTTACCAGAGATGGTAATGTGAAGAACAACATGACCTGTGTAGGTCTACAATCTTGTCCCTGACATCCTTGGAGAGCTCTTTGGTCTTGGCCATTGTGGAGAGTTTGGAATCTGATTGATTGATTGCTTCTGTGGACAGGTGTCTTTTTTACAGGGAACAAGCTGCGGTTAGGAGCACTCCCTTTAACCTCTCTGGTGCATGTGGGACGAACTCGTCCCACCTACGTAACAGCCACTGAAATCCAGTGGTGCGATTTTTGAATCGTTAGAAATACTATTACTTCAATTTCTCAAACATATGACTATTTTACAGCTATTTAAAGACAAGAATCTCGTTAATCTAACCCCACTGTCCGATTTCAAAAAGGCTTTACAACGAAAGCAAAACATTAGATTATGTCAGCAGAGTGCCCAGCCAGAAATAATCAGACACCCATTTTTCAAGCTAGCATATCATGTCACATAAACCCAAACCACAGCTAAATGCAGCACTAACCTTTTATGATCTTCATCAGATGACACACCTAGGACATTGTGTTATACAATACATGCATGTCTGTTCAATCAAGTTCATATTTATATCAAAAAAGAGCTTTTTACATTAGCATGTGACGTTCAGAAAAAGCATAACCCCCGCAAACTTCCGGGGAATTTACTAACAGTTTGCTAAATTACTCACGATAAACGTTCACAAAAAGCATAACAATTATTTTAAGAATTATAGATACATTACTCCTCTATGCACTCGATATGTCCGATTTTAAAATAGCTTTTCGGATTAAGCACATTTTGCAATAATCTAAGTACATAGCCCGGCATCACAGGGCTAGCTATTTAGACACCCACCCAGGTCAGCCTCCACCAAAATCACATTTCCTATAAGAAAAATGTTCTTACCTTGCTTGTTCTTCGTCAGAATACACTGCCAGGACTTCTACTTCAATAACAAATGTTGGTTTGGTCCCAAATAATCCATCGTTATATCCAAACAGCGACGTTTTGTTCGTGAGTTCTAGACACTATCAGAATGCAACATCACGGTCTCGCGCATGGCGCATTGGCGTGACAAAAATTTTCTAAATATTCCATTACCGTACTTCGAAGCATGTCAACCGCTGTTTAAAACCAATTTTTATGCCATTTATCTCGTAGAAAAGTGATAATATTCCGACCGGGAATATGCATTGAGCCTAAACAGCCGAATAAAATTTCTCCTCAGGAGCGAATCGTGCACGCGCCTCATTCAAAGGTCCTCTGAGCCGCCACTTACCAAAGGCGATAATGTGTTTCAGCCTGAGGCTGCCTCGTCAACCTTCAGGTATTTCCCGGGTTCTGAGAGCCTATCGGAGCCCTGGGAATTGTCACGTTACAGCTAAGATCCTTACTTTTCAATAAACAGATGCAAGACTCCTTGTCAGACAGGGTACTTCCTGCTTGAAACCTTGTCAGGTTTTTGCCTGCCATAGGAGTTCTGTTATACTCACAGACACCATTCAAACAGTTTTAGAAAATTCAGAGTGTTTTCTATCCAAACCTGAACAATAATATGCATATTCTAGCTTCTGAGTTGGTGTAGGAGGCAGTTAAAAATGGGCACATATTTTTTCCAAAATTCTCAATACTGCCCCCTATCCCAAACAGGTTTTAAGAGTGTGCTCCTAATCTCAGCTCGTTACCTGTATAAAAGACACCTGGGAGCCAGAAATCTTTCTGATTGAGAGGGGGTCAAATACTTATTTCCCTCATTAAAATGCAAATCAATTTATAACATTTTTGACATGCGTTTCTCTGGATATTTTTGTTGTTATTCTGTCTCTCACTGTTCAAATAAACCTACCATTAAAATTATAGACTGATCCTTTCTTTATCAGTGGGAAAACGTACAAAATCAGCAGGGGATCAAATACTTTTTCCCCCCACTGTATATATATATGATATGATATACTTTATTGTCCACAAGGAGAAATTTGACTTAGAAATTAATTTGTATGCAGACCACGGTGACATCTCAACTGACAGAGTTATCATCACAATCAGTGCCCCATCACATTACAAAGCCAAACTGTACCAACTTACAATTTATGTATTATGCATTTTAAGACATTGACTCAGGCAATTGAGGTTACGTGTGGTGGCTTGAAGGTGGATGCAGTCAATTACTTGATTTGGGCTAGCATTAACAACAACCGCCCCTTGAGCGTTACCCTAGCTCCCATGGCTGTCCCTTTGCACTGTCCCTTTCACAGCGCAGGCAGGGTCATTTTCATGATGACAGCTATTATGGCTCAGGGGAAGACAAACAGAAAAATTCCCTGCAGCAGATGGCTTACTTACAGTTTCTCCAGGATTGTCAGGCCAAAGAAGGAGGCGTTTCTCAGTAGTGAGATCTTGTTGTTACTGAGAATCCTGTGGACAGAAGAGGGGAAAGGTGAACTGTGAGATGGTGACCTTAGGGACATACGAGTAAATACCACAGAAATACAACCCTGTGGGGTGATTTAACACAAATGTCCAATAAAGTATGCATCCTGTCAATAACTTCGTGAGAGATTTCTATTTATCTCTGATTAGATCCGGCTGTAAATATCCAGTCCGGACTCATTACGGTCTTATTTATGGCTATTTGTGGTTAAAATAGGTAATGAACACTTCTGGTGTCACAATATCACCCTTGGAGAACACACCTAATGCATCGTCAATTCAGCACAATTCAATCTTCTACAAATACTACTATGAACCGCAAACAAATCAATGATGTGCTCCACAGGGATATATACAATGAATGATGATTTGCCCCAGGATTTACCTTCAATGTTTTTTCCGCTCAGATTTACTCAAGGGGCATACAACGCAGCATAAGCATAGCATATACAGTACCAGTCAAAAGTTTGGACACACCTACTCATTCAAAGGTTTGTCTTTATTTTTAGTATTTTATACATTGTACAATAATAGTGACGACATCAACACCATGAAATAACACATATAGAATCATGTAGTAACCAAAAAAGGTTTAAACAAATAAAAATATATTTGAGATTCTTCAAAGTAGCCACCCTTTGCGTTGATGACAGCTTTGCACATTCCTGGCATTCTCTCAACCAGATTCATGAGGTAGTCACCTGGAATGCATTTCAATTAACAGGTGTGCCTTGTTAAAAGTTAAGTTGTGGAATTCCTTTCCTACTTAATGCGTTTGAGCTAATCAGTTGTGTTGTGACAAGGTAGGGGTGGTATACAGAAGATAGCCTTATTTGGTAAAATACCAAGTCCATATTATGGCAAGAACAGCTCAAATAAGCAAAGAGAAACGACAGTCCACCCTTACTATAAGACATGAAGGTCAGTCAATACGAAAAATTTCAAGAACTTACGTATGTTTCTTCAAGTGCAGTCGCAAAAACCATCAAGCGCTATGATGAAACTGGCTCTCATGAGGACCGCCACAGGAAAGGAAGACCCAGAGTTACCTCTGCTGCAGAGGATAAGTTCATTAGCGTTACCAGCCTCAGAAATTGCAGCCCAAACAAATGCTTCACAGAGTTCAAGTAACAGACAAACCTCAACATCAACTGTTAAGAGGAGACTGCGTGAATCAGGCGTTCATGGTCGAATTGCTGCAAAGAAACCACTACTAAAGGATACCAATGAGAAGAAGACACTTGCTTGGGCCAAGAAACATGAGCAATGGACATTAGACAGGTGGAAATATGTCCTTTGGTCTGATGAGACCAAATTTGAGATTTTGGGTTACAACCGCCATGTCTTTTTGAGACGCAGAGTAGGTGAACGGATGATCTCCGCATGTGTGGTTCCCACCGTGAAGCATGGAGGAGGAGAGGTGATGGTGTGGGGGTGCTTTGCTGGTGACACTGTCTGTGATTGATTTAGAATCCCATCTGGTTTGCGCTTCGTGGGACTATCATTTGTTTTTCAACAGAACAATGACCCAACCAAGAAGGAGAATGATGGAGTGCTGCATCTGATGACCTAGCCTCCATAATCACCCAACCCCAACCCAATTGAGATGGTTTGGGATGAGTTGGACCGCAGAGTGAAGGAAAAGCAGCCAACAAGTGCTCAGCATATGTGGGAACTCCTTCAAGACTGTTGGAAAAGCATTCCAGGTGAAGCTGGTCGAGAGAATGCCAAGAGTTTGCAAAGCAGTCATCAAGGTAAAGGGTGGTTACTTTGAAGAATCTCTAATATAAAATATATTTTGATTTGTTTAACACTTTTTTGCTTGCTGCATGATTCCATGTGTTGTTTCATAGTTTTGATGTACTCACTATGATTCTTCAATGTGTAATATAATAAAAATAAAGAAAGATCCTTGAATGAGTAGGTGTGTCCAAACTTTTGACTGGTACTGTGTATATATAAATATATGTATGATATGTGTGTATTTGTTCATGTATTCATTCGGGTTCACAGTTCGGACCAAACCGAGGACCCCATACGAATGTTTCGGTAATACGTGTACCGTTACACCGCTAGTCATAACACACTGAGCCTCCGGCATGGGTCCAGGTAATCCACTAACACAGACACACTGACACAAAAGCAAAGACGAATGCAGTGCACAGACACAGATATACACACACACACACAAACACTCATAGTGAAAAACAGTAGCTATTCAGTCAATGTTGCGTTTGGAGAGTCGACAGGGACTCGTTACGACAAAGACGGGGGTCTGTGTTACCTACTGCTCTAGTGAAACAAACAAACATATCAGACAATATAAACTCCACAAACACACGGCAGTAAAAAAAAAACACCAGTCTTTGTCCAACAGCACGCACACCCTGCCTGCCATCACAGCATGGACAGTCCAGGAGCTCTGCAAAGTTTTCCCATTGATTTTCCACTCCTGGGGAGGAATACAGAAGTACATTATTTTGACTTTGAATACTGAGATAACCAGTCCAACCCCTCTCTACTGGCCCTCCTTCCCCTCAGAGCTGTGGGCTAAAAGAGGACGAGTGTTTAATGATTGATGTCACGCTTGTTGCTCAGCCCAGATCCACATAATTTCAAATACACCTCAAATGTCATTTTTTGGGATTTCATATCTGTTAAAATATTGATCGCTCTTGTCAGACCTTATATCATCCTGTCTGCTGCAGGGCTGGCCTGGCAGTATGACCGTGCAGTGCGTGGTGGAGCATGGCAGTGGAGTCTGCATTCAGACGGGACCTGCTGCTTTACATGCACGTCGCATTTGTCCTATCGGCACTCTCCTACAGACAGATGGCCAAGGTCAAATCACTCGCTCCTCTTCCTCCACCCCTTCTTTAACAAGATAGTCTTCCTTCCACTCTCAAGAGTGATGGCAGAGGTTTGGTAAGAGTGGTAATTGGGATGTTCCCGAGTCACCTCCGTGATGAGAGGGCAATTCTTTTGCCAGCAGGAATGTATCCTCCATTCTAATGCCCCAGGATTAAGCAGTCGGATCCCACAATGCATTGTGCTTAAAAGGCAAATTGCTAACCGACCAATGCGGAGGGGCTGTGTGAAGTAGTTAGGTTGGAAATGTCATGGCGTAGGATCCATACAGTGAAAATGGACACACTTTCATAAAAAAATTAAATTCAAAGCACATTTTGAGTGCATAAATACAGTGTAAAATTGCATTAAAGACCATTAATAGATACCGTGCTGAGCAAATGCATATGAAATTGGTCAACGGAGAGACAAGCTACTACATATTTTGCAGTGGTATGAGCACAAGTTGTGAGTTAAAAACTGATCACCATAAGAGTTTTGCCAGAAGTTTAAAGAGAAATGGTCCTGCTCCTAAAGTGTGAAACACACCGAGAATCTGACTGCCGGTAGGTACATATCACAGTAGGAGGCCTTTCCTTCTCTTGCTAGAACAAAAGGTGTACCTACTTGATAGAGACGACCCTGACATTTCTACTTGTAGAATCACAATGCTCTACAGCGGCTGACAACTTGACTTTGAAGAGATTGGCTCAAAGTCCATAAAGCTTGAAGGATTTGCAGAAGATCGTGCTCTTTTCTCCTGAAAACACTGTTCAATATTTTTTGCTTCGACTTTCAGTGGAAGAAGTCGAAACAAGACGGAAGACTGAGGACACATTACACCAAGGCCAGGAAGGTGGCGCCCTCGGGTAGTGCTGATGGAAGGGGCACGGGAAGACAAATCTTCATCCTTCAGATACTGCACTTTCTGGAGCCCCATATAAGCAGAGAGCCTCTGTATCCAACTTGAACTCCCAGGTAAATAAACATAAATTGAAGCAACTTGTTCCCATAAGATCAGATCCTGCTGCTTTGATATGCAAGTGTGGGTATGTAGCTATACTGAACAAAAATATAAACGCAACATAAAACAATTACAAAGATTTTACTGAGTTACAGTTCATAGAAAGAAATCAATAAATTAAAATCAATTCATTAGGCCCTAACCTATGGATTTCACATGACTGGGCAGGGGTACAGCCATGGGCCCACCCACTTGGCAGCCAGGCCCACCCACTAGGTAGCCAGGCCCAGCCAATCAGAATGAGTTTTCCCCACTAAAGGGCTTTATTACAGACAGAAATACTCCTCAGCACCCCCCCACCCCCCAGACGATCCTGCAGTTGAAGAAGCCAGATGTGGAGGTCCTGGGCTGGCATGGTTACACGTGGGGGGTTGTGTGGTTGTGAGGTCGGTTGGATGTACTGCCAAATTATCTAAAACGAAGTTGGAGGCAGCTTATGGTCTTTTACTGTCCCCAGCACAAGGGGAACTTGTGTAATGATCATGCTGTTTAATCAGCTTCTTGATATGCCACACTTGTCAGGTGGATGGATTATCTTGGCAAAGGAGAAATGCTCACTAACAGGGATGAAAACAAATTTGTGCCAAAAAATATAGAGAAATAAGCTTATTGTGCATATGTAACATTTCTGGGATTTTTAATTTCAGCTCATGAAACATAGGAGCAACACTTTACATGTGTTTATATTTTTGTTCAGTGTACATTCCCCCCCAAAAATGTGTTCCTTAGGATAGTCCTGAGGAGGACAGATACAGCCTACCTAGTGGGACCCCCTCGCCCACTAGGTAGGCTGTAGCTGGCTGTATGATGGCCAGCTACCAGAACAACAGCGTCCATTGGAACCCCTCGCTCATGGAGGAGGGCGAGACCAGCACCAGCTCAGCACAGCCTGCATTTTTACCCCAGTGCCCACAGATGAGGACCAGACCAGCACCAGTCAGCACAACCACAACAACTCTGAGATTGGGGTGTAACGTATACGCTAAGAATCGGGAAGCAAGTACAGGGAGTGAATTTAATAAATAACGGAACAAAACAAGAAACACTAGTAGCATACAGACATTAAACACAGAAACAGAGTCAATAATGCAATAACGCACTCCCCAAAGGGAGTAATAGATATAGGGGAGGTAATCAGAAAGGTGATGAAGTCCAGGTGAGTCTCATGAGGCGCAGGTACTCATAACAATTGTGGCAGGTGTGCGTAATAATGAGTAAACTGGCAACATCGAGCACCTCGAGAGGGGGAGCGGGAGTAGACATGACAGTACCCCCTCCCTGATGCGCGGTTCCAGCTACAGGACGCCGACCAGAGGAGCGGGCCGGTCGCTTCTGCTGAGGCGCAGGAACCTGTAGAGCCTGCTGAGGCGCGGGAACCTGTAGAGCCGGCTGGGGAGCGGGAACATGTCGAGCTTTTAAAAGTTTTTAAACTGAAATATCACATTTACATAAGTATTCAGACCCTTTACACAGTACTTTGTTGAAGTACCTTTGGCAGCAATTACAGCCTCAAGTCTTCTTAGGTATGAAGCTACAAGCTTGGCACACCTGTATTTGAGGAGTTTCTCCCATTCTTCTCAGCCGATCCTGACAAGCTCAGTCAGGTTGGATGGAGAGTGTCGCTGCACAGCTATTTTCAGGTCTCTCCAGAGATGTTAGATAGGGTTCAAGTCCGGGCTCTGGCTGGGCCACTCAAGGACATTCAGAGACTTGTCCCGAAGCCACTCCTGCATTGTCTTGGCTGTGTGCTCAGGGTTGTTGTCCTGTTGGAAGGTGAACCTTCGCCCCAGTCTGAAGTTCTGAGTGCTCTGGAGCAAGTTTTCATCAAGGATGTCTCTGTACTTTGCTCCATTCATCTTTCCCTCTATCCCAACTAGTCTCCCAGTCCCTACCACGTAAAAACATCCCCACAGCATGATGCTACCACCACCATTCTTCACCATAGGGATGGTGCCAGGTTTATTCCAGACGTGACGCTTGGCATTCAGGCCAAAAAGTTCTATCTTGTTTTCATCAGACTAGATAATCTTGTTTCTCATGGTCTGAGAGTCCTTTAGGTGCCTTTTGACAAACTCCATGTGGGCTGTCATGTGCCTTTTACTGAGGAGTGGTTTCCATCTGGCCACTATACCGTAAAGGCCTGATTGGTGGAGTGCTGCAGAGATGGTTGTCCTTCTGGAAGGTTCTCCGTCTCCACAGAGGAACTCGAGCTCTGTTAGAGTGACCATCGGGTTCTTGGTCACCTCCCTGACCAAAGCCATTCCCCCCCGATTGCTTAGTTTGGTCGGGCGGCCAGCTCTAGGAAGAGTCTTGGTGGTTCCAAACTTCTTCCATTTAAGAATGATGGAGGCCACTGTGTTCTTGGGGACTTTCAATGCTGCAGACATTTTTTGATACCCTTCCCCAGATCTGTACATTGAGACAATCCTGTCTCTGAGCTCTACGGACAATTAATTTGACCTCATGGCTTGGTCTTCGCTCTGACATGCACTGTCAACTGTGGGAGCTTATATAGACGGGTGTGTGCCTTTCCAAATCATTTCCAATCAATTGAAGTCACCACAGGTGGACTCCAATCCAGATGTAGAAGCATCTCAAGGATGATCAATGAAAACAGGATGCACCTGAGCTCAATTTCGAGTCTCATAGCAAAGAGTCTGAATACTTATGTAAATAAGGTATTTCTGTTGGAAAAAAGGGAAGGTGTCTGAATACTTCCGAATGCACTGCACTTATCACAAAATAAAGAAGCTCAGACTTTTGCATGGTTTAAATCTGTAACTATTCTTAAGATCTGCCTGGCTAGTCAGTTCTATCAGATGAAGGAGGAACATGCCTAATTCTATCTTCATATTACATGCTAAACAAAAGTAGTCTGTGTGTTCTTGATTTGCAGATTTAAAACAAAACATTCCAGTTTAATGGGCCTGGAGATGCGTAGATCATACTCACATGCTAATGGCAGCAGGTAGCCTAGTGGTTAAGAGTGGTGGGCCAGTAACCGAAAGATTGCTGGATCAAACCCCTGACCTGACAAGGTCAAAATCTGCATTTCATCCCTGGGTGCTGAAGATGTGAATGTTGATTATGGCAGCCCCCTGCATCTCTCTGATTCAGAGGGGTTGGGTTAAATGTGGAAGACACATTTCAGTTGAAGGCATTCAGTTGTGCAACTGACTAGGTATCTTCCTTTCCTTTAATCAAGGCTTGGGTGGCTAGTATTGCATTCTGGCTCACTAAAGAATAATTTGTTTATCATTCTTACTCAGTGTTGTGTACAAAGTTATGACATATTGTATGTGATGGAACAATAAAAATCTAAACAAGCCAGAAACAGACAGGCAGTCAAAGTAGCATTTTAATGTTGTTTTTGTCTCGCAAAGGTGTACACTCAGTTTTCTGAACAAAACAACATGCATGCTCTGCTTTTAAACATGCCACATGAATGACTGTGGTGGTGACTGCTGGGCTTAATTTCTAATCAAATGGGCTAGGCTGTAGTTATTTTGTCCCACTGAAAATGCACTGCATGCACTGACATGAAGTAACTGCAGAGTGTGTCTCTGTGCTGCTTAGCTCTCACTTCAGTATTAGTGGTGTATGGCAGAGAGCAGTGCGGTAGGAGAGGGTCTTGTCTCCATCTTCCTGGGAAAGTTTCTTGATTGGCTCCATCCATGTCAACAATGTCATGTGCGTATCGGTCCATGCACTCACTCTGCAGGAAGTTGTGTAAAGCGAAGCAAGGCAACAAAACTTCCACCACTCTCTCAAGATGAAGGTTGATGGTGGTCAGGAAGACTCTGAAACGATTAGCTAGGCTGCCAATTGCATTTTCCATGACCCTCTGAGCACATGACAACCTGTAGTTGAAGACCTTTTAGGGGTCTTCAACTTGCCATTGTGGATATGGCTTCATGAGGTCGGCCTCAGGGGAAATACCTAATCTGCAGCGATAGTGTATGGAGCCAGATGGTCGGTGTCAGGAAGGTGGCGCATCAGCAGGGATGTTGGCGGTCCTCTTCATCAAGGCATCCTGTAAAGAACATCTGCCAAACAGCCCGCCATTCGAAACCTGTCCATTGCATCCAACATCAACGTACAGGTTGTAATTGCTGTCCACCAGTGCCATCAACATAATAGAGTTGTGTAATTGTAGAACATGGATCTAGACCGTGGTTACATGTTTTCCATCCAATGCTCCATAACAAAGAGGAGAATCTCATTGCTGTTGGAATCCAAGGGCTACTTCCTACCACTCGTCTACTGCGTCTGGGCACTGAAAAACAGAATAGAAAACACAATGCATTTTAGAGGGTGGAAAGCCAATATTTATCACATCAACTCCAGAGATCATGTCAAACACAAATTAACTCATCAAACTGCTCACAGTACAACTGGTAGACCCATTAGGTGATAGCAGATCAAAACAGAAATTGTAAACAACTGTTATCTGGCCAACCTCAAAGCTATAACTATACTATACTCAGAACTATACAAAGCCAAGTATCAAGATTCAACAATATGTTATAATCAACCAACATTGTTTGACGATAGCCATCTATCCAAGTGTTTTGTTCAAGTATATGCCATCTATGGTATAGCTAGAACATTAGCTAGCTTAAGCTAGCTATTTATATTTTCTGGCTGAAAATGTTAGTTAACCAGCTTACGTTACTAGCTAGCTATTATTATAGCTCATGAAAACCAGTTTGTTGTGTCTTCTGAAAACGTTATTAGCTTACCCATTGCCAAGAAGCACAGCGCAATCATGAGACGTTCTCCCACCGAGATGCAATCCCTGTAGATTTTATTCTGCCTCTGGATGAGTGGAGTGACCTACTCTTTCAACATGTGAAACTGCTCAGGAAAGAGTCGGGCAAAATTCTTGAAATCAGATATTTCATGTGATTCCAGCTCACGGCAAAAATGTGGATATGCAAATTGATCCTATCGCTGCAGTATCCATGACTTAACCCATTTTCTGCGCTTTATACTAATCTTTTGTCTTCATCTCTTATTTTCCTCCTCAATCAGCCAAAGGCCTAAACCTGATAAAACAAGTACCAGCTGTAAATTGCTTTTTATTTCTTATTTTTATATCTTGTGTGTTTTTGTTCTACCTTGTTATTTTTAGTATTACATTGTTATTGATTACTGCATTGGGTTAGAGCTAGCAAGAAAGGCATTTCACTGTACTAGTTGTGCATTTGATATTAAAACTCGAAACTCAAGTATTTTGCCGAGATCGGCTATATGTGAACAAGTACAAACTTCAGCCCGCACTCTGTTCAGAGGTGCTAAATACTCACGGCTGGGGAACGGTAGACAATCCTATGTGTGTGTCTGATCTATGACTGATCAAGGCAGGAAGTACAATGAACTGACAGAGAAGAGGAAGTCCCCCACAGCTCTGAGAGGGCAGACAGTACAGAGAAAGTGGTGTCAAATTCATTCACATCAAATGTTCAAGAGATGTTATCTTTTGGTGTCTCCCATGGAGCAGTACTGGTAAATCACATCAGTGCTAATTGTCCATAGAGACAAAACAATCTGAGCCTTGTCAGTTAAGATATTTCCATTTCTATGTAAAAAGGACCCAGAAGCACCAACGTGAAGTTTATAGCAGCATATCAAATTGATGCCAAATGAAAGCTAATACTATATTTCTGGGAAATGTTGGTATTTTTCTACCATTTTCCATCTTTAAAATTAGGCATACATAATGGATTTGATTTCTGGACAAACAGATGTAAAAGTGGTCTCACAAAACATCTACCAATTATTATTATTTTTTTAAATGTATGACAAATATATCAAAACACAATAAGGTTGTTTCACAAGTTTGGACAGCACATCACATTAAAGAAAAGTAGAGTTCAGTACAGTACAGTAGAGCACACTAGAATAGAGTACAGTATAATGCACTGTATTCTGTATTCTACTGTACTGTATTGAACTATACTTTACTGTGATGTGCTGTACTCTACTGGGCTCTAATGTGCTGTACTGTGATGTCTAAACTTGTAAATTAGTTCAGAATTGATCTGGTCCTGCCCAACCTAATTTGGTCTTGTTTGGGGCGGAGCTCATTACAGTGATAGCCAGTGTAATAACTGTATACAGTGGAGATCCAAATTATTGACACCCTTGATAAGGTTGAGCAATAATGATGGTTTAAAATAAATAATTAAAATACTGAGCTATATTGTCTACTCCCCAGAAATTGCAGAAATATTGTTTTACACCAATACAATTGCTCAAAATTGCAGAAAAGACCCCCTGCCAACTAAGATAAACACTTATATTTAGGGATTAAAAATACACAAAAGTGAACTATTGTAAAATACATTGTATAAAAGCTGGAATGTCACGTCCTGACCATAGAGTGCTCTTATTTTCTATGGTAGAGTAGGTCAGGGTGTGACTGGGGGGTTTATCTAGTTTCTTTTTTCTATGTTGTGCTCTAGTTTATTTTTTTTACGTTGGGGTTTTTGTATGATTCCCAATTAGAGGCAGCTGGTCATTGTTGTCTCTAATTGGGGATCATATTTAAGTAGTTGTTTTTCCCACCTGTGTTGGTGGGAGATTATTTTGAGTTAGTGCATGTTGCCCCTCTGTCGTCACGGTTTGTGTTTTGTTTGTTTGGCTAAGTTTCACAATATAATAAAGATGTGGAACGATACTCACGCTGCGCCTTGGTCCGTTTCTACACACATGCGTGACATGGAAGTAGAGGCCTAAGTGTTGTTGTCCATTAGTTTACTCCAATTAGGTGTGGGGTGGTAGGGTTAGGGGAAAATAAAAAAGGAAAATATATATATTTTTAAACCATATATAAATAATAAAAAAAGACTTACATTTTGTTTTGGTGAAATGATTTGCCTTCTGTAAGTTTAAGAAACATTGCCTTGTAATTCCTTTACCAAAAACCCATATACTGTACCTTTATGATATTTTCTAATTTCTGTCCCTCATGATGAGGGAGGATAATGAAAGTTTACAGAAGTAACAAGTAAAGGTAGACATACCAATAAGTTAGTGTTTTTACTAGGGCTGTCCCCGCCCCAAAACAATCTTGCTTTACCAAGAGTCGTCTGTACTTTCGACCAATCGATTAGTCTACATTTTTCAATGTGTATTTTAATATATACTGCTAAAAAAAATAAAGGGAACACTAAAATAACACATCCTAGATCTGAATGAATGAAATAATCTTATTAAATACTTTTTTCTTTACATAGTTGAATGTGCTGACAACAAAATCACACAAAAAGAATCAATGGAAATCCAATTTATCAACCCATGGAGATCTGGATTTGGAGTCACACTCAAAATTAAAGTGGAAAACCACACTACAGGCTGATCCAACTTTGATGTAATGTCCTCTACGGGCCACGGTGGCAGTATTGAGAATTTTGAAAAAAATACGTGCCCATTTTTAACTGCCTCCTACACCAACTCAGAAGCTAGGATATGCATATTATTAACACATTCGGATAGAAAACACTCTGAATTTTCTAAAACAGTTTGAATGGTGTCTGTAAGTATAACAAAACTCATATTGCAGGCAAAAACCTGAGAAAAATAGATTTAAAAAAATGAGAATTTTGTGGCTGTACTATTTAGTGTCATTGTTTATTAGATACCATAGTGAGAAAGGATTCAGTTCGCAACTCCTACGGATTCCACTAGATGTCAGCGATCTTTATAAAGTTGTTTGAAGCTTCCATGATTAACAGGGAGCAAATAAGAATGCATTGAAGTTGACGTCCGTGGGATGTCGTCACTTCCATTATGGCCTGCACCTGCCAATCATGAGACACGGGACATTTTTCAAAAACGTTTTTCTAGACACAGGTGAGGTCGGGTTGAAACATTACTGATGTTTCACGTTAAAAATGGCTCTAAAGATTGATGCTAAACAACGTTTGACATGTTTGAACAAACATAAATAGATTATTTTTGTAACTTTTTAAACTTTTTGCAGTGACTTCACACACCCCCCCCGCGCTACTTTTTAGTAGCCACCGAAGCGCTAACAACATGGAACAACTTGGAGTTCTTTGGACATCAATTATGAACTTTGTCAAAAGAAACCACATTTGTTGTGGACCTGGAATTCCTGGAACTGCCAATGGATGAAGATAATCAAAGGTAATGGATTATTGACAATAGTATTATTGATATTACATGGTTACAAGATGATGCTAAGCTAATTAGGCTAGCTTATTGTTCTTAGCACAGCACCTGGTTTATTGCAACTTGTGATTTCCCAGTAAAGTTATTTTGAAATCTGGCAAGACAGTATCATTTACGAAATGTTAAACTATAATTATTTGAATGACAATATTATAATTTACCAATGTTTTCGAATAGTAATTTTGAAAATTGTAACGTTGTTCACCGGAAGCATTTCAGAGAAGAAAAAAATCAGAATTTCACAGCTACTGTAAAATGCGGTTTTTGGATATAAATATGAACTTGATGGAACAAAAAATGCATGTATTGTATAACATAATGTCCTAGGAGTGTCATCTGATGGAGATTGTCAAAGGTTGGTGCATAATTTTAGCTGGTTTCTGCTTTTGGTGACACCTGACCTTGAATTGAAAATGGATGTTTGTACTTTTGTGGCTATGTACTGTCCTAACATAATCTAACTTTATGCTTTTGCCGTAAAGCCTCTTTGAAAATCGGACAATGTGGTTAGATTAAGGAGATGTTTATCTTTTAAATGGTGTAAAATAGTTGATTGTTTGAGAAATTGAAATTATTAGATTTTTGATGTTTTGAATTTCCAGCCTTGCTAGCAATCCCGTCTCAGGGTTCATTGCTAACCCGTGGCCTCAACAGGTTAAAACAAGTCAAAATGAGGCTCAGTAGTGTGTGTGGCCTCCACGTGCCTGTATGACCTCCCTACAACGCCTGGGCATGCTCCTGATGAGGTGGCGGATGGTCTCCTGAGGGATCTCCTCCCAGACCTGGACTAAAGCATCCGCAAACTCCTGGACAGTCTGTGGTGCAACGTGGCGTTGGTGGATGGAGCGAGACATGATGTCCCAGATGTGCTCAATTGGATTCAGGTCTGGGGAACGGGCGGGCCAGTCCATAGCATCAATGCCTTCCTTTTGCAGGAACTGCTGACACACTCCAGCCACATGAGGTCTAGCATTGTCTTGCATTAGAGGAACCCAGGGCCAACCGCACCAGCATATGGTCTCACAAGGGGTCTGAGGATCTCATCTCTGTGACTAATGGCAGTCAGTCTACCTCTGGCGAGCACATGGAGGGCTGTGCGGCCCCCCAAAGAAATGCCACCCCACACCATGACTGACCCACCGCCAAACCGGTCATGCTGGAGGATGTTGCAGGCAGCAGAACGTTCTCCACGGCGTCTCCAGACTCTGTCACATCTGTCACATGGGCTCAGTGTGAACCTGCTTTCATCTGTGAAGAGCACAGGGCGCCAGTGGCGAATTTGCCAATCTTGGTGTTCTCTGGCAAATGCCAAACGTCCTGCACGGTGTTGGGCTGTAAGCACAACCCCCACCTGTGGACGTCGGGCCCTCATTACCACCCTCATGGAGTCTGTTTCTGACCGTTTGAGCAGACACATGCACATTTGTGGCCTGCTGGAGGTCATTTTGCAGGGCTCTGGCAGTGCTCCTCCTTGCACAAAGGCGGAGGTAGCGGTCCTGCTGCTGGGTTGTTGCCCTCCTACGGCCTCCTCCACGTCTCCTGATGTACTGGCCTGTCTCCTGGTAGCGCCTCCATGCTCTGGACACTACGCTGACAGACACAGCAAACCTTCTTGCCACAGCTCACATTGATGTGCCATCCTGGATGAGCTGCACTACCTGAGCCACTTGTGTGGGTTGTAGACTCCGTCTCATGCTACCAGTAGAGTGAAAGCACCGCCAGCATTCAAAAGTGACCAAAACATCAGCCAGGAAGCATAAGAACTGAGAAGTGGTCTGTGGTCACCACCTGCCGAACCACTCCTTTATTGGGGGTGTCTTGCTAATTGCTTATAATTTCCACCTGTTGTCTATTCCATTTGCACAACAGCATGTGAAATTTATTGTCAATCAGTGTTGCTTCCTAAGTGGACAGTTTGATTTCACAGAAGTGTGATTGATTTGGAGTTACATTGTGTTGTTTAAGTGTTCCCTTTATTTTTTTGAGCAGTGTATATAGACACATCCTATGTGTTTTAATCAAATCAACTACATGCTCTGAGCTTGTCTGATGCTTTAAGCGAACTGTTTGATGAAATAATTTCACACACACAAATGACTAGAGGGAGACCGACCGCAATTGATTTGATTGTGCCGGGCCTGGCTCAGACTTGCTGCGCTGTGTTAAGCGAGTGACTGTGTGACTAGCACTCATTCACTCTCTCCTCCCTGCTGCAGCAACCACCACAGCACATCAACAGTGTATGTCGCACTGTCTGTGTTGCTGAAGCCACAACATAATTACAGCCATTTCTGACTGAAAAGTAATGCTATTGAAATCCCTAATTTGTTTAGGAAAAGCACTTCCTATTCCCTCAACCTTGCTCTCTTTACGTGACACATGTATGCATTGCATACACCTGACCAATAGGGCCTGACCTATAGCATATCATAATCACATCAATAAATTGGTTATATCAATTGGTTGCTCAGGAGGTAAAGGGAAAGTCAGATGTGTGGAATAAATTTGACTAGATGTGGAAAATACTGGAGATCAAGAAAAAGAAGGTAAGGAGCAAGTGTCAAGGGTTTGTACGTTAGGCGAAGTCAGGTGCAGGAGAGCAGATTGTAGTGAACAGGCGCACTTTAATTCCGTTCCAAAAATGACAGCACATAAAAACAATAGCGTGCCAAAAACACGGAACATAGAAAAAGTAAAGCGCCTGACAATAATCCACATAACACTGTAATTTTTTGGACAGTTTGGAACAATGTAACAACACTAAATACATTATAAGCGTACCTGAGAGTCTGCTGTAACATTTTTGTAGTTTTTTTGTTAAGCCTTGATTACATCAAAGACTAAAAACAGTCACATTCATTCATGAATGCAATTTCCAAAATGGATCTGTTTAGGCCTATTTATTGTTTAAGATAATAATTCAATGGTCGCTTTGTTATTTTATTTTATAACTAAAATGCTAGTTTTTACTGATATACAGTACATTTTTGTTTATGAATGAGACTACCGTTCAAAAGTTTGGGGTCACTTAGAAATGTCCTTGTTTTTGAAAGAAAAGCACATTTTTTGTCCATTTAAAATAACATCAAATTGATCAGAAATACAGTGTAGACATTATTAATGTTGTAAATGACTATTGTAGCTGGAATCGTGAATAATGACGAGTGATGAAGTTACAGAGGGTCAAAGATCATACCCCCAAGACATGCTATCCTCTCACCATTACCAACAAGGCAACAGTAAACATGTTTTCCCCCAATAATGATGCATCGCCACCCTAGGGCCAATTGAGATATCGTGTGTGACCACAGATTATCCATTACATTGCTCAGACACTGAAATTGGCCACTCCAAAGGGCCATCCACACCAAGGATGATAACTACAGTATAACGATCAGTATAACGATCAATTATACATACAACTATAAACGTTGGCGAGCCTCCACACCAGCAGACGGTTTATCATTCTGCAGTAGGTTACACCTGTCAATCAACTGATCAGCACACTGTAGGCCTATTAATAAGGTGGTAATACAGACCATTCAGTGCGTCAGGGTGTGTTCATTGTCAGTGAAAACTGTAAATAATACTTCAATGTATATGTAATGACAAAAAATATAAAACTAGTATTTAAATGTAGCAATTTAATATATATATATATATATATATATATATTTAATATATATATACACATACATACACAATCGAGGTGGGGCATTGGAAATACTTTTGCCGGTTGATCTGCTTCTGTTCTGTGGGTGGCACTGTGTGCCCTTTTTGAGGGATGGGTCCTGGTCTGTTGGGGGCCCTGGGATCTGGAGGGATGGGGTGGTCTGCCGGTCACTGGGTTGATAACCCAACTTGGGATCGGGGGATGTTTCAGCGGGTGGAATAGCGGAGAACAATTGGATGTTTACTTAGTAGCAATGCAAATATCATGGTACAGCTATACGGACACTCAATCATTAGGGTGCTTTTTAATGGTAAATGTACAAACATATATTATGATAAATAGAATTGAAACTTGTATCTCATTATGGTAAATGATGAAATAAGTATAGCCAGTTTTAATTGTCATGGCTTAGCAGATAATAAGAAAAAACGATCAGTATTTACCTGGCTAAAAGAGAAGAAATGTTATCTGTTATTTACAGGAAACTCATTCAACACTTTTAGATGAAGTTGTGTGGAAAAAGGACTGGGGGGCAAAATATACTTCTCCCATGAGCAAACAAATTCAAAATGAGTGATGATTTTAATGAACAATCATTTTGATCCAAATGTGCAAATTGTCCAAACAGAGCCGCAAGGTAGATGGATTATTTTAAATATGTTATTGGACCATAAACAGATTTGGCTCATTAATATATACGGTCCAAATCATGATGAAAATATACAGTCCATTCAGAAAGTATTCAGACCCCTTCCCTTTCTCCAGAATTTGTTACGTTACAGCCTTATTCTTATTGTCATCATTAATCCACACACACAATACCCCATAATGACAAAGTGAAAACAGGTTTTTAGATATTTTTGCAAAAGTATTAAATATAAAAAACAGATATCTTATTTACATAAGTTTGGAACACCCAAGACTCGTCCTTGAGCAATCAAACTGAGCAATCTGGGGAGAAGGGTCTTGGTCAAGGAGGTTACCAAGAACCCGATCGAGTTCCTCTGTGGAGAACCTTCCAGAAGAACAACCATCTCTGCAGCACTCCACTAATCAGGCCTTTATAGTAAAGTGGCCAAACGGAAGTCACTCCTCAGTAGAAGGCACATGACAGTCCGCCAAAGGGCACCTGAATACTCTCAGACTATGAGAAACAAGATTCTCTGGTCTGATGAAACCAAGATTGAACTGAATGCCAAGCGTCACGTCTGCAGGAAACTGGCACCATCCCTACGGTGAAGCATGGTGGTGGCAGAATTATGCTATGGAGATGTTGTTCAGCGGCAGGTACTGGGAGACTAGTCAGGATCGCGGCAAAGACGAATGGAGCAAAGTACAGAGAGATTATTGATGCAAACCTGCTCCAGCGCACTCAGACTGGGGTGAAGGTTCACCTTCCAACAGGACAATGACCCTAAGCCAAACCCCAGACTTGAACCCGATCTAACATCTTTGGAGAGACCTGAAAATAGCTGTGCAGCAACGCTCCCCATCCAACCTGACAGAGCTTGAGAGGATCTGCAGAGAAGAATGGGATAAACTCCCCAAATACAGTTGGGTCTAAATACTTATGTAAATGTGATATTTCTGTTTTTTTTCATTTTTAACCTGTTTTTGCTCTTTCATTATGGGGTATTGTGTGTAGATTGAGGATACATTTTTTTAAATCAATTTCAGAATAAGGCTGTAATCTAACAAAATGTGGAAAAAGTCAAGGGGTCTGAATACTTTGCGAAGGCACTGTAGGTTCAGAACTTTTGAAACAGCTCAGTTAATGTCACGTCCTGACCCTAGTAAGATGTCATTTTCTATAGTAGAGTAGGTCAGGGCATGACGGGGTGTTTTGGGTTTATCTATGTTTTCTATTTCTATGTTTTAGTTCTTCTATTTCTATGTTGGAGTTGTTTGGGTTAATCTCCAATTGGAGGCAGCTGATCCTCGTTGCCTCTGATTGGAGATCAGCCTCTGATTGGAGGTCATTGACAAAACTAACATAGACATAGAAAAACTAGAAAACCCACATAGAAATAGAAAACATCAACCAAAAACCCCGAAACACACTAAACAAACACCCCCTGCCACGCCCTGACCAAACTACAATAACAAACAACCCCTTATACTGGTCAGGACGTGACATTCAGCAAGCAAGAGTAAGCTGGAATCTCTGCTGATTGGAATATGTTCAAAGATTCATCCACCCAGGACTCATCCATCAACATTGATGAAAATACATCATCAGTCACAGGCTTCATTAGGAAATGTGTTGATGATGTTGTACCCACAATAACTATCCGGACATACCACAATCCAAAACCCTGGATGAACGGAGATATCCGTACAATGCTGAGAGCCCATACTGCAGCAATCTATGTCAGCAGAACAAACCCAGATGACTCAGTGATGCGCAACACGTACAAGGCAAGCAGATGTGAGCTCCGCAAATTTATTAGGGACGCAAAAAGACAATACAGGCTCAAACTTTAATTTATGTTCAACAACTCAGACTAGAGTCACATGTGGCAAGGACTACACAGGAAAATCCAGCTGTGCGGTGCCCCCTGAAGCAACACCACCACTCTTGTCAGAGGGCACAACAGCGTTTCTACTTCATAAGACGGCTGAAGAAATTTGGCATGCCGCCCCAGGTCCTCTCCAAATACTAACGCTATACCATTGAGAGTGTTCTGACCAGTTGTATCACGGACTGGTACGGCCCTCCAGCAGGTGGTAAATATGGCTCAGTACATCACTGTGACCATGAGCCCACCAATCCAGGACATCTACTCAAAACGGTACACGAGGAAGGCACGCAGCATCATCAAGGACCCCATTCCCCAGCCACGAGCTGTTCTCTCCCTTCCTGTTGGGCATATGGTATTGGAGCATGAGGTCTGTTACCACAAGGCTCAGAGACAGTTTCAATCTACAAGCCATTAGACTGCTGAACACTTGAACTGGACTGACCACCTGCTCCGATTTTCCGCACATGCACGCACTCATGCACAGACACATACACACACACATCACAACTGCTGCTACCAGACTTTTATTATACTGCTCAGTTTATACACTGCTCCCCATTCCCCCTTCTACTGTAAATTGTCTTCCTGTATTATACTTATACTAAAATGTGTATTCCATTCTGAGCCATTTACTTTGTTTGTATTCTTATCTTTTAGTATTTCTTGTTGTTGCATTGTCATGAAAGAACCTGCAAGTAAGCATTTCATTGGACGATGTATATCATGTGTATCCGTACAACTAATACAAATTGTAAACTTGAAAGTTGATTGGCTAGCAGAAGTAAATACATTTCTTGAATTAAGTGTACAACACGTTATTGTAGTCTAGCGTTTTCTGGGACTACAAAGAGCTAAGAAGAATAGTTATACAAGGCTTGCGAAAGTATTCACCCCCTTGGCCTTTTTCCTATTTTGTTGCCTTACAACCTGGAATTAAAATGTATTTTTGGGGGGTTTGCGTCATTTGATTTAAACAACATGCCTACCACTTTGAAGATGCAAAATATTTTTTATTGTGAAACAAACAAGAAATAAAGACAAAACAGAAAACTTGAGCGTGCATAACTATTAACTCCCCCAAAATCAATACTTTGTAGAACCACCTTTTGCAGCAATTACAGCTGCAAGTCTCTTGGGGTATGTCTCTATAAGCTTGGCACATCCAGCCACTGGGAATTTTGCCCGTTCAAGGCAACACTGCTCCAGCTCCTTCAAGTTGGATGGGTTCCGCTGGTATACAGCAATCTTTAAGACTTACCACCGATTCTCAATTGGATTGAGGTCTGGGCTTTGACTAGGCCATTACAAGACATTTAAATGTTTCCCCTTAAACCACTCATACTGCTTTAGCAGTATGCTTAGGGTCATTGTCCTGCTGGAAGGTGAACCTCCATCCCAGTCTCAAATCTCTGGAAGACTGAAACAGGTTTCCCTCAAGAATTTCCCTGGATTTAGCGCCATCCATCATTCCTTCAATTTTGACCAGTTTCCCAGTCCCTGCAGATGAAAAAAAAATGCTACCACCACCATGCTTCACTGTGGGGATGGTTTACTCGGGCTGATGAGAGGTGTTGGGTTTGCGCCAGACATAGCGTTTTCCTTGATGGCCAAACAGCTCAATTGTAGTCTCATCTGATCAGAGTACCTTCTTCCATATGTTTGGGGAGTCTCCCACATGCCTTTTGGTGAACACCAAACATGTTTGCTTATTTTTTCTGGCCACTTCCGTAAATCCCAGCTCTGTGGAGCATACGGCTTAAAGTGGTCCTATGGACAGATACTCCAATCTCCGCTATGGAGCTTTGCAGCTCCTTCAGGGTTATCTTTGGTCTCTTTGTTGACTCTCTGATTAATTCCCTCCTTGCCTGGTCCATGAGTTTTGGATGGCGGCACTCTCTTGGCACGTTTGTTGTGGTGCCATATTCTTTCTATTTTGTAATAATGGATTTAATGGTGCTCCGTGGGATGTTCAAAGTTTCTGATATTTTTTTATAACCCAACCCTGATCTGTACTTTGTCCCTGACCTGTTTTGAGAGCTCCTTGGTCTTCATGGTGCCGCTTGCTTGGTGGTGCCCCTTGCTTTGTGGTGTTGCAGACTTTGGGGCCTTTCAGAACAGGTGTATATATACTGAGATCATGTGACAGATCATGTGACACTTAGATTGCACACAGGTGGACTTTATTTAACTAATTATGTGACTTCTGAAGGTAATTGGTTGCACCAAATCTTATTTAAGGGATTCATAGCAAAGGGGGTGAATACATAGGCAAGACACTGTAGTTGACATGTAGCAGAGAGGCCAGGTGTGTAATTGCGCAAAGAGAACCATGAAGACAGACTAGAGATGTGTAGCCTAAGTTAGAAGCTTATGCAACCCATCATTTATTAGGTAAATATTAGGCCTAATACCGCAGTGTATAGCCTATTCCCAATGAATTTACACAGTGAAAAATATTTTGTAATCAGATTATGAAATGACAGGTAGCCTAGGATAGTGTGCTCCCCAGGCTGCGCTCCATCCCGGTGGGCATGCAGCTCTAAAATCTCCCCAATTGATTAAGCTTTAGGGACAAGAAAATGATCATACCTAGGTTAAAACAACACAATACAATAACGAATTTAAAAAAATAATGATTGGAGTAAATAATTCTAGTCTAGGAGGTAAACTGCAGTGAATGTAATTTAAATACCTGCTAAAAAGCCCTGTGTTTTGAATGCATGTTTAATTCTGAAATAATATTAATAATGAAGCCTAGGCTTGATTAGGCAACCATTTGGATCAATAATCAATCTTTTCTCCACAGTTTACAACATGGTGTCAAACTCATTCCACAGAGGGCTGAGTGTCTGCGGGTTTTTGGTTTATCCTTTTATTTTTATTTTGTCCCCTTCTCCCCAATTTCAATCTTGTCATCGCTGCAACTCGCCAACGGGCTTGGGAGGCGAAGGTTCACACCCGCCCGCTTAACCCGGAAGCCAGCTGTGTGGGAGGAAAGACTGTTCACCTGACAACCGAGGTCAGTCTGCAGGCGCCCAGCCCGCCACAAAAGCTTGATGAGCCAAGCAAAGCCCCCCCGGCCAACCCTTCCCTAACCCGGACGACGCTGGGCTAATTGTGTGCCGCCCTATGGGACTCCTGATCACTGCCGGTTTTGATACAGCCCGGGGCCTTGAACCCGGGTCTGTAGCGATGCAGTGCCTTACACTGCTGTGCCACTCAGGAGGCCCCTGGTTTAGCCTTTCAATTAAGACCTAGACAACCAGGTGAGGGGAGTTCCTTACTAATTAGTGACCTTAATCAATCAAGTACAACGTGCAGACCCTCGGCACTCTATGGAATGAGTTTGACACGTGGTTTACAAGGTCCAGAAAGGCACATTAGCAGGCCAGTGTGTATCTTGTCAGGATGTATTGGCATTAACAGATAGGCCTATCAACGGAAAATATGGCCTTCTCATGCACTGTCTTGGATCATCATTATCCCAAGTCGTCCTATAATTAATGTGGCCACCAATATGCTCACAAATGCCTGCATACTGGCTTACTGTGCCTTGCGCACCTAGAACCAAGAACGCTTCAATAGAACACGTTTTTGATTGGTTGTCAAAAAATGTTAATCATCGGAGGGACAGGGGAAAAAATCAACAAAGAAAAACGACACATGCTGGAGAAGACAGATTTTACTCAGTGTTATGTAATAGCTGAAACCCCATTCTTTCTTCAGACATCTTTGAATCTTAATTCAGAGCAGATATTTTTGGGAAAATGTGGTTGCATATAGAGCTGAGGGAGAGTTTAAAATAATTCTGTTACCAAACTTTGCATCTGCACAGTTCCTACAATACATGTGTTTTTGTGAAATATTCTTTGTAAAATGTTCAAAGTAGGTACAGTGAGGGAAAAAAGTATTTGATCCCCTGCTGATTTTGTACGTTTGCCCACTGATAAAGAAAGGATCAGTCTAATATTTTAATGGTAGGTTTATTTGAACAGTGAGAGACAGAATAACAACAAAAATATATAGAAAAACGCATGTCAAAAATGTTATAAATTGATTTGCATTTTAATGAGGGAAATTAGTATTTGACCCCCTCTCAATCAGAAAGAGTTCGGGCTCCCAGGTGTCTTTTATACAGGTAGCGAGCTGAGATTAGGAGCACACTCTTAAAGGGAGTGCTCCTAACCGCAGCTTGTTACCTGTAAAAAAGACACCTGTCCACAGAAGCAATCAATCAATCAGATTCCAAACTCTCCACCATGGCCAAGACCAAAGTGCTCTCCAAGGATGTCAGGGACAAGATTGTAGACCTACACAAGGCTGGAATGGGCTACAAGACCATCGCCAAGCAGCTTGGTGAGAAGGTGACAACATTTGGTGCGATTATTCGCAAATGGAAGAAACACAAAAGAACTGTCAATATCCCTCGGCCTGGGGCTCCATGCAAGATCTCACCTCGTGGAGATGCAAAGATCATGAGAACGGTGAGGAATCAGCCCAGAACTACACGGGAGGATTTTGTCAATGATCTCAACACACTACGCCGTAACACACTACGCCGTGAAGGAATGAAATCCTGCAGCGCCCGCAAGGTCCCCCTGCTCAAGAATACATATACATGCCCGTCTGAAGTTTGCCAATGAACATCCGAATGATTCAGAGGACAACCGGTGAAAGTTTTGTGGTCAGATGAGACCAAAATGGAGCTCTTTGGCATCAACTCAACTCGCCGTGTTTGGAGGAGGAGGAATGCTGCCTATGACCCCAAGAACACCACCGTCAAACATGGAGGTGGTAACATTATGCTTTGGGGGTGTTTTTCTGCTAAGGGGACAGGACAACTTCACCGCATTAAAGGGACGATGGACGGGGCCATGTACCGTCAAATCTTGGGTGAAAACATCCTTCCCTCAGCCAGGGCATTGAAAATGGGTCGTGGATGGGTATTCCAGCATAACAATGACCCAAAACACATGGCCAAGGCAACAAAGGAGTGGCTCAAGAAGAAGCACATTAAGGTCCTGGAGTGGCCTAGCCAGTCTCCAGACCTTAATCCCATAGAAAATCTGTGGAGGGAGCTGAAGGTTCGAGTTGCCAAATGTCCGCCTCGAACATTAATGACTTGGAGAAGATCTGCAAAGAGGAGTGGGACAAAATCCCTCCTGAGATGTGTGCAAACCTGGTGGCCAACTACAAGAAACGTCTGACCTCTGTGATTGCCAACAAGGGTTTTGCCACCAAGTACTAAGTCATGTTTTGCAGAGGGGTTAAATACTTATTTCCATCATTAAAATGCAAATAATTTTATAACATTTTTGACATGCGTTTTTCAGGATATTTTTGTTGTTATTCTGTCTCTCACTGTTCAAATAAACCTACCATTAAAATTATAGACTCATCATTTCTTTGTAAGTGGGCAAATGTACAAAATCAGCAAGGGATCAAATACTTTTTCCCCCCACTGTATTATGCATAGAGTTGTGTAGTTTGTTAAACTTCTAAATCAGTGTTTTTTTTGTTTGTCATACATGTTAAAGTGAAAAATTTGCATCTCAGCATAATTCTGTTACTGTGACCTGATTCAGAAAACTAGGCGTATGTCACAAGTCAGGTCACAGTAACAGAATTATGCTGAGATGGCACCTGTGTGTCATCAGACTCACCTGGACTCCATCACTTCCCTGATTACCTTCCCTAAATATGTCACTCCCTTTGGTCTATGTGCTGTTAGTGTTTCTTGTTTTGGATTATGTTTATTTTATTAAAACACTCATTCCCTGAACTTGCTTCCCGACTCTTAGTGCATATCGTTAACAGTAACGTTAGTGTAATTTTCTCAGAATGCCATTTTGCATTGCTAGTTGTAGCCTAATGTTAGCTAGCTTACTAGCTAACATTGAACCAATTGGTTAACTTTAGCTAGCTATGACAATCGGTTTGTATTGCTAGTTAGAGCTTGCTGTTAGCTAGCCAGCTGACGTTAGATGGCTAGCTAGTTACAGTAGCTAACATTCCCTGTATGAACTGTGTAGTGGTATCTCAGAATGACATGTCGCATCTATTGTATAATAATGCTAAAATATTTGTATCAGTAGAACACGCCTGACTCTTATCCACCAGTCATCAAAAAGAGAGCTGGCCCAAGCAAGTAAAGGCAGCAGCACAGTCATTAATTACATGCACCATTTCCTGTGAATTGTGATAACTGCAGTGGCCAAAACAAGAACAAGTTTGTGCTCTGGTATTGTGCCTGGTGAACCATGCACAAGCTCCACCACAATCTGGGTCTTCACTTCCTGATCACAGGCCAAACCAAGTTTCCCCCTGACTGCTGCTTCGGCCTCATCAAGCAGTGCTTCAGAAAGACCAGAGAACACTTTGTCTGAGATTGCTGGTGTTGTGAAGGACAGCACTGTGACAGGGGTCAACATCCCAAAGCTGGTTGGACTGGAAGATGGTACGGTGCTGGTGGAAAGCTATGGCTGGCAACAACACCTGACTCCGTACTTCAGGCCACTGCCACAGATCAAGCAGTACCAGCACTTCAGGTAAAAAATAATTTTCATTGTATGAGGTTATTCTTATCTAAACTTGGGAGGTGAATTGACGTTGTGCAGGGTTGTAATGTCTTCAGATTTTTTTGTTATTCCCTGTTTTATTGCTTCAATGCTCTGGAGCCTGGTGTTGTCGTTCAGACTGTCGGGACCAGGTTTCAGCTACTGCGCATCCTTCCTCTCATAGATGGGCTGCCTGTAAAAGCACCACCTGGACTGGACACAGCTAGACAAACTATGTTTTTGACAAGATCAGGGAGTTTTGCGACGAAGAGGCTATGGACATCACATGGCCTGCACCAAAGTCAAGGGCAGGACAGAAACGGGCTCTCCGAATATAGATTCTTGTTCATGCGTGGTTTGGACAGACCAGTCATCAGCACTATCTGCAGTGCCTCTATTCAAATGACTCTCTCCTAACACACACGCCATACGTTGCTGCTCCATTTTTTTTTACCTGCTGCTCAGCCACTTTACCCCTGATTGTATGCATATAACCACCTCGTTTATCACTGACATCGTTATTGTTCTTGTCCATACTGTATATGTTATGTATATTGACACAATCTATTTCTGACATTGCTACTATGCAAGTAACCATTTGGCTGTACTGTTTACACCTTCTGTAGAGACCATTCACTTAGAAAAATATTGATATATATAATGAATATTGATATGTGTGGTCGTAACATGATTTTGTGACATACCACAACAATATCATGTGACCGTATCAAGTGTCCACCACATAAATATATGGTGCATGTATCTGTTTATGTACTGTACATGTGTGCCTCACTCAGGTTTCAACTCAGGTTGTATGGCCTTAACTAATGTATGGAATACTATGTGATAAGTACATGTTTAACAGTATACATTATAAAGTATGTTAATGTACTGGTGTGAAGGCATTTGGGCAGTGGTGTAAAGTACTTAATTAAAAATACTTGAAAGTACTACTTAAGTAGTTTTTTGTGGTGTCTGTACATTACTATATTATATTTTTGGCTACTTTTACTTCACTACATTCGTAAAGAAAATAATGTAATTTTTACTCAATACATTTTCCTTGACACCTAAAAGTACTTGTTACATTTTGACAGGAAAATTGTCCAATTTACACACTTATCAAGAGAACATCCCTGGTCATCCCTACTGCCTCTGATCTGGTTGACTCACTAAACCCAAATGCTTAGTTTGTGGAGTGTTGGAGTGTGCCCTATGCTATCATCAATAACACATTAAAAATAAAATAATTGTGTCGTCTGTTTTAATATAAGGAATTTGAAATGATACATACTTTTACTCTATGATAATGTACTACTTTTTCCACCAGTGGATGTGGCTGGGGGTTATAGCATTTATTTCACATGACCCATCAATTTAGACAAGTGTGTCTGGGTAAGTGTCTAATATTTATAACATTTTTTTTTATCTGGACACTATGTTTACATGGAATTGTTCCTTATTGTAGGCTACTACCACTTTTAGTCTTAATCTTTACTACACTACTCACTGTTTAGCACATGACCTCACATGTGAATCCTGAAAGAGATGGGTGGGGCTGGCTTAAGAGGGTGTGAACAATGCTGAATAGGTGTAGACACTGGAGAGCACTCCAGTAGGTCTCACAACTTTCAAGGCCCTTTTCTCAAAAGTGAGTTTACAAGTTGATCAACTTCCAAAGCAGAATTACTTTCCCATTGTTCCTCATTTGCAGTGTATGATATACCATTTTGTAGCTCTGAGTCTCTACTTTTATCCAATGTAAAAAACCCAATTTCAAAGTTTGCTACACAAGACCGATTTGATCTGGTCAGTCTCTACTGTGGAATTGCCTATATCTAAACTCAGTG
Organism: Salmo trutta; assembly: GCF_901001165.1. NCBI lineage: Eukaryota > Metazoa > Chordata > Actinopteri > Salmoniformes > Salmonidae > Salmo > Salmo trutta. Next base: position 26,131,401 of record NC_042961.1, on the reverse strand, counting down.
AGAAAATACTGCAACACTAATACAATGCCGAGGGGAGCCTAAAACTGAGTAAGCAACAGTTCATAAGAACTTTTATTGTTGTTGTTTTAGACATCAATATCTTATTGGGGCTCTGTCAGTTTAGATTCCATCTGATATAAAGTGATGTAGGGAGGAAAATCTAAACAGTCTCAAGGTTACAGAGTCAATTGGGGCTGGGTGAGAGACTATTTGATCAAATAATCTAAACCTGAAAACACAGATGTGACTTTCAAAAGCAGAAGCTCGTTCAAAAAGTATTTTTTGCAAACCTCCAAATGCCTTGACTCTAAACAACCAAACAAAGGTTGCTCACCTTGCTTTGAACAGAAACCTAGTATGCACTCTGTACTCTTGTGGTTAAGAGCACTGTGTACTGTCAAATCTCTCCTCCGTGTTCCCCATCCTCCCTGTATGGGCAGAGCCCCCCTCTGAGGTACAGGCAGCCTCTGTTTGTGCAAACTCGAGCGTGTCCTGCGCTGTGTAGGCAGAGGAAAGCAGCCCCACATGCCTCTCTCAGGCCTCTGCACAACGTCCAGGAAATCAGAGGCAAAACATAATTGTACATTACATAAACAGTGCATAACCAAATTCTAGTGTCCTTCCAACTTTATATTTCCATGATCAATTATGTTCTCCTAGGATGAGGTGCTTTCAGGGGAACGTACAAATTGAATATTGTCTCGCTGGGCTTGAGCAAATGATCTATGTCATAGCTCTCTGCGTTTTTCTGATTAGCACTAACCACGAGAGGAGCATGCACATTATGTACAAGCATGCATACGCACACACACGCACACACACACACACACACACACACACACACAAACATAGGCTTACATGACAATTTTAAAAGTCATGTTTTCCTGAAGTGGCTTAAATGTTGTAATTTCTCTTTCTTGTTTGAACAAGGGGTTAGATCCATTTCTCATTGAATTTGTGTGTTGTTCTGATTGGTTGAACTTGGTGAACAACCCTGGCTTTCATTTTGCTCTCTGACCATAGACAGTTGGGGTATTTCTCTGAGGTCCAATTCAAAAAGCACCATTATAGAACAGAACCAGCCGTACACGAGAGACATTTGACTGTATTATTATAAAAGTGCAGAAACCAAAATAACTTAATTTGATGTTCTCCAATCATGGGGACCAAGTAGGGTAAAGATCAGAATGTGAACTATTACAAACGTTCAGATAGGCACAGCCCCACGGTTTCCAGCCACTTCTCTTCAAACATCGCAAACCCTCTGTTATCCTATAATATCGAGTTACTATGCACAGCTAACCAAAATAACAGATTTCATATCGACTAACATTGACTTTGGAAGCAAAACAGAAATTTCTCTGGAGTTCTTGTGGGTATTAACAGAGCTTCAAATAGGCCCTGGCTGACAGCTGAGCACATCTGCACATGTCACCGCCCCACAGGACCTGGGAGGTAGTACACTCCGTGACCATAAAACAGTTTCCTCAAAAGAAGCTGGCTTTATTATTGCAAATCAGTATCCTTGCAAAACCGACTTTATTTTCCTATCATTGTAACACTGAGGGGCATGGAACATTTCGAATAGTCAATTCCATTTACTAAGACAAAATCACAAAGTATCGATGGTTGAGCAACGTGTGATGTGGTTTGGAATTGTTTGAAATTTGAGAGGGTGACATACAGAGCAGACTGCACACTGAGTAAATGGTGCTGCATGTGTGCTGAGGCCCCGGCAGTGCTGAGCCTGGGAGGGAGTTAATTTGTTTCCTACTGTGATCACACCCTGCAACAGAAGCAGCACACTGCAGGCTTTTAATCGCGGTGTTTTACAACGTCTCAAACCAATGTCGGGAAAACAAAACATGCTTCCAAAGGTTGGGCTGCCTGCACCTTAGCAGACTTATGACAGCGTAAATAACCTTGGTATTTGCTCAATGGTGAAGCGAGGAGGTAGGGATCACAGACCAGAGAGTATCCTTCATTGTATTTCCCTTGCTTAATATTTTTATACGGTCCACACTCACACTTTGGCCACATTCTTTGATTTTCGAGGGCATTGTGTGATTTGTTCCCCCAATGGTCATGAACTCTGGCGCTACGAGTCATTATCATCTCATAAAGCAAAACTGATCAGGGTGTCCTTTGAAACCACAACAAATTATAACACAGCTTTTGACACCCAATGATAACAAGTGGGCTAACAAGTATTTTCCAGAGAAAGCTAGCGGCTTGACATGATTCAGTACTGGGCACTGAGAAGTGTGGCTTCTTGGAGAGCCGAACAATTACACTATAGACCAACAACAACAAACCACTTCAAGCTGCATAACAATAACACACAGTCTAGATCCATCTCTCACAACATACCATCATAGCAACAGGTAGTAGAGATCCCTCAAGTTGTGGTCTTGCTACTGTGGGCCAATGTCAAGTGTGATAAAGGTATTAGGCCTAAGGCTTTGGAAGGGTTATCATACAGGGTAATGGATAAGCCTGACTTCTGAGTCCCTGGATTTTATGGACCCTAAAGTAGCATTTTTGGGATATGATAGCTTTTGCAGAAAAAAGGGATGATTTCCAAGAACCATTTCCCATGGGCTTGGGAGATTATTACTGGAAAGGGCACTAGTCTAAAGATGAACCTGTCACTTTTCAAACCTTCACTAAGGGCACTGGATAAAAGCATTAGGAGATGGCGAGGGAGAGAGAAACAGACCATAGTAGCTTCAGTCACAATCTCCTGCGACTGTATATAGCACGGGTCATTAACTAGACTTTTCTTTAAGAGGATGGTCAGGGGGCCGGAACATAATTATAAATCATTTGTACTCTGCAAATTGACGCAAGAAAGGGAAGGGAAAGGGGATAGCTAATCAGTCGCACAACTTAATGCGTTCAACCAAAATGTGTTTTCAACATTTAACCCAACCCCTCTGAATCAGAGAGTTGTGGGGGGGGGCCTTAATCGACATCTACGTCATCAGCGCCCGGGGTGCAGTTGTTAAGAAGCCCAAACAGATATAGTATTTGACAAAAAACAAGATTTCAGTGGGTCACTGAAGGTACAAACTCTGCTTTCCCGGCGGGCCCAGAGAGCAAATCAAGTGCACTGTAGGCCTCCGCTGGCCAATTGGATGGCTCCGATTACCTTGTCTGCAGTAACGTAGCAGGCATAAAAGAAAGCTACAGTAAAGTTGACACTGTGAGATTTCAAAACGTTTAAAACCATGACTAGAGAGAGACTGTCAACGAATATAGCAAAGAGCTGCTGTTTTTATGTTTAATTCTTACTCAGCACTGTCAACACTTTATTTAATACTTTTATAAGACCAACGTCATTACCATCACAATTAACTTAAATGGGAGGCAACAGTCATATAATATAATTGCCGTAAAGCTGCAATATGTAACTTTTTGGCAACCCGACCAAATTCACATAGAAATCTGAGTTATAGCTGTCATTCTCATTGAAAGCAAGTCTAAGAAGGGGTAGATCTGAAAATAATATATTTTTGGTTATAGAAAATATATTTCACAGTGGTTTATGGTACAATGATTCTCTACATTGTACCATAGGATATCCATTGGTAATTTACACAATGTACATGGGACAATATGTTAAAATGTCAATAGCTCCAAATTTCAATGACATTAATTTAATGAGAAAACTAAAATATGTGCAACATGACAATATTGTGCCATTTACATTGTCATTTATTGACGGTCCCCGTAACTAGCAGCCTATTGCAGACCGAGAGGCATTCACTCTATGCTCCATCCTTGCTAGCAGAGGCGTCTGTGTGAAAATACACAGAGAATATAGAGGGGCTTCGCGTGCATGTCTATTAAATATTCATGATAAACCACTTAGAACAGAGCAGAGCGGACGGAAACACCACCTGAGGAACGAGAGAGCTAGGAACGCAAGGAAATAGATTTATAGATAGCACACCAAAAACAGTCCACGAGGACAAAAATGCCATCTTTCATAAGCAAGGGCACTGATAAACTTCAATGTAGTGATAGAGGAAAGACCCATTTTTTCAGGTCCAGGAGTGGATGTTGAGTCATAATGTCTGTTGAAATGGACCTACAAACAGTACTGTTAGGAGACCTGAAAAAACACGATCAATCAATGGGAAATATGATTGTTCTCTTACATAAAGTATTTATTTTTAGGGCAATCGTTGTTGAAATGGTACAAATAGAGAGGTTCAAGACCCTTGTAAGACATCACAGTAAAATAGAAGGATGTATAGCAAAAGGAAATAGTAACATGGTAATATACTGGGAAAGATGGGTTAGTCTGTTGACATCTGAGGGGTAGAATTAAGATAAGAGGGATTGGTTGATTTGATGAGTCCAGTACAAATAGGAGGAGGCTTCAGAAAGTATTCATATACCCAGAAAGTATTCATATAACATTTTGTTATGTTACAGCCTGATTTAAAATTGATTACATGTAGATTTTGTGTCACTTGCCTACACACAATACCCCAAGTAAGTATTTCTTTGGATGGTGTATACCATGTGTATCCCATACATACAACTAATAAAAGTGTTTATTATTGTATTAGGGATTTCCACTGTTTCCAGTTGGTTGGAGTTGGACAGACATGCAGTCCTTGGCTTTCCTAAACTAGGCGCCCAATGAGCCCAACGAAGCCTTCAACCCTGGTTACGTGGGAGGAGAGAACTGTGTGGATATGTTCCATGACAGACACTGGAATGACAACAACTGTGTGCAGAAGAGAGAATATGCCTGTCGCCACCACCAATGTGAGTACTAAGTATAACCGATACAGACAGGCACAGGGTGCTTTGCCATAGTCCATACATTTTGTGAATGATTAAAATTGGTGAATTTTTCCATAGAATCCTATAGGATTCTCACAGTCCTATAGGATTTTGTGTCGCCTCTATCAGAATCCTATTGGACTACTTTTTTTCTATTGGAATTTAAATGTAATCCTATAGGATTCTCACAATCCTATAGGATTTTGTTTCACCTCTATCAGAATCCTATTCTACTTCTTTCCTATTGGAAATCAAAAGGAATCCAGTTGGATCCTATAGGTTTTTGTCACCCCGATTATAATCATATTGTAACTTTTTTTCTTATTTGAACCCATTAAATTGTAGTTTGTTGTTATTTGTTCCAGTACAATACAACAACATTAATTAGTTATTTGATTCTTATTCATGCAACTTCTTGTCTTTAAATCAGACATTACAATATGACATACAATAACACCAGATTTGGTGTTGTGAGAAATGCTCATATCTTTGTCTTACTGTACCTAAATGTTTTGTCTTACTGTACCTAAATGTTTAGGTACAGAAAGACAAAGATATGAGCATTTCTTTCATTTAAAATATAATAGTCAGCTATGCATACAAAAATAAACCATGTATGCACAATAACAACAGGTAATTGTTTAAGAGGTTTGGGTGGTGAGGGCTCCATATGTTAGGCAGCCAAGTTAACTATAGTGAATAGCCAAGTTTTGAGATTAAATCCTTTAGAATGTAATGTGAATACCTATACAATTCCCATCAACAAAATTATTGGAAATCCTATAGGAGAAAAAACGTTGAAATCCTACAGTGTATGACTCCAATACAAGGATCCAATTAGAATCCAATACAAAAATCGGCCCCACTTTAAATGATGTTCAGTTTATACAGTAAAGGCTTCATAAAGCGGAATTATGTGGAATTATGTTTTTAGAAATGTTTACAAATTAATGAAATATGGAAAGCTAAAATGTCCTGAGTCAATAAGTATTTAACCCCTTTGTTATGGCAAGCCTAAATAAGTTCAGGAGTAAACATTTGCTTAACAAGTCTCATAATAAGTTGCATGGACTCACTCTGTGTGCAATAATAGTGTTTAATATGATTTTTGAAGGACTACCTCATCTCTACACCCAGGGGCGGAAATCCCGGGGGGGACGGGGGGGACACGACCCCCCCATCCTGGGAAAAATATGATTTGTCCCCCCCAATATATCACTGAAACATAACTATGTAATTTAAATAATATTAATAATACGCAATGAAAGCAATTGTGCTGATTATAGACACTTAATAGTGCGTTTTTAAGTTTCAAAAGATTGCAACTCCCCCACCCTTTGCCTCACAATGGTTTGATCCACTGCCAGTTCCTTAGCTTGCTAGGTAACAGAGAGGTCGTATCCACTGTCTGAAAGGCACTCAATGCACGTAACTGACGTGAGGTTAATCCAGTCAATCGCGCACACACACTAGCTGAATATGCAGAACTAGCGCGCAAATATTAACTATTAAGCTAGCTAGTACCTATTCCATTTATGTGGCGTCGTCAAAGATGGAATCAGCATGCAGATGATGTAAGTTAGTGCTTCAAAGTCCCTGTGATAAGGTTAGCGATAAACTGAAATCCAAACTGAACAGAACTACACTCTCTTCTACCATTGTCTTAAATATATTTAATGGTCTCGTTGCAAAAGCTAAATTGTCGCAAGTGAACTTTTATTTATTTATTTTATTTCACCTTTATTTAACCCGGGTAGCAAAGATTATAGCAAACACCACTGAAACGGAATTGGTGCTCGCTAGCTTTGCAAATTCAGCTATTGTTGGAAGCCAGCCAATATGAAACAAACGATTAAAATTACAAACGGTTGCAGCATATGTTGTGTAAATGGTGAACTCATATAGCTGTCAACTCTGTTCATTTTAATCCGTTTCACATTTGCTAGCTACCTTTTAGATCGAAGCCCAAATAGAATGATAGAAGATGATAGAAGCCCATCTCCTACTGTAAATAACCTACACACTGTGTGTGTAGCAAGCCAGCCAGCCAGGTAGAAAAATGGCAGAATAATAAAAGACGGACATCAGAGTATTTTTCAGTACACCAAAACGCAAAGTAAGAACCCTAGTAGCCTAATATCTCAAAGACTAGTTGATAAAATGTTCATAAGAATGAAATGAAATTCTAATGGAAATGTTTCACAATGATGTCATTAGGCAGAGCAGGCAACAGATGGCACACAGACAGCAGAGTTGGGGACAGATATGCAGGGACAGACTGGCAGAGACAGGGCGTCTCAGGTAAGTTTGTTGAGTCTTTGTTTGGCAACATTATGAAAGGTTCTCCATTTTTTGGACTTGTAAAATAGGAACATAATTGGAAAATGCCATGGATACCCCCACTCTCAACTTAAACTGGTGACTGAACTAAGATTTGTTAAAGGCAATGGTATTGCTGTTGTGATTAGTTGTGTAGTTTTGGGTACCGGTAGTTAGGAGTACGGCAAACACCTTATTTCTTTGGTTCCTCAATATACATTTACCATATTACAATGTAGGCTATGTGTTACAGCACTACTTTTGGTGTCCCCCTCAGGAATTGCTTTTGAGAAAATTTCATGTAATTGTCCCCTCCAAAGTTGATATCAGATTTTCGCCAATGTCTACACCCCACACATACAGTTATCTGTAAGGTCCCTCAGTCGAGCAGTAAAAATCAAACACAGATTCAACCACAAAGATGAGGGAGGTTTTCCTATGGTTCATAAAGAAGGGCACTTATTGGTAGATGGGTAAAAATACAATAAAAAATGCAAACATTGAATATCCCTTTGAGCATGGTGAAGTTATTAATTACACGTTGAATGGTGTATCAATACACCCAGTCACTACAAAGATGCGGGCGTCCTTCCTAACTCAGTTGCCAGAGAGGAAGGAAACCTCTCAGGGATTTCACCATGAGGCCAATAGTGACTTTAAAACAGTTAGAGTTTAATGGCTGTGATAAGAAAAAACTGAGGATGGATCAACAACATTGTAGCTACTCCACAATACTAACTAACCTAAATGACAGAGAAAAAAAAGAATGAACCCTGAACAGAATAAAAATATTCCAAAACATGCATCTTGCTTGCAATAAGGCACTAAAGTTAAACTGCAATAAATGTGGCAAAGAAATTAACTTCATGCCCTGAATACAAAGCGTTTCATTTGGGGCAGATTCAACACAACACATCACTGAATACCACTCTTCATATTTTCAAGCATGGTGTTGGCTACATAATGTTATGGGTATGCTTGTCATTGGCAAGGACTATGGAGTTTTTTAGGATCAAAATAAATGTAATGAAACTAAGCACAGGCCAAATCCTAGAGTAAAACCTTGTTCAGTCTGATTTCCACCAGACACTGGGAGATGAATTCAGCAGGACAATAATCTAAAACACAAGGCCAAAAATACACTGGAGTTGCTTACCAGGATGACATATATATATATATTGTTCCTGAGTGGCCTAGTTTCTTCTCCAACACTTTGTTTTTGCATTATTTAAACCAAATTGAACAAGTTTCATTATTTATTTGAGACTAAAGTTAAAATAAGTGTTCATTCAGTATTGTTGTAATTGTCATTATTACAAATATATATATATATATAAAATAAAAATCGGCCGATTAATCGGCATCGGCTTATTTTGGCCCTCCAAGAATCAGTATCGGTATCGGCGTTGAAAAATCATAATCGGTCGACCTCTAATTCAGACCCCTTGACTTTTTCCACATTTTGTTACGTTACAGCCTTATTATAAAATTTATTCAATCGTTTTTTTCCCTTCATCAATCTACACAAAATACCACATAATGACAAAGCAAAAACAGTGTTTTTGAATTTTTTGCTGTATTCAGACACTTTATTCAGTACTTTGTTGAAAAACCTTTGGCAGCGATTACAGCCTCAAATCTTTTTGGGTATGACACTACAAGCTTGGCACACATGTATTTGGGGAGTTTCTCCCATTCTTCTCTGCATATCCTCTCAGGCTCTGTCAGTTTGGATGGGGAGCGTTGCTGGTATTTTCCTTCTATTCTGCAAGCAAACGTGCAATCTGTGGACAATAAAATAGATGACCTACGCGGAAGATTAAACTACATTCAAAACAGTATTATCTTATGCTTCACAGAGTCGTGGCTGAACGACGACACTATCAACATACAACTGGCTGGTTATACGCTGCACCGGCAGGATAGAACAGTGGCGTCTGGTAAGACAAGGGGCGGCAGACTATGTAATTTTTGTAAATAACAGCTGGTGCACAATATCTAAGAAAGTCTCGTGCTATTGCTTGCCTGAGATAGAGTATTTTTTAAATTTTATTTTAACCTTTATTTAACGAGGCAAGTCAGTTGGTTAAGAACAAATTGTTATTTACAATGACGGACTTCCCCGGCCAAACCCGGACGACGCTGGGCCAATTATGCGCCGCCCTATGGTACTCCCAATCACAGCCAGATGTGATGCAGCCTGGATTTGAACCGGGTACCAGGTACTGCAGTGATGCTTCTTGCACTGAGATGCAGTGTCTTAGACCGCTGTTCCACTCGGGAGCCGAGTATCTCATGATAAGCTGTAGACCACACTATCTACCTAGAGTGTTTTCAACTGTATTTTTCATAGCTGTTTACATACCACCACAGTCAGAGGCTGGCACTAAGACAGCATTGAATGAGTTGTATTCCGCCATAAGCAAACAAGAAACGCTCACCTAGAGGTGGAGCTCCTTTTAGCCGGGGACTTTAATGCAGGGAAACTTAAATCCGTTTTACCAAATTTCTATCAGCATGTTAAATGTGCAAACAGAGGAAAAAAACTTTGGACCACCTTTACTTCACCCACAGAGACGGAAACAAAGCTCTCCCTCACCCTCCATTTGGCAAATCTGACCATAATTCTATCCTCCTGATTCCTGCTTACAAGCAAAAATTAAAGCAGGAAGCACCAGTGACTAGATAAATAACAAAGTGGTCAGATGAAGCAGATGCTAAGCTACAGGATTGTTTTGCTAGCACAGACTGGAATATGTTTTCCTCTGATGGCATTGAGAAGTACACCACATCAGTCATTGGCTTCATCAATAAGTAAATCGATGACTTCGCCCCCACAGTGACTGTACGCACATACCCCAACCAGAAGCCATGGATTACAGGCAACATCTGCCCTGAGCTAAAGGCTACAGCTGCCGCTTTCAAGAAGCGGGACTCTAACCCGGAAGCTTATAAGAAATCCCGCTATGCCCTCCGACGAACCATCAAACAGGCAAAGCATCAATACAGGACAAAGATCAAATGTACTACACCAGCTCTGACACTCGTTGGATGTGGCAGGGCTTGCAAACCATTACAGACTACAAAGGGAAGCAAAGCCGAGAGCTGCCAAGTGACACGAGCCTACCAGACGAGCTAAACTACTTCTATGCTCGCTTCGAGGCAAATAACACTGAAACATGTATGACAGCACCAGCTGTTCCGGAAGACTGTGTGATTACGCTCTCCGCAGCCGATGTGAGTAAGACCTTTAAACATGTCAACATTCATAACGCCACAGGGCCTTACGGATTACCAGGACGTGTACGGATTACCAACTGGCAAATGTCTTCACTGATATTATCAACCTCTCCCTGTCTGAGTCGGTAATACCAACATGTTTTAAGCAGACCACCATAGTGCCTGTGCCCAAGAACACTAAGATAACCTGCCTAAATGACGACCGACCCGTAGCACTCACGTCTGTAGCCATGAAGTGCTTTGAAAGGCTGGTCATGGCTCACATCAACACCATTATCCCTAACCCTAGACCTACTTAAATTTGCATACTGCCCCAACAGATCCACAGATGATGCAATCTCGATTGCACTCCACACTGCCCTTTCCCACCTGGACAAAAGGAACACCTATGTGAGAATGCTATTCATTGACTACAGCTCAGCGTTTAAAACACCAAAGATGCCCTCATCAATAAGCTAAAGACCCTGGGACTAAACACCTCCCTCTGCAACTGAATCCTGGACTTCCTGACGGACCGCCCCCAGATGGTAAGGTTAGGTAACAACACAGCCGCCACGCTGATCCTCAACACAGGGGCCCCTCAAGGGTGCGTGCTCAGTCCCCTCCTGTACTCCCCGTTCACTCATGACTGCACGGCCAGGCATGACTCCAACACCATCATTAAGTTTGCCGATGACACAACAGTGGTAGGCCTGATCACCGATAATGATGAGACAGCCTATAGGGAGAAGGTCAGAGACCTGGCTGTGTGGTACCAGGACAACAACCTCTCCCTCAACATGATCAAGACAAAGGAGATGATTGTGGACTACAGGAAAAAGAGGACCGAGCACACCCCATTCTCATTGACAGGGCTGCAGTGGAGCAGGTTGAGAGCTTCAAGTTCCTTGGTGTCCACATCACCAACAAACTAACATGGTCCAAGCACACCAAGACAGCTGTGAAGAGGGCACGACAAAACCTATTCCCCCTCAGGAGACTGAAAAGATTTGGCATGGGTCCTCATATGCTCAAAATGTTCTACAGCTGCACCATCGAGAGCATCCTGACTGGTTGCATTACTGCTTGGTATGGCAACTGCTCGGACTCTGACCGCAAGGCACTACAGAGGGTAGTGCGAACGGCCCAGTACATCACGGGGGCCAAGCTTCCTGCCATCCAGGACCTCTATACCAGGCGGTGTCAGAGGAAGGCCCTAAAAATTGTCAAAGACTCCTACCACCCTAGTCATAGACTGTTCTCTCTGCTACCGTATGCCAAGCGGTACCGGAGCGCCAAGTCTAGGTCCAAGAGGCTTCTAAACAGCTTCTACCCCCAAGCTATAAGACTCATGTACATGAAGGTAGAGTTATTAAAGTGACTATGCATAGATGATAACAACAGAGAGTAGCAGCGGTGTAAAAGAGGGGGGGGGGGGCAATGCAAATAGTCTGGGTAGCCATTTGATTAGGTGTTCAAATTACCTTAACTAACCGGTGCCCCCCCACATTGACTCTGTACCGGTACCCCCCTGTATATAGTCTTGCTATTGTTATTTTACTGCTGTTCTATAATTACTTCTTACTATATTTCTTATTCTTATCCATATTTTTTTTAACTGCATTGTTGGTTAGGGGCTCGCAAGTAAGCATTTCACTGTAAGGTCTACACCTCTTTGTATTCAGCGCATGTGACTAATAACATTTGATTTGATTTGCACAGCTATTTTCAGGTCTCTCCAGAGATATTCAATTGAGTTCAAGTCCGGGTTCTGGCTGGGCCACTCAAGGACATTCAGAGACAAGCCACTCCTATGTTGTCTTGGCTGTGTCCTTGGTCGTTGTTTTGTTGGAAGGTGAACCTTCGCCCCAGTCTGAGGTCCTGAGTGCTCTGGAGCAGGTTTTCATCAAGGATCTCTCTGTACTTTGCTCCATTCATCTTTCCCACAATCCTGACTAGTCTACCAGTCCCTGCCACTGAAAAAACATCCCCACAGCATGATGCTGCCACCACCATGTTTCACAGGGATGGTGCCAGGTTTCCTCCAGACGTGACGCTTGGCATTCAGGCCAAAGAGTTCAATCTTGATTTCATCAGACTAGAGAATCTTCTTTCTTATGGTCTGAGAGTCCTTTAGGTGCCTTTCACGCTAAGCGTGCTGTCATGTGCCTTTTACTGAGAAGTGGCTTCCGTCTGGCCAGTCTACAATAAAGGCCTGATTGGTGGAGTGCTGCACAGATGGTTGTCCTTCTGGAAAGTTCTCCCATCTTGGTGGTTCCAACTTTTTCCATTTAAGAATGATGGAGGCCACTGTGTTCTTGGGGACCGTCAATGCTGCAGAATTGTTTTGGTACCCTTCCCCAGATCTGTGCCTCCACACAATCCTGTCTCAGAGCTCCACGGACAATTCCTTCAACCTCATGGCTTGGTTTTTGGTCTGACATGCACTGGGACCTTATATAGACAGGTGTGTGCCTTTCCAAATCATGTCCAATCATTTGCATTTACGACAGATGGACTCCAATCAAGTTGTAGAAACATCTCAAGGACGATCAATGGAAACAGGATGCACCTGAGCTACATGAGTCTCATAGCAAAGGGTCTGAATACTTATGTAAATAATGTATTTCTGTTTTTGTTTTTTAATAAATTTGCTAAAATAAAAAAATGTTTTTGCTTCGTCATTACGGGATATTGTGTGTAGTTTAATGAGGAAAAACATTAATTCAATCAATTCTAGAATAAGGCTGTAACGTAACAAAATGTGGAAAAAGGGAAGGGATCTGAATACTTTCCGAATGCACTGTATCTAGCTAAATCAGGTGCAATCGTATGTTGTACATGGCCTCTGACAAATAAACAAATAAATAAAAGACCGTAGGCCTATGCCAGGCAACTCGAGATATGTCCCTACCCAAATCCAATGCACTCATTTTCCTTTCCACAAGCATCAATTTGGAGAGAATAGAGTCTTTGGTTGTTTTGAGGAGCTATTTGTGGTTCTTTCGTAGAGGATGTACAAATCCAGACTATCGTTGGCATCTGAATTTTTTTTTAATGCATGCTTATGCTACATTACCTGCAGTTAGTACATGCATGCTTATACTGCAATTTTCTTTTTTTGCGGATTCTGACAAGGTAAAAAATCTGACAGGACAGTTGCACTGCAAATCTCTGAGAAGGAGACGGACAAAGAAGTCCAAACTTCTCTTTGCTGTCAGCTTTGCAAGTGCAGAACACACGCCTTGTCACCTACAATATCTAAAAGTAAATCAAATCTTGTTTGCCGGATAGGTTAGCATTTCATCTGTGACTGAGCAACAACAACCGCCTGCAAAGACAATGTTTGCGTTTCCCTGTCATGTTCTCCCTATTGCTCCTTCCATCTCACCATCCCAAACATCTCTTTTCACAGCACTTCCTGTCTCCCTGTGCATTTCTTCTGTGTCACTCTTTCCAAGTCTCTATCCCTGTCACTCCCTCTATCCCTCTAAATGTTTCTCTCTCATTTTCTCCCTCCCTCTGTCCATATGCCCCCAGCTTCTCTCTCTGACTCTCTCTCTCTTCCTCTCTCTGTCTCTCTTCTCTCTTAGGCCAGTGCTATGTTCCCTAGCCAGTAACATTGCCTGAGACAGGTGTCAGCTACAATCTCTGCTCCTGTTCTCCACAGAGACACAGTGCCTCGCTCTCTTTCTCATACTTGCCGCTGAAACGATTACACCAGATAGGTCAAGGTCAACAGAGCTGTCAGACTCCACTCCAACTCCGGAGCAACTTCTTTCACGTGTCGGAGAGGGAAACATGCAGAGGTGTTAATAGAGGGCTTCTGCTGCTCTAGAGCTGCTAAGAATTATGGACATTTCACAAACAATCCATTTTCTTTTCAATTTGTTATGTTTGAAGTTGTTTTTTACTGCATGGGAATTTGTAATAAATAGACTACAGATGCACATAAAAATAATACAATTGAGTAAAAATAAAAGACATAGGGTGCTGCCACTTAATTACAACCACTATACACGATTTGTGAATAGAATGCATGTACTTTAGGAAAACTTACTGTAAGTGCCATAATAAAGAAGCTCACTAATACAGAACTTGTTGTCTGGAGAGTTGAAGTGAATAAAAGGAACAATGAAGGAGGCTAAGGGGAAGCATTAGGAGAAATCTACTAGTAAGGGAATTCACTCAGTGTAAGCAACATGATGTGCATAGCCTATTTTCCTCTCATATCTGTTTATTTTCACAGCACATCTAAACAAAAGGGAGACGTGGGAGGCCACTTCGGCCCGACAAAGGTCACATTTCCTAATGCAGGAAAACTGCTTCCTGGCCAACCCAGAGGCCTGCTGGAGGCTTGTTGACCAAGGGGAAAGACAGTGAGCATTATATGTATCACTTTAAATGTAACGTTAAAAAGGATTTGTAATTTGTATTCTTAAAAAGAGTAGACTATTTGAATTGTAAACTGTTGTTGCAATGAAGGATACTCCTCATTTCCTGCCAAGAGGCATTGATTGGACAAAGAGACAATGTTTATGCTATTTCAGGGGGATAATTAATTTAGTCTGGCTCATTTACCATTTATGAGCTTTACAATATAAACACTGACTTTTTAAACATGACCGTGACCCAAGATTGTCAGTGAAGAACACTTCCTCCAATCAAAACTTGGTAATGCCTCCAGTCACAACTGCAACAACAGTTTAAGGAAGTGAAGACAAGATTAGCCTTGGTGCATAATCAGTCATGTATCTTAGAGCAGCGGAATTACTTTATTTACATTAAATATATATATATATATATATATATATATTTTTTCACATTTATTTAATCAGGTAGGCCAGTTGAGAACAAGTTCTCATTTACAACTGCGACCTGTCCAAGATAAAGGAAAGCAGTTCAACAAAAACAGCAACACAGAGTTACACATAAACAAACATACAGTCAATAACACAAAAGAAAAGATAATTAAAAAAATCTATGTACAGTGCGCAAATGTAGAAGACTAGGGAGGTAGGCAACAAATAGGCCCTAGAGGCGAAAATAATTACAATTTAGCATTAATACTGGAGTGATAGATGTGCAGATGATGATGTGCAAGTAGAGATACTGGGGTGCAAAAGAGCAAGAGTTTAAGTAATAATATGGGGATGAGGTAGTCAGGTGTGCTATTTACAGATTGGATGTGTACAGGTACAGTGATCCGTAAGCTGCTCAGACAGCTGATGCTTAAAGTTAGAGAGGGAGATATAAGACTCCAGCTTCAGAGATTTTTGCAATTCGTTCCAGTCATTGGTAGCAGAGAACTGGAAGAAAAGGCGGCCAAAGGAGGTGTTGGCTTTGGGGCTGACCAGTGCAATGCACTTGCTGGAGCGTGTGCTACGGGTGGGTGTTGCTATGGTGACCAGTGAGCTGAGATAAGGCGGGGCTTACCTAGCAAAGACTTATCGACTTATCGATGACCTGGAGCCTGTGGGTTTGGCGACGGATATGTAGTGAGGGCCAGCCAACGAGAGCATACAGGTCGCAGTGGTGGGTAGTATATGGGGCTTTGGTAATAAAACGGATGGCACTGTGATAGACTACATCCAGTTTGCTGAGTAGAGTGGTGGGGACTATTTTGTAAATGACATCGCCGAAATCAAGGATCCGTAGGATAGTCAGTTTTACGAGGGTATGTTTGGCGGCATGACTGAAGGAGGCTTTGTTGCAAAACAGGAAGCCGATTCTAGATTTAATTTTGGATTGGAGATGCTTAATGTGAGTCTGGAAGGGGAGTTTACAGTCTAACCAAACACCTAGGTATATGTAGTTGTCCACGTATTCTAGGTCAGAACCGTCCAGAGTAGTGATGCTAGTCGGGTGGGAGGGTGCGGGCAGCAATCGGTTGAAGAGCATGCACTTAGTTTTACTAGCATTTAAAAGCAGTTGGAGGCCACGAAGGAGTGTTGTATGGCGTTGAAGCTCATTTGGAGGTTTGTTAGCACAGTGTCCAAAGAAGGGCCAGATGTATACAGAATGGTGTCGTCTGCGTAGAGGTGGATCAGACAATCACCAGCAACAAGAGCGACATCATTGATATATACAGAGAAAAGAGTCAGCCCGAGAATTGAACCCTGTGGCACCTCCATAGAGACTGCCAGGGGTCCGGACAACAGGCCATCCGATTTGACACACTGAACTCTATCTGAGAAGTAGTTGGTGAACCAGGCAAGGCAGTCATTTGAGAAACCAAGGCTATTGAGTCTGCCGATAAGAATGCGGTGATTGACAGAGTCGAAAGCCTTGGCCAGGTCGATGAAGACGGCTGAACTGTACTGTCTTTTATCGATGGCGGTTATGATGTCGTTTAGGACTGAGCGTGGCTGAGGTGCACCTATGACCAAATCGGAAACCAGATTGCATAGTGGAGAAGGTACGGTGGGATTCGAAATGGTCGGTGATCTGTTTATTACCTTGGCTTTCGAAGATTTTAGAAAGGCAGGGCAGGATGGATACAGGTCTATAACAGTTTGGGTCTAGAGTGTCTCCCCCTTAGAAGAGGGGGTTTTACCGCGTCAGCTTTCCAATCTTTGGGGATCTCAGACGACACGAAAGAGATTGAATAGGATAGTAATAGGGGTTGCAACAATTTCGGCGGGTAATTTTAGAAAGGGAGGGTCCAGATTGTCTAGCCCAGCAGATTAGTAGGGATCCAGATTTTGCAGTTTTTTCAGAACAGCGTGATGAGGGGTGGTTGTTTGACCGCGGGCCCAGTACGCAGGCAATGACGCAGTGATCGCTGAGATCCTGGTTGAAGACAGCAGAGGTGTATTTAGAGAGCAGGTTGGTCAGGATGATATCTAATAGGGTGCCCACGGTTATGAACTTCGGGTTGTACCTGGTAGGTTCCTTGATGATTTGTGTGAGATTGAGGGCATCTAGCTTAGATTCTAGGTCGGCTGGGGTGTTAAGCATGCCCCAGTTTAGGTCACCTAACAGTACAAACTCTGAAGATAGATGGGGGGCAATAAATTCACATATGGTGTCCAGGGCACAACTGGGGGCCAAGGGGGGTCTATAACAAGCGGCAACGGTGAGAGACTTGTTTCTGGAAAGGTTGATTTTTAAAAGTAGAAGCTCTAATTTTTTCGGCGACATCCGGCGTCGACAGAGATGGCCGCCTCGCTTCGCGTTCTCAGGAAACATGCAGTATTTTCTTTCCCCAGACAAACTAAACAACTTCTTTGCTCGCTTTGAGGACAATACAATGCCAACGAAACGGCCCGCAGCCAACGTGAGTAAAGCATTTAAACGTGTTAACCCTCGCAAGGCTGCCGGCCCAGACGGCATCCCTAGCCGCGTACTCAGAGCATGCGCAGCCAAGCTGGCTGGTGTGTTTACGGACATATTCAATCAATCCTTATCCCAGTCTGCTGTTCCCACATGCTTCAAGAGGGCCACCATTGTTCCAGTTCCCAAGAAAGCTAAGGTAACTGAGCTAAACGACTATCGCCCCGTAGCACTCACCTCCGTCATCATGAAGTGCTTTGAGAGACTAGTCAAGGATCATATCACTTTCACCCTACCTGACACCCTAGACCCACTCCAATTTGCTTACCGCCCCAATAGGTCCACAGACGATGCAATCGCAATCACACTGCACACTGCCCTAACCCATCTGAACAAGAGGAATGCCTATGTAAGAATGCTGTTCATCGACTACAGCTCAGCATTTAATACCATAGTACCCTCCAAACTCGTCATTAAGCTCGAGACCCTGGGTCTCGACTCCGCCCTGTGCAACTGGGTCCTGGACTTCCTGACGGGCCGCCCCCCAGGTGGTGAGGGTAGGAAACATCATCTCCACCCCGCTGATCTTCAACAATGGGGCCCCACAAGGGTGCGTTCTCAGCCCTCTCCTGTACTCCTTGTTCACCCATGACTGCGTGGCCATGCACGCCTCCAACTCACACTCAACGTCAACAAAACAAAGGAGATGATCGTGGACTTCAGGAAACAGCAGAGGGAGCACCCCCCTATCTACATCGATGGGACAGTAGTAGAGAAGGTGGAAAGATTTAAGTTCCTCGGCATACACATCACAGACAAACTGAAATGGTCCACCCACACAGACAGCGTGGTGAAGAAGGCGCAATAGCGCCTCTTCAACCTCAGGAGGCTGAAGAAATTTGGCTTGTGACCAAAAACACTCACAAACTTTTACAGATGCACAATCGATAGCATCCTGTCGGGTTGTATCACCGCCTGGTAGGGCAACTGCTCCACCCACAACCATAAGGCTCTACAGAGGGTAGTGAGGTCTGCACAACGCATCACCAGGGGCAAACTACCTGCTCTCCAGGACACCTACACCACCCGATGTCACAAGAAGGCCAAAAAGATCATCAAGGACAACAACCACCCAAGCCACTGCCTGTTCACCCCGCTATCATCCAGAAGGAGAGGTCAGTACAGGTGCATCAAAGCTGGGACCGAGAGACTGAAAAGCATCTTCTATCTCAAGGCCATCAGACTGTTAAACAGCCATCACTAACATTGAGTGGCTGCTGCCATCATACTGACTCAATCTCTAGCCACTTTAATATTTAAAAATGGAATGTAATAAATGTATCACTAGTCACTTTAAACTATGCCACTATATATAATGTTTACATACCCTACACTACTCATCTCATATGTATATACTGTAATCTATACCATCTGCTGCATCTTGCCTATGCCGTTCGGCCATCGCTCATCCATATATATTTTTAAGTGGATATTCTTATTCATTCCTTTACACTTGTGTGTATAAGGTAGATGTTGTGAAATTGTTAGATTATTTGTAAAATATTACTGCATGGTCGGAACTATAAGCACAAGCATTTTGCTACACTCGCAAATACAATTTGATTTGATATGACAGAACTCTGCAGGCTATCTCTACAGTAGATTGCAACTCCGCCCCCTTTGGCAGTTCTATCTTGTCTGAAAATGTCAGGATTTTTGGTGGCTTCCTAAGCCAGGATTCAGACACGGCTAGCACATCCGGGTTGGCAGAGTGTGCTAAAGCAGTGAATAAAACAAACTTAGGGAGGAGGCTTCTAATGTTAACATGCATGAAACCAAGGCTTTTACGGTTACAGAAGTCAACAAATGAGAGCGCCTGGGGAATGGGAGTGATGCTGGGGGCTGCAGGGCCTGGATTAACCTCTACATCACCAGAGGAACAGAGGAGGAGTACGATAAGAGTACGGCTAAAGGCTAAAAGAACTGGTCGTCCAGTGAGTTTGGAGCAGGTTTCTGGGCGCAGAGGAATAGATTCAAGGCATAATGAACTGACAAGGGTACGGTAGGATGTGAGTACAGTGGAGGTAAGGCATAGAGTGACGATGAGAGAGTTTTTTTTCTCTAGAGGCACCATTTAAGCCAGGTGCGGTCACCGCATGTGTGGGAGATGGAACATAAGGGCTAGCTAAGGCATATTGAGCAGGGCTGGAGGCTCTACAGTGAAATAAGGCAAATATTACTAACCAAAACAGCAATAGACAATGCATATTGACATTAGGGAGAGGGATGTGTAGCCGAGTGATCATAGGGTCCAGTGAATAGCTAGGCGAGCAGGAGGCACGGCGATTCAGACAGCTAGCAGGCCGGGGCTAGCAGCAGGCTAGCAAATGGGCCTCAGGGGGACATCGCAACAAGAGTTTGTTGAAACCCCCCTCGGACGGATACGTTGGCAGACCAGTCGTGATGGATCGGTGGGGCTCCGTGTTGGCAGCAAAGGGTCCAGGCCAATTGGTAGAAGAGGTATTGAAGCCCAGGAATTATCTGATGGAATTCTTTGTCAAGCTGGGAGAAGGGCCTAGCTCGAGGCTAGCTCCAGGCTAACTGGTGCTTGCTTCGGGACAGAAACCCCTCGGAGGGTTACGTTGGTAGACCAGTCGTGATGGATCGGTGGGGCAGAAGAGATATTGATGCCCAGGGATTGCTTGATGGAATCTCTTCAGCTAGCCGGGAGATGGGCCTAGTTCGAGGATAGCTCCATGATAGCTCTATTGTCCCCCCAACTTTCTGAAATTGGAATGTGATACGAAACGCGGATGCAGTGTGCTTTAGGACCATCCGGACGCCTCCGAGCAGTTAGGTAGGCTGTTTGGAGCGTCTATTTGACTGGATTCTGACAGGCTGTGAGAAGGCAAAGCTTCTGGAAGGCTGGCTGTACCAGCACAGGAGAGTTGAGCATGGTTCAGTGTGTACGTGTTGCGCTCTCTCACCGAGTTGTAAAAATTAGCAAAACAGAAACTGCCTAGTCTTTAGTTTACTGATGTAGCTGGCAAGGAAACTGCTGTTTAACCTCTTACATCTAGGGGGCAGTAATTTCACGGCTGGATAAAAAACGTACCCGATTTAATCTGATTATTAGTCCTGCCCAGAAACTGGAATATGCATATAATTATTAGCTTTGGAGAGAAAACACTCCAAAGTTTCTGAAACTGTTTGAATGGTGTCTGTGAGTATAACAGAACTCCTATGGCAGGCAAAAACCTGAGATGCTTCTGTTCAGGAAGTACCCTGTCTGAACATTTCTTGCCCTTCTTTATTATCTCTGTCGTTTACAAAGGATCTCTGCTCTTACGTGACACTTCGCACGTCAACAATGGCCTCTCATAGCCCGGGAAAAAGAGGAATGACGTAATTCAAAGCCCTGGCTGAAGCACACGAGAGCAAAAGCTGAGTGGTCAGTCAATGGACTAAGCCTTAGGCGCGTGACACGCCCCGCCCCCGGCTTTCGGTTTTTTCCTCAGTTTACAGACAGGCAGATTCCCGGTCGGAATATTATCGCTTCTCTACGAGATAAATTGCATAAATATTGGTTTTAAACAGCGGTTGACATGCTTCGAAGTACGGTAATGGAATATTTAGAAATTTTTTGTCATATTTTGCGTCATGCTCGTGGCCGAGATTTAGCGTTGGGATAGTGTCTAGAACGCACGAACAAAACGTCGCTGTTTGGATATAACGATGGATTATTTGGGACCAAACCTACATTTGTTATTGAAGTAGAAGTCCTGGCAGTGTATTCTGATGAAGAACAAGCAAGGTAAGAACATTTTTCTTATAGGAAATGTGATTTTGGTGAAGGCTAAACTTGCAGGGTGTCTAAATAGCTAGCCCTGTAACGCCGGGCTATGTACTTAGATTATTGCAAAATGTGCTTCATCCGAAAAGCTATTTTAAAATCGGACATATCGAGTGCATAGAGGAGTTCTGTATCTATAATTCTTAAAATAATTGTTATGCTTTTTGTGAACGTTTATCGTGAGTAATTTAGTAAAATCACCGGAAGTGTTCGGTGGGAATGCTAGTTCTGAACGTCACATGCTAATGTAAAAAGCTGGTTTTTGATATAAATATGAACTTGATTGAACAGACATGCATGTATTGTATAACACAATGTCCTAGGTGTGTCATCTGATGAAGATCATCAAAGGTTAGTGCTGCATTTAGATATGGTTTGGGTTTATGTGACATGATATGCTAGCTTGAAAAATGGCTGTGTGATTATTCCTGGCTGGGTACTCTGCTGACATAATCTAATGTTTTGCTTTCGCTGTAAAGCCTTTTTGAAATCGGACAGTTTGGTTAGATAAAGGAGAGTCTTGTCTTTAAATAGCTGTAAAATAGTCATATGTTTGAAAAGTGTAAGTTTTCGGATTTAGAGGAGTTTGAATTTCGCGCCCCGCCCATCATTGGATATTGGAGCAGACGTTCCGCTAGCGGAACGTGTAGATGTAAGAGGTTAACGTAGCAGAAAAAAACGAAACTAGTGTTTATTCGCAGTACTGAGGTAGTATTGTTACTGACATGTAACGTTAGCTAATGTTTCATCCCCTCTCGACTGAAGTGAATGAATAAGCTACGCTAGTGAGTAGCTGCCACAGCCAGGTCAGCTCTAGCCTCTAGTTATCTATCAGATAACTAGAGCTTTTTCAAGTCTCTGCAAAGACATTCGATCGGGATCAAGCATGGGTTCTGGCTGGGCCACTCAAGGACAATTAGAGACTTGACCCGAAGCCACTCCTGCATTGTCTTGGCTGTGTGTTTAGTGTCGTTGTCCTGTTGGAAGGTGAACCTTCGCCCCAGTCTCAGGTCCTGAGCACTCTGGAGCAGGTTTTCATGAAGGATCTCTCTGTACTTTTCTCTGTTCATATTTCCCTTGATCCTGACTAGTCTCCCAGTCCCTGCTGCTGGAAAACATCCCCACAACAGGATTCTGCCACAACCATGCTTCACCTTAGGGATGGTGCCAGATTTAATACAAAAGTGATGCTTGTCATTCAGGCCAACGAGTTCTATCTTGGTTTCATCAGACCAGAGAATCTTGTTTCTCATGGTCTGAGAGTCCTTTAGATGCTTTTTGGCGAACTCCAAGCGGGCTGTCATGTGCCTTTAACTGATGTGTTGCTTCCGTCTGGCCACTCTACCATAAAGCCCTGATTGATGGAGTGCTGCAGAGATGGTTGTCCTTCTGGAAGGTTCTCCCATCTCCACAGAGGAACTATGTCAGAGTGACCATTGGGTTCTTGGTCACCTCCCTGACCAAGGCCCTTCTCCCCTGATTGCTCAGTTTGGCCAGCTCTAGGAAGAGTCTTGGTGGTTCCAAACTACTTCCAAACTCTCCACTTTCTGGAGGACCGAGTTTTGAAAATCAGTGGAATTAGAGTATGATAGCTAAGGAGATGGAGAAAATTCTGGCGTTTGATTGCAAATATGCAGAGGGACTCGAAAAAGAGAAGACCCAGAAGGCTGTTGTATAAAACACCTGTCTCCGGATTACATCTTCAAACTAAGAGCAACCAAGGCACCAATGAAGGAGAGGGGGAAGCATCGAGCCATGTATAGGGCTAAGATAGTCTAGCTAGCTACATTTTCAGATACTACACATTTCTAATTTTGTCACAAAGTTGTTTTCATTTCAAGTTAATGTGTACTTTTAGCTAGCTAGCTAACTTTAGCTGGCTCCTCGCTAGCTAACATTACGTGTATGATCTGTGTAAGTATATTATTTGCCATTTGCATTGCTAGTTATAGCCTAATGTTAGCTAGCTAACATTGAACCTGGTTGGTTATTAACCTGCAGATTCATGCAGGGTAGTAACGTTATAAATTGGGATTATGGTTCATTGTTTAGCTAGCTAGCTACATGTCTAAACAAAAGACTATGCAAGTAACCATTTCAATAGAATGATCATGATGTCACTGCGACAACTGTCGATAGACGTAGCTGGTAAATTTGTTCTGGTTATCTACTCAGATTTAAGCGCACTCTCATCTGAGTGTGCCAGAGCAGAATAACTGACAAATTTACAAACGCTCAACACCCGCTGAATATGGCCGGTGTCAGTAAACGTTGACAAAAACACGTAATTAAATTGTTGCAAGCAGCACAGTTGCAGTCACCAACACTCTGGATAACATAAAAACAGCCTAACCAGCTCTGCTAGGGCGAGTAAAGTGGTCAGAGTGAGCTGTTCTCTCATTTGTGTCTGTAAGTAGCTAGAAAGCTAGCCAACATTAGCCAGGTAGCTTGGGTGCTTGACTGCTGTTGTTAGGTCAGAACACTCGGATCAACCCTACTGGAAAGATTGCGCCGACAGATATGGCAGCTCTGCTTCTAGCTCCTAAGCAACTTTGCAGTATTTTGTTTTTTTTTGTGTTATTTCTTACATTATTAGCCCAGAAAGTTTTTTGTTTTATTACATACAGCCGGAAAGTACTTTTGGATATCAGAGCGGTACCGAAGTTCTATCAACTCATTGACTATAATACTCACACTGCTAAAACACTCGACCACTGCTACTCTAATTTACGGGATGCCTCCCTTCGGCTAATCAAATAATGACTCCATTTTGCTCAGGAATTGCCCGTGCTACGGTCTATTCGACGCTGGTCTGACCAATCGGAATCCATGCTTCAAGATTGTTTTGATCACGCAGACAGGGATATGTTCCCGGTAGCCCCTGTGAATAACATCGACGTATACACTGATATAGTGACTGAGTTCATCAGGAAGTGTATAGCGGCTGTTGTTCCCACTGCGACTATTAAAACCTACCCAAATCAGAAACCGTGGATAGATTGCAGCATTCGCGCAAAACTGAAAATGCAAACCACCGCATTTAACCATGGCAGGGTGACTGGGAATATGGTTGAATACAATTTTTTTTATCTGGCACTCCAGATTAAATTTACGAACGCGTAGTATAAACCAGCCTTTAGTCTTGAAATCTTTGGTTGTTTAGTACATGGCCTCACATATGAATCCTTAAAGAGATGGGTGGGGCTAAAGCTTTAGGGGGTGTGAACGATGCTGAATGGGTGTAGACAAAGAAGAGCCATCCAGTAGGTGTACCAAAACAATCAAGGGCCATTTTCTCAAAAGTGAGGTTACAAGTTTATCAACTTTCAAAGCAGAATTACTTCCCCATTTTTGCTCAACTGTAGAGTATGATACATAATTTTCTAGCTCAGAGTCTCTACTTTTATCCAATGTAAAAAAACAGTGTTTCAAATGTTGTTAAATAAGACCGAATCGAGCCGGTCGGTCACATTTAGGCAATTCCTGGCTGCTGGGCTGCTCAGTCCTGGCCCTGGGAGTCTGATGTACTGTTGTCACTCTGGCCTTGGCCTAACACACCTGAAACCAATAATGAATGTTTCAGTAAGATCCTAAAGCTGAGCGATTTGTGTTGGGTTGGGGCGCTACAGGGTCGTGGACCCCGAGAGGCACGACGGGATGTCCCAGCTACATTGTGTGCAAGTAAAAAGAGCTCTACAGTAGTATTAGGCCTATGATATGAATTATATGGAGGGTGTACTGTTTCCGTGTGTTAATGTGTATGTGTGTTTTCATTCAACTTTTGTTTTCCAAACCTTTCCCTTGAGACAAAAAAAGATGGGAAGGATGTTGTGTTGGGGAAAGAGTTGAGTTATTGACTAGACTGTTGGGGGTCGGGCGTGTAGGCGGCTCGGGTTGGCTTGGCGGTCTGGCTGAAATTTGATATAGAGGATGTCTTAAAGACAATCAAAAGTTAAGTCTTTGTACTTCATTTGTAAGAGTTGTTCATTTGTTAAGCTATTAGTTAAAGGTGCAACACAATATTGATGATTGAATTATCATGGATCTGGTTCAGTCTTATCAATCACTTAAACAAATTTAATCATCTCTTACCTAGCTTGATGACTGTGGGCATTTATGCTTACTTTGTGTTGATCTAAATAGAGACGACTAGAAGGGACATGAGTCATATTAGATTGTGTAGAAATGCAGGAAATGTGCTTTAGATGATCCCCAAAAATGGGAGAACCCCCAGACCCCCTGCCAAGTTATGTCCCGCTCTGCAAATAGCACTGATGGGTGATTTAAAAAGTCATAGTCAATCTACCAATAATGCTCTTAGCAAAAAAGGATTTTTTTTAATGTACAATATGTAGAATCTATGAGAATAGAAAGGTTCAGAACTTTTGAGAAATAGAGACAGATGGGAGGGGTTGAGTGGAGCTGAAGGATTGGACTAAAAACAAACAAAAGAGAACTATTGTAAAATATACTGTGTGCGTGAAATGTATATTGTATGTATAAGCTGGAAGTAGATAAGTGCTGTTGTCCATTAGTTTACCCCAAACAAGGGAGGGATGGTAGGGTTAGGGGAAAACAATAAAGGAAAATATATTTAAAAATATATATTTACAAAAAAATATATGAGAGATTGGAAATGATGCAGACATTTACAATGATGGAAGCCACAATCTATCTGCAATACTGAAGAAGTTGATCTACCCCCCCCCCCCCCCCCCCCCCCCCCATACTCACAGGGAAACTGTTTTGTTGGGTAAGAAACTGGGTTGTAGAGTCTCCAGTAATTCCACATCATCACACACCACTTTCACCCGGAACGTTTGTCTGCCCAACTTCTTGGACCTCTCGGAGGAGCAATGACAGCTGTCAATGGAGAGGTTCCGGCAGTTTCCGTTCGTCAGGCATGTCCTCCACAACCCGACAACAACGCAAAGTAAGTTTAGCAGTTTCATTGTGAACTGAGGCTTTAATTGAATTATCTTCCAAGTTATCTCTTTCCAGTAAATAAAGCAAGTGTAGACCATTTCAAATAGGCTTCTTCTTGGTGAATGGTTACCTACCGACCAGTTATTTGCACGTTTGACAGTTATTTATGTATTCCAATAAGTCTGCTCTTGACTACTCTGAAAACACCTGTTATGTGTTCATACTGTACTAGGCTACCTGTGCGATTATTGTTTTATCATGGATAATAACGAAAGTATTTGCTTTGTATGACTATTGTTTCACTGCGCAGTGCCATTTGTATTATTTCTGATATTGTTTCACATTTACAGAAACGTGTGACTCCGTAGGCCACCGAAGCGTTACTAGATAAAAGTTAGCTAATTTGTTACCACTATCCTAAAAGTTTGAATTCCATGGGAATGCAGTAGCCTATTACTCTGTCTTCGCCGTCGGCAAGATCTTCTTTCAATGTGTCTATTGTCACTTTTGTCATTGTACTCCTACAAAGTTATCCATTGTCATAAATCCGTAATCAACAGGTTGCCACATATATTCCCATCCACGTGTGCCGCGCAAGGGGCTTCTCCATCCACGTCTTGCTCCTTCAACCATGGGACTTGTTGCAATTATTCAGCGCATGGAAGTTGAGAAGTCCCTCCTCCTACAAGGCAAGGGGCGTGAGTTTGTATTGTTATTACATTGATGAACCATACAGTGAGGGAAAAAAGTATTTGATCCCATGCTGATTTTGTACTTTTGCCCACTGACAAAGAAATTATCAGTCTATAATTTTAATGGTAGGTTTATTTCAACAGTGAGAGACAGAATAACAACAAAAAAATCCAGAAAAACGCATGTCAAAAATGTTATAAATTGATTTGCATTTTAATGAGGGAAATAAGTATTTGACCCCTCTGCAAAACATGACTTACTACTTGGTGGAAAAACCCTTGTTGGCAATCACAGAGGTCAGACGTTTCTTGTAGTTGGCCACCAGGTTTGCACACATCTCAGGAGGGATTTTGTCCCACTCCTCTTTGCAGATCTTCTCCAAGTCATTAAGGTTTCGAGGCTGACGTTTGGCAACTCGAACCTTCAGCTCCCTCCACAGATTTTCTATGGGATTAAGGTCTGGAGACTGGCTAGGCCACTCCAGGACCTTAATGTGCTTCTTCTTGAGCCACTCCTTTGTTGCCTTGGCCATGTGTTTTGGGTCATTGTCATGCTGGAATACCCATCCACAACCCATTTTCGATGCCCTGGCTGAGGGAAGGAGGTTCTCACCCAAGATTTGACGGTACATGGCCCCGTCCATCGTCCCTTTGATGCGGTGAAGTTGTCCTGTCCCCTTAGCAGAAAAACCCCCCCAAAGCATGACCCCCCTATGACCCCCCTATGACCCCAAGCATGGTGTTCTTGGGGTCATAGGCAGCATTCCTCCTCCTCCAAACACGGCGAGTTGAGTTGATGCCAAAGAGCTCCATTTTGGTCTCATCTGACCACAACACTTTCACCCAGTTGTCCTCTGAATCATTCAGATGTTCATTGGCAAACTTCAGACGGGCATGTATATGTGCTTTCTTGAGCAGGGGGACCTTGTGGGCGCTGCAGGATTTCAGTCCTTCACGGCGTAGTGTGTTGCCAATTGTTTTCTTGGTGACTATGGTCCCAGCTGCCTTGAAATCATTGAAAGATCCTCCCGTGTAGTTCTGGGCTGATTCCTCACCGTTCTCATGATCATTGCAACTCCACGAGGTGAGATCTTGCATGGAGCCCCAGGCTGAGGGAGATTGACAGTTATTTTGTGTTTCTTCCATTTGCGAATAATCGCACCAACTGTTGTCACCTTCTCACCAAGCTGCTTGGCGATGGTCTTGTAGCCCATTCCAGCCTTGTGTAGGTCTACAATCTTGTCCCTGACATCCTTGGAGAGCTCTTTGGTCTTGGCCATGGTGGAGAGTTTGGAATCTGATTGATTGATTGCTTCTGTGGACAGGTGTCTTTTATACAGGTAACAAACTGAGATTAGGAGCACTCCCTTTAAGAGTGTGCTCCTAATCTCAGCTCGTTACCTGTATAAAAGACACCTGGGAGCCAGAAATCTTTCTGATTGAGAGGGGGTCAAATACTTATTTCCCTCATTAAAATGCAAATCAATTTATAACATTTATGACATGCGTTTTTCTGGATATTTTTGTTGTTATTCTGTCTCTCACTGTTCAAATAAACCTACCATTAAAATTATAGATTGATAATTTCTTTGTCAGTGGGCAAACGTACAAAATCAGCAGGGGATCAAATACTTTTTTTCCTCACTGTATGCATCCATATAAATGTGACAATACACAAGTTGACTTTAACCTGTTCTAAACAACAAAACATTTCATTGTATTTATTCATGATTTTAAGGACCACCGTGAACATAACATTAGGCCAACCCTAGAAATACATTTCTAAAAATATAATTACTAGTAATTCTACTTCTATGCCAACCTACATCAATCTACATCAACCCTTTATCAAGTGGTCCTGAAACGGAATGGTGAAGGGGTTCAGCCTCAGACACATCTAAGATCAGATGACCACTAGATAAGGATCATTGAAGGACACCTGGACTCCCATGTATAGCCTACAATATGATATCCATTTGTTCCTGGCTCCTGGATACAAACTCAATGCCATGCTGAGAGAGATGTCTGATAATTGCTCACTTATTGAGGACATAATGCATCAGCACGGTCACACCTTAGCAACTAAGAAAATGCATCTTCTACATCGATAATACATTTTATCTCTTGGCAACCAAATAAACATTTCCCAGAAAAAAACACTACATTGAAGTCTCAGGGACAGTAGCTATCTATGACTGAATATAACACTGTGCTTCAGAGAAAGCTAAAGCAGTAGCATGCTCATTATCGAATACCTCCCGTCGAGTTGATAGGCAACAACAAGCTAACAATGGAATCTGAAAAACACCCGAATCGACAATGCAGAGGCCATGTTTTGTATACACTTATTAGAGATCAGTAATGTGGGAACATAGACCTACAGGCTACAATAGACCTCTTCACCAAAAAGAATAGAACATAAAGGAAATATATAAATTCATGGTACAACGTTACACTAAAACAGTAGATATACGATATGATGGCTCTCACAGCAGGACCACATTTTTAGGGAGTGTAAGTTGTTCGGTACTGTAGTCTACAGACAGAGTGCAGCAGTGATATCAATCATTTCCCATGCATGCCTGTAGTCAGAGCCCTTAGAGACAAAAGCCCAGACAGCTGGTTGGGCTCCTGAGCTTGGGCGAGTTGCTTCCCCTGTGTGTGCACTCTGCTCCACGCCAAATTCCTCTCTCATTATCCGTATTGTCTCCAACACAGCTAGACTAGGAGCACAAAGGAGGATTTCAAACAGCTCCCTGACCCTTCTGAGCAGCCCATGTTTCTCGTTCGTCTCCCTGACAGGCAAACATGGAGTGTCTCCTATAGGAGTCCACAGTCACAGGGAAGAACAGATTCCCTGTTCCTCCCTGTTTTTACAGAGGGAAACTAAAGCCATATTTTCTCCCATATTGTGGTGCCGGCCCTTTGACTGCCACTCACACTTGTTTGCACAGATGAATATTTACCTTGCTCAAGAAAGTAAGGAGGCAAATCTCACCGCCAGCTGACCCTTGGGATATGTGTAGGAAAATAAGTTGAGGTGACATCATCATTTGGCATGATAAATCCTTAATCGGTGTTCACTGGGCTACTTGCATGGCCTTATTGGAAAACAGAGCCCTCACAGTCTCGCTGTTCTTTGTATACTTATAGCGCTATGTTGTTATAGCTTATGTTATTAAAGTATCATTTTGATCAGCCAAGCATAACCTTTACAGCATATTGGAAATTGTTTACATGGCTTATAATGATTATATTCCAGCTGCTACTTATAGCCTTCTGTACACAACCACCCACTGGACACACCATGTCATTATAATGTGGAAATGTGGGTAATATTTGTAAGAGACTTAATAAGTGAGATTTCAACCTCTATTCACCCACTCAAAAAGTCAGCCTGAAGTTTGTTCAATTCCCAATGTGTTATTTCAACCATCTAAAAGCACAACAAAGTTCAAAAGAGGAATACAATGTCAGATATTTTGTGTTTATACAACAACTAAATGTGTTATCACTATGCTTCATCTAATAGCACAACCAAATGACCTAGGTTGCAGTTGAGATGACATTAAAATCGCAAGTGATCAAAGCTCTTCTAGATTCTGCACAGGTTATTATGGCAATTGTGAAGATCTCCACAGACCTGCGACCTTTGCACGCTATCTTGAACATGCACACTTTCTATGATTATATAACCTCAAACTGTGGCCATGGCTGTGTTAATCATTGTAAGGTTGAATAAATACTTGGTTAATAAGCTATTTACTGTAAAAGTGATATTCAATTGTGTTTGGCTGTCAACGCAATGGAGACGTTAATTCAGCATATAAATTATTACTTTGTAGACAAACTGGAATTAAAGCCAGACTAAGTCAGTGGCACAGATGGAACTGTCCAAGCAGAAGATACATCTCCTTCAAATGT
Source organism: Salmo trutta (assembly GCF_901001165.1). NCBI lineage: Eukaryota > Metazoa > Chordata > Actinopteri > Salmoniformes > Salmonidae > Salmo > Salmo trutta. The sequence goes on along the minus strand of NC_042961.1, from coordinate 26,100,393 downwards.
TGATATTGGGTTGTGTTGACAACCAAACACAATTCAATATCAAGCTTGTCTTCAAATTAATCATTTATATGTTGGATTCACGTCTCCATCTCTAAGTTAAAGAATAGGACTAAGTAAAAATCAAACGTTAATTGCACTTTAAATACAATTTGATTTGATTTAGTCATATTCTTCAACTTATATTTTGGTTGAGATGGAGACGTTAATCCAACATATTAATGGTTAACTTGCCGATTACATTAGAAATCAACCAAAGCTTGAAACCCTAGGCCTATATGTATTGTTTATTTTCAGTTTAACCCTGGGTTGAATTGAAACAAAAGATGTTGATGACTTTGAAAATGCCATTAGGCCTAAATAGTCTCATTGATGATATATAAAGTATGGTTACATTTCATTTGCTCTGGTAAACCTATCCTTGGGAGTGACTTTGAATGCAGCAGTGACTATATTTAGTTATTAAGAGATTCCCCAATTGTATTCTCACGATAGCACATTGGTACTAGTCAGTGACAAATATCAAAGCTATGCAGGGTTGGGTTTGGTTAAAACCTTGGATGTAAGACTAAATGGATAGCTATAGATAGATCAAGTCTCCAGTAGGAGGTGCTGTCCAGCCTATAGTTTTTATTTCTGAACATTGAAGAACTGATGTTTCAAAGGAACAAATACAAGACCACTAAATTGTAGCTGGTCCCATCAGATAACATTGCACACGTTAGTCCTATGCTAACCTCAACAGGTGGTACTGATTATATTCTGGTAATTCTTCATGTTAAAATAGGTCAATCCTGGCCACTAGAGGGATATTTTAAACCTACAAATTCAAGGTTTACTTGTTCTGTTGGTCTGTAACAAAATGTCATGTGCCAAAATTGCACGGACACATCCTTGACTAGGCTACTAGCTACTACTAACTTTAGACAACATTTTTCACGTTTTCGCATACTGTATATGACAAAATCCCACATTTTTGTTTATTAGTTCCACACACATAAAGGGAAATAAATCATCTGCTTTTATGGGAAAAATAAAAATGAGGTCCATACAACATGTAAGTTTATCATATATAAAAAATAAAATAAATAAGAAAAGTCTTATGGATTGTCAAATAGCAGTCATGTAGCCGATCATTGTCACCATCGCTTCTCGGTGGCACACACTGCTGAAGCGGTTGACTTTCACAGGAGGTTGGTGGCACCTTAATTGGGGAGGATTGACTTGTGGTAATGGCTGGAGTGGAATGAGTGGACTGGTATTAAATACAACAAACCCATGGTTTCCATGTATTTGATTCCATTCTATTCGCTCTGTTCCGGGCCATTATTTCAATGATTTTACTGAGTTACAGTTCATAAAAGGAAATCGGTCAATTTAAATAAATTCATTAGGCCCTTATCTATGGATTTCACATGACTGGGAATACAGATATGCACCTGTTGGTTACAGATATCGTAAAAAACAAACGTAGGGGCGTGGATCAGAAAACCGGTCAGTATCTGGTGTGACCACCATTTTCCAATTGTAGTGCGACACAACATCTTCAGATAGAGTTGATCAGGCTGTTGATTGTGGCCTGTGGAATGTTTTCCCACTCCTCTTCAATGGCTGTGTGAAGTTGCTGGATATTGTCGGTAACTGGAATACACTGTCGTACACGTCGATCCAGAGCATCCCAAACATACTCAATTGGTGACATGTCTGGTGAGTATGCAGGCCATAGAAGAACTGAGACATGTTCAGCTTCCAGGAATTGTATACCGACTTGTCATCTTGTAAACTAATCATCAAGCCCTCAATGAGTTGAATCAGGTGAGTTTGTCCAGGGCAACAATACAAATGTGTGCAAGGGTACGTCCAGGCTAATACATTTCAAACAATGTCAATAGAATGCTCACTGTGCATCCGTTGCAAATGGGGTCATGCATGGTTGATCCAATCTAATTCACATAGGAAGTCGATGTGGTCTGAATGGTCCAGACATACAGTGGCAAGAAAAGGTATGTGAACGCTTTGGAATTACCTGGATTTCTGTATAAATTGGTCATCAAATTTGATCGGATCTTCATCTAAGTCATAACAATAGACAAACATAGTATGCTTAAACCAATAACACAAATTATAGTATATTTCTTGTCTGTATTTAAACATTCACAGTGTAGGTTGGAAAAAGTATGTGAACCCATAGGCTAATGACTTCTCCAAAAGCTAACTGGAGCCAGGAGTCATCTAACCTGGAGTCCAATGAATGAGACGAGATTGGAGATGTTGGTTAGAGCTGCCTTACCCTATAAAAAACACTCACAAAATCTGAGTTTGCTATTCACAAGAAGCATTGCCTGAGGTGAACCATGCCTTGAACAAAAGAGATCCCAGAAGACCTAAGATTAAGAATTGTTGACTTGCATAAAGCTGGAAAGTGTTACAAAAGTATCTCTAAAAGCCTTGAGGTTCATCAGTCCACGATAAGACAAATTGTCTATAAATTGAGAAAGTTCAGCACTGTTGCTACTCTCTAGGAGTGGCCGTCCTGCAAAGATGACTGCAAGAGCACAGCGCAGAATGCTCAGTGAGGTTAAGAAGAATCCTAGAGTGTCAGCTAAAGACTTAAAGACAATTTTTTTTTTTTTTTTTTTTTTAGTCATTTTAGCAGACGCTCTTATCCAGAGCGACTTACAGTAGTGAATGCATACATTTCATACAATTTCTTACATTTTTTTTTTTTTTTTTTTTTTTTTTTTTTGTGCTGGCCCCCCGTGGGAATCGAACCCACAACCCTGGTGTTGCAAACACCATGCTCTACCAACTGAGCTACAGGGAAGGCATCTCTGGAACATGTTAACATCTCTGTTGATGAGTATACGATACGTAAAACACTAAACAAGAATGGTGTTCATGGGAGGACACCACAGAAGAAGCCACTGCTGTCCAAAAAAAACATTGCTGCACATCCGAAGTTTGCAAAAGTGCACCTGGATGTTCCACAGTGCTACTGGCAAAATATTCTGTGGATAGATGAAACTACTGTTGAGTTGTTTGGAAGGAACACGACACTATATGTGGAGAAAAAAAAGGCACAGCACACCAACATCAAAACCTCATCCCAACTGCAAAGTATGGTGGAGGGAACATCATGGTTTGGGGCTGCTTTGCTGCCTCAGGGCCTGGACAGCTTGCTATTATCGACAGAAAAATGAATTCCCAAGTTTATCGAGACTTTTTACAGGAGAATGTTAGGCTATCTGTACGCCAATTGAAGCTCAACAGAAGCTGGGTAATGCAACAGGACAACGACCCAAAACACATAAGTAAATCAACAACAGAATGGCTTCAACAGAAGAAAATGCGCCTTCTGGAGTGGCCCAGTCAGTCCTAACCTCAACCCGAATTGAGATGCTGTGGCATGACATCAAGAGAGCAGTTTACACCAAACATCCCAAGAATATTGCTGAACTGAAACAGTTTTGTGAAGAGGAAGGGTCCAAAATTCATCTTGACTGTTGTGCAGGCCTGATCCACACTACAGAAAATGTTTGGTTGAGGTTATTGCTGCCAAAGGAGGGTCAACCAATTATTAATTCCAAGGGTTCACATACTTTTTCCACCCTGCACTGTGAATGTTAATATGGTGTATTCAATAAAGACATTAAAACGTATAATTGTTTGTGTGTGATAGTTTAAGCAGACTGTGATTGTCTATTGTTGTGACCTAAATGAAGATCAGATCAAATTTTATGACCAATTTATGCAGAAATCTAGGTATTTCCAAAGGGTTCACATAATTTTTCTTGCCACTGTGCATCAGTTAAGGCTAATACAGTATATTTCACAGCTATTCTCTTATTGAATTAAACTCCGACATTGTTCTTTTTGCCTCAGTGGATTGACATAAACTTATTCTGCCCAAGTTCCCAAAAGTGTTTGGCAATTAGCGTGTATTCGGCGAGCTTACAATTTGACCCTAAAGCTTAGGTTAGGCTAATGCCAAATACAAATAATTAAAGAAAAAACTAAATGTAGCCCATAGATATGAATTGCACAAGAATTATACATTTATGGATTTTTAATGCATTGTTTTCTCTTTTCATTCAACCTACCCGCAACCCACCCGCACCTCATTTACACAATATTTCATGACCCTAAACCTGCCCGCGTACTGTACTAGTGTGCTGTACAGTATAAAGATGTTGAATGATTTCTGGCATCTCATGTAGGCAATGCACATGGACAGTATCTAAGGGAATGCAATGATCAAATAAGAAAGGGCACAAGGCACCTGTGACAAATATGTTTGCAACACAAATGTGACTGGCACACAAATGTGAGTGGGCAGGCCTTAGCTGTAAAGCACTGAAGGCCCAAAGTCACTGACACATTAGAAAAGATCACAGATATAATAAGGCTATATGGAGAGTAACACGAAGTGAAGAACTGATGATGTGAGGATTTCTATCTTTCACATGTTCAGCACAATTCATCTGTCTAATCTGCATATTGTATGCTACTAATCTGCATATTTAGAACTAGAAGACATTAATCTATAACCTCACCCAGGGTCAAATCATGCATATTACAGAATGGTGATCCCAAAAATACCCAGTGTTCCAGTGGCAGGGCGGAACCGGCCGATCCACTAACCACCACTGACCACCAGCCACCTGATTACTGCTTAACCCTCACGGAAGGTTGGGCCCGGGCATAATGTTAAAAACAGAGACCATAAGATACCTAAATTACTTATTTTTAGGTCATTTTATGAAGTTGTTTTCTCAATAAAGGGGTAAGCTAGGCATTTGTTTGACAAATCAATTTCACAAGGTTATATGATCGTTGCATCACACACATTGTATGAGGAAACGATCAGTTTGTTCATTAGGTGTCCTATGTTGTATGATCTGTATAGGTGTTTGATACAGAATCACACACCATACTACTATAGAGCCCCACAGTGGAGGTGTCATAATACCCATAAAACGTAGCAGTCAAACAGGGAAATGGTTCCAATGGTTCTTTCACCCTTCATTTTCCCATAGGGGATTTTAGAAACACTTAAAATAAGGGATTTGTTTTGTGTATGCTTACCCTAGCGTGACGTTTGGATAACCATGTAAATCTCTCTGGGACAAAGTGACTTTTGTCAATATATTCGGCTCTATTTACTCTCAGATTCGAAAATGCTACTTAGCGTCAAAGTAGACATCATGCAAAACTACAAATCCCTGCAAGCTATTGCACATCATCTCTATCTGACACCTTTGCTAACACGTATTGTGTCAATTTAAAACTTGCACATGACCGTTCACAGAATTGTCCATTTACAGAAATGTTGCCAATGTATTAATTACTACATTTAGCTAATATTAGATTGTTGATCCAAAGATTCTTACCTCATCCAGATCATCATGGCATTTGTAGTTCTTTATTATAGCCACATTAGCAGCTAGTTAGCTTTCATTTTTGGGGGGTAAATACAGGCAAATATATTGGTAAAAGTCACCTTGTCCTCGAGAGATTTACATGGTTATTCAAACGTCACACCAGGGTAAGCCTACATGAAACACCAACCATTATTATAAGTGTTTTTAAATTCTCCTATGTGGAAAAACTATCAGGACCATTTCCCTGTTTGACCGCTAGGTTTTATTGGTATTATGACTGTGGTACTCTATACAATAGCACCAATAGAACAGCATGGCCTATGATGAAGGCTTTGCTGGCCTTCAATCTGTTGACTAGTATACAGTAGTTACTACTTATTAGCCTGAAGACATGATAGACCTTCAATTGACTGCATTGCCTGTATTTATGCAGAATTTGCTTGTCATTTTGAACTTCCTAAAATTATTTTGTCTTCAATATCAACTCCTCTCTGGTGACTAAAAAGTGTCATAATAAATGTTTACAAAGATCATTGTTAGCAGTTATCATCATTAGCACTCAGTTGAATGTAAATAGCATTTTCTGTGATACTCCAACATCAGCAATAATTCTGATTTATAATAAAAAACTATTTTTGCTCAAAATTCCTCTTGGCTGATGTTGTCTTTGTTGTGTGTTGTTTGATATAGTGTAGCAGTGACAGGACTCACAGGAGAAAGGGAATCCATATCCCAGCGCTGTGAGTGGAGCAGCAGTCAACCTCATAAGTATTCCGATCCCTTGCAGTAATCCGGCTTGCGTGAGCAGGGACCCAATGAGGAGATGAAGTCCCATGAGAACAGGGAACATTTCCTTGGAGGGGGGGTGGAGAGAGAGTGTTTCTCTGCTGTCCTTTACATGTCCTCTGTCTGAGTTATCACAGAGGTCTGTCTTCCCCAGTCGCCCTGTCTCCCAGTCTAAGCAGGGCTCCATAGGGCTGGGAAAGGGCAACACATATACAGTGTGCCTCCAAACATGAGGCGCCAGTCCCAGACAGACAGAAAGTCAAACACACTCACACGCACAGCAGTCACCATCCGTGTGGCCTATGACAGCAAGATGGGAATGAATCCACAATACTGTGGGGGGAATGCCAAAAGTATTCATAATCGCAACGGCAACTCAAACACTTTCTTCATTCACAGTCGGCAATAATGGTGATTCATTTAAACTACTAGTCCCTGTTTATATACTGTACTAAAAAGGCAAATGGATGGGTAACATATTAAAACAAGCTAAATATTGAATGGTCTATTTTAAAACCATTTTAAACAAAGACATATTGTCTAACGAGGTGATTAAAAAAGAAATTCCCTGAGGTTGTTTGCTGTGTGAACTTTGATCCTGATGGCCACAAAGCTAGAATTGCACGGATGCCATGCGAAGGCTTCTGCTTTGTACAGTGTATCTTCTCCACCCATCTCTGCCGAATAATTGGTGCCTGTTCTCTGTAGTGAGATGGGTCATCATGAAGTCCGCCTAGAGCTCTCCCACTCTCCACTGCAGAGATTTCCCGCCATGCTATCCGACTGTCGGTTAAGCTCTCTACCCTTACATGTACTTTCTCTATTAAAAGAACCCGCTTTAGCTCTTTTAGAAGAGAAGAGATGTCTTCCTCATAACAGGAGAGGAGCTTGAGTCTAGCCTCCTGGGGATGTGTGCAAACAGGCCGTTCATACTGCCGCTCGGCTCTCATGCACTGTAAAGAGAGTATTTTTGTTCAATCTTTAATTCAACGGGGCTCCACTAGTCCTTTACATGCTTCTCTTCCTCCTAGCTTTCAAGAGTGGCAACATCAATATACATATTATCATTTGTACTAGAGGGTGACTGCACTTCCTGATTTGGCCTTGTTTTTCATCAATGCTCATTAGAAATGCTAGTGGCTGAAGGCAAACTAGTGTTGTCTTGGAGGTGTGGTTTGACTTGGGTGTTTCTTGGGTGTGTCTTTGCCATTCAATCACAACAAAGGCCAGTAGTGAGTACAGCAAGGTAAGTTAAGCTAGCTTTGCAATGGAAAGAACAAAGTTTTGAAGTTGAGGACTTCTCTCTTTCTGACTGACTCGCCACCTCAGGATGGTCAGCTAATTCAGTTCTATGTGTAGGCTAAAGTCTGCGATGACAGCAGCTAATAAGCATTGCTTGGTAATAGCTGCATCTGGCTATCCTATCTAGCTGATATTTCTCTGTCAAATCAGTTATGGCAAGATAGCAAGAGCCAGTGTCTGGACTGTGTTTCATAAGACACCTGTTTTACAACACATTGCTACAAAAGTAGCTTGCAAATTAGTTTCAACGTTTCATAAGGTCATGAGAATACATGTTACATACTACAGCGGAAACGGTATCAACTGCAAGTTGAATGCCCAGTCTTGAGTCACCTCAGCTGTCCTAAAACAATATTCTATAACTGGCTAGTTTTGTCTCATCTCGTCTCTCCTTATGTCTGCTGTTGGATCATTCCCGCGGGACCAATCCCAGAACTACTAATATCCCTACAACAGGTGTAGGCTACATGTTTGTGCAATGTCCAGCTTGAGTGTAAATACATTGAACAACAACAAATCGATGTGGTTCGTGTAACAAAGACCAAATATTTTATGTTGTAAATATCATAGTGATGTGCATATAAAGACTGTAGGAGCCATTTTGGCCTGTTTAGTGTGTTGTGTATATGTTGTCTGTCAATGGTTATTTTAACTTGTTTTGTACACTAGAGGGGTCATGGGTCACTAGTCACTTGTGTACATGCTGTAGGTAGCACAGGTGAGAGGAGAGCACATACAGTTCTTACTGTATCACAGATATAGCTTATAGAATGACTCTCTCTGTACCTTTTCTATAGGAATATGTGTTTTTGAGCTATGTATATCTTATATGCGCAATAAATGGGAATTTCACCCAAAAAGAGTAACGTTTGGAATGCTGATTTTTGTGGACGTGTTATGGACAGCTCTCTCCTGTGCCAGTGGCCTTTTGTAGGGAATCGCCACTACAAAGACTGTATGCCTACACTTACCTAGCAAATAAAAATACATTGTGTGTAGAGTACAACTTCAGCTGTCTAACCAGAACTAGAATGACAATCTATTTGTCTATTTGGCCAATTCTAAGGATTTGTCAAACCACACACTGGTTCTGTCTTTCAGCCTTGTCTCAGAGCATTTCGTATTATTCTGTATGTAAATCCGAGACACTCCATCATATGTTACATTTCGCATGGCATGTATTAATTTGTGGATGTCCATCATCCATTTCGTATGATATGTTACGAATTTGCAAAACGTACAATACAATATGTTATGTTTACATAAGCAGATGCTTGCTTACTTAAAGGAAAAATTAAAGTAGGGTGGTTGGGTGAGCATATAACGTGACTGTCTAGCAACTCAAATGTTGCAGGTTCAAATCTCATCACGGACAACTTAAGCATTTTACCTAATTAGCAAATGTTCAACTACTTACCACTTTTTGGCTATTTTGCAACTACATGTTAGCTATCCCTTCCCCTAACCCAAACCTTAACCCTTTTCGCAAATGAATGAATGTGAATCGATGATAATTAGCTAGCTAGCATTCGGGGTCTTCGTTTGCTAACCCAAAACAACGTGTGTTCTCAAAATAGTTTGTGTATTTTTTAGGGTACTTGTCTACTACAAATAATGCAAGGTCTATTGGCAGCAAATAGCAAAACGTATCTGCAAACATTCAGTAACGTACACAGCTGGCTGCATAGCAACAGGGTAAGTGTCACCAGCCTGAATCTATTCTGTAGTTACAGTCCTCCTATTACTATATAAACTGAGCATATTAAACAGCTCTTTCCATGACATAGACTGACCAGGTGAATCCAGGTGAAAGCTATGATCCCTTATTGATGTCACTTGTTAAACTCCACTTCAATCAGTGTAGATGAAGGAGAGGAGACATGTTAAGGAAGGATTTTTAAGCCGTGAGACAATTGAGACATGGATTGTGTATCTGTGCCATTCAAAGGGTGAATGGGCAAGACAAAATATGTAAGTGCCTTTGTTGAACAGGGTAGGCACAGGAGGTTGGTGGCACCTTCATTGGGGCGAACGGGCTTGTGTTAATGACTGGAGCGGAATTAGTGGAATGGAATCAAACACATGGTTTCCAGGTTTTTGATGCCAATCCATTAGCTTCGTTCCGGGCATTATTATGAGCCGCTCTCCCCTCAGCAGCCTCCTGTCAGGGTATGGTGGTAGGTGCTAGGCACACACCGGTTTGTGTCAAGAACTGCAACGCTACAGAGTTTCACGCTCAACAGTTTCCCGTGTGTATCAAGAATGGTCCACCACCCAAAGTACATCTAGCGAACTAGACACAACTGTGTGCAAAGCTGTCATCAAGGCAAAGGGTGACTACTTTGAAGAAACTCAAATATAAAATATTTTGATGTGTTTAACACTTTTTTGGTTACTACATGATTCCATGTGTTATTTCATTGTGTTGATGTCTTCACTATTATTCTACAATGTAGAAAATTGTAAAAATAAAGAAAAGACCTCGGATGAATAGGTGTGTTCAAACTTTTGACTGGTACTATATGTTCCCACACCTTGCAAGGAACCAAATGTACTTGCTGGGAATACTATCTGTCCTGGAGTTAACCTAACCACGAATGATAATGTAATCAGTGCTGTGTGTATATGTTTGTCTTGTATGTTGTAAGGAGGTGCAACATTCCACTGTGCCAATGGACTACACATGGGCCCGAGTGAGTAATGCCAAACAGTCAGTGCCATGCTGGCATGTCCTTTGTGAATTAGCTGTGAATCCAGATCTCTGATTGGCTATGTTCAACCATGTATTTACTGTTGGCTTCCATGACTTTCTCTCTCTACCTCCCTCTGTGATATAAGAGCTGGGTCTGATATAGGTGCCAAAGTCGGGCTCCTTCATGACCAGTATCTGTGACGAGAGGTGCCTGGAGCTGATCTATGCCGCCATGCCTATCAGCTTTTAAAATGGAGTTCTCTGACTGATAGATGGGGCTGTGTATTCTTCAAACATGTCAAGGAACTCCTGTCTTATACGGGACACCGTACAGGAAGGTATAATATTTGCACATTGTTATATTAGCAGAACGCTGCATCTATAGTATTTTGTGAAGAATGGTGTATTGTTACACTTACAACTTATCAAAACACTTTGTTTAGAATATCATATTATTCTGTAAGCTACTGACTGATGCAAAGCTTCCTCCTGGAGGAATCTTTGAATTGGTCAGTAGTATACAGAGTGGTATGAGAAGAGTGCCATCCTCCTGAATCTCACATCTGCCTGTAGTTATTGAACTCTGCCTGCTGGACCCATGGGTTGAGGCAAACTGTCATATCCAGATGGAGTGTCATGCACTCCACCCCTCCTGCCACCTGACTCCACCTGTCCATAACCTGTAATACATTAGATAGATGGAAGGGACTTCATCACCCACACTCGAGACTTGAGGACACAACCTGGTCTCAGAGCATTGCATATTATTCTCTACGTAAATCCGAGACACTCCATTTAGTATTATATGTTACGTTTCGTATGGTATGTATTAATTTGTGGATGTCCATCACAGTAACATATCATACGAATTGACATGTATGATGTGTTACGAATTACAATTCGTATGATATGTTACTGTCACATAGAGTAGGCCAGAAGGCTAAACTGAAAAACCTAACCTCTATCAAATAAAAAGATGGCGGAGCCGCAAAAGTACTTTTGTGCAAGGGTGTTTATTTACAGAGTGAATTCGGAAGAAGAACAACAGTCTTGCCATCCAAAGTATCCATTATGGGGACAGCTTAAAAACAATGCTGCCCCATCAACAGCTCAATCCCAAAATGTCTCCCCTTTGAACTGAAAGAAAGGCTCCTTTTGTAAGGGAAGCCCCATCCCATCAGAACATAATCAGTTCTAATTAATTAAGCAATTACCTATTCAAAGCCTACATTTTCCATTCAGCTTAACATACTAAAGTATATACATTGCAACATGTTTTTCATGACACAATATACCAATATAACATTTACAAAATCACATCACTACTGACATGGTGTCTTTCAATATGCCCATTTACATTAACGAGACATTCGGGACAGGCACTACAAAGTCAGCCCGATTGCCTTAGCTCGGGTCCTTATCCCAGCATACCCGGAAGCTACAGAGATGGAGTGAAGAAACGAACCAAACAAACAATGCGCTCATCCATAACATTGATAGGTATAATAAACGTTGCTTAAATTAAACATGAACACTTGTCTGTATATTCCTTATACCATAACCTGTTACTGACGGGAGGTAAGTGTGAAAGGTATGTACTAAGACAAGGACATTAACTTGTGTGTCGACCCACATTGTTAACGTAGCTGATAACGGAGCAGGGAGGCGCGATGAATGTGTGGGTGTGTTAGTGTACCAAATGCACCCGCTGTGTACCCGCGGCCAGTGATGGACTTCTCCGTCAGTTACTAATTTGCAAAACCTATAATAAGTTAGAATTTGCAAAACGTACAATGTTATACGCCCACCCATCCACCCTTCTTTCGTTTTTGCCTAAAGTAACCCGTCTTATGTAACCATACCAAACTTAACATATCATACTAATTCTGAGCTTCCCAGATTTACTTTTCCTATGTTACGTCTAGTATATGAGACCAGGTTGCCCCCCTACACACTGCAATGCACCCCGTCCATTGGGCTGACACAGTGCAGTGGAGATACATATTTTTTTTGTGCCAACCTGTCACTCAATCATTTGAACTTGTTTGCTATTTTTATATAGTGACATAGAACAAAAACAGAGTGGCTAAAGTTTTAACTGAGGGGGGCTATGCCCCCTTTTGGATCCAGGCCGGGGTTAAGGTTAGCATTAGGAGTTAGGTTAAAGGCTTAATGTTAGATGGAGGGTTAGCTAACATGCTAAGTAAGTAGCTAAAAAGTAGTAAGTACATGCAAAGTTGCTAAGGAGCTAAAATGCTAAAGTTGTCCATGATAAGATTTCCAACACGCAATCTTTGGGTTGCTCGACATTAGCGTTATGCGGCCACTCATCTACCCAGACCAACATGTGTCATACCAAAAGTAACATATCATACTAATTTGGGTGTCCCAGATTTACATAGGCCAGTTTAATGTAACCTAACATAAAGTAACATATCATACATACTAAATGGAGTGGCAAGGATTTTAGTAAAATATAATACATTTTTCTCTGAGACCAGGCTGATAATCCATACCCAACCCTCCAGTAAATCATGAATAACTCACTTACAAAACTCTGTTTTAGACTTTATAACCAAAATGATCCTTTTTACAATGTAGTAAATTTGGACACTAAAATGAATGCTTTGGACTCATAGGCCATTTAAAACCAGAGAAGTTGGTTCTAAGGGTCAGTTGACCTTTATAAAGGATGCATGTGAGGAAATCAAGAAATCGTATGACTTACAGCTCACCACATGAATCTCTATAGAGAACTCTACAGAAGGCTTGGTCAAGCATGGATCAAGAGGACTAAAACCGTGTTGGGCTCTGGTGGTGACATGCTCTCTGTCATCTAATGGAATGATGAGCCGGTTGCCTGTTCCCCACCTCCCTCTTGTGTTATCCTGCTTATGTTTCCACACGCCCATAACCTCCCGTCCAATCCAAACCAGGGTTCTGAGCTCAGAGCTCTCTAATTGTTCCAAACCACCGATTTGGCTCGTGTGGCAGCATCCCCAGATTTCCCACAGAATCTTCCACCGTGCTGCCACAGTAAAGCCTGGGAGGATGCGGCGGGTAGCAGGCTGTGGGCATGGAAAGGGGGTCAACGCCATCAGAAACCATGACCTCAAAACCTGAGGGTCACAAATACCAGATCTAAGAGGCAGACAGCCTTGAGAATCTGAGCAGCTGTGCTTGTAAACTCAAATGCTAATTTCAGAACTAACGTTTATGAACAGCGGTAGGCCTTGGTGTTATGCTACCACTCCTCAGACATGCTCTGGCTAAATGGGAAAAAAAGAGACTCTCCCTTCACCCCTAGTTAGCCTGCGGCTGTGGTTGTTGGGGCTCCCTGTGTGTGCGGTGGTGGTGAGGGGGAGAGCAGGGGCCCCAGCTGGTATAACAGAGCAGGGCCACCTCCAGCTGAGAGAGGCATACTCGCTAGTTGGTCTAGGTCACCCCGCTGCATTGCCCGGGGGCGGTGCTCTAAGCCAGTGCTTCCAAATTGTGGGGCGCACCCGGGGTCAGCAGGGTGGGCGCGGCTTTTAACTTACCCTTGAAAGTTGTAATAGTAGAATGCACAAGGTGCACTACCTACCCAATTTCGAAATTGCATCAGCAGTTTTCCTCTTGTCATGTCAGTCATTGAATTCCTTAGAGCTATTTATAACTTTTCAAAAATGTCCAGATCAACTAGCCCATGTCAGCTAATGTTTTTTTAGCTAGTTTTCTTCCCCATAGATGTTGTTGTAATGTTTGAGTCACTCAAATATCACATGAATTAACATTAGACATGGCAAAATATATTGACTTGCAAGAAAATGAGCTTTAGAACTGCAACATGTTCTCTGCACCCTATGACATAATGTGTAGAATTGCATGAAGTAAGCTTTAAACCTGCAACTTTTGCAGGGATGTTCCCCAATGCTGAAAGGGGGGCCTGAGTGAAAAAGTTTGGAACCCCTGTTCTAAGCAGGTGAGTGCAGGTTAGAGTGCTTCATAATATAGAGTGGGAGGACCACCAGTACAGAGTAATTGAAGAGTTTTGTTACAAAACGCTATATCCACCAATGTTTCACATTTGTGTCTGGAGCTCTCAAGTGAGGTGTAAGAAGGATGTTCCTAATTCACAGGAGAGACGTTTATTTTTTATCAAAAGGTTTTACTTTTAAACTTTCATGTGCCTTTAATAACAAACTTGTAGGGTATCTGTAATTATGAATACATTTTTTAAATTACAAGCATAGTTTATTTCTCATGGAGAAACAAAGGATTCTTCCTGGTTAGCCTTAATTGGCTGAGATAATGAAGGTGCTGGTCATGCCGAGAGATGAGTCCTGATTGGTCTGCCATGCAACAGTCTACCACGGATTAAAATTGTTTAAAAAAATATACTAGCAATAGACATCCCTGTTAGTGAGCATTTCACCTTTGCCAAGATAATCCATCCACCTGACAAGTGTGGCATATAAAGAAGCTAATTAAACAGCATGATCATTACACAGGTTCACCAAGTGCTGGGGAAAATAAAATGGCACTCTAAAATGTGCAGTTTTGTCACACAACACAATGCCACTGATGTCTCAAGTTTAGAGGAAGCGTGCAATTGGCATGCTGACTGCAGAAATGTCCATCAGAGCTTTGCCAGAGAATTTAATGTTAATTTCTCTACCAACATCATTTTAAAGAATTTGGCAGTATGTCGAACCAGCCTCACGACCGCAGACCGTGTGTAACCTGACCAGGACATCCGGCTTCTTCACCTGCGGGATAGTCTGAGACCAGCCACCCGGACAGCTGATGAAACTTTGGGTTTGCACAATGGAATAATTTCTGTACAAACTGTCAGAAACCGTCTCAGGGAAGCTCATCTGTGTGCTCATCGTCTTCACCAGGGTCTTCACCTGACAGCAGTTCGGCATTGTAACAGACTTCAGTGGGGAAATGCTCACCTTCGATGGCTTCTGGCACGCTGGAGAAGTGTGCGCTTCACGGATGAATCCCAGTTTCAACTGTACCGGGCAGATGGATAACAGCATGTATGGCATCGTGTGGGTGAGCGGTTTTCTGATGTCAACGTTGCTAACAGAGTTCCCCATGGTAGTGGTGGGGTTATGGTATGGACAGGCATAAGCTACGGACAACGAATACAATTGCATTTTATCTATGGCAATTTAAATGCACAGAGATACTGTGACGAGATCCTGAGGCCCATTGTCGTACTGTACCATTCATCCACCGCCATCACCTCATGTTTCAGAATGATAACGCACAGCCCCATGTCGCAAGGATCTGTACACAATTCCTGGAAGGAAAATGTTCCAGTTCTTCTATGGCCTGCATTCTCATCAGATATGTCACCCATTGAGTATGCTTGGGATAATCTAGATCGACGTGTACGACAGCGTGTTCCAGTTCCCCCAATATCCAGCAACTTCGCACAGCCATTGAAGAGGACTGGAACAACATTCCACAGGCCACAATCAACAGCCTAATCAACTCT
Source organism: Salmo trutta (assembly GCF_901001165.1). Lineage (NCBI taxonomy): Eukaryota > Metazoa > Chordata > Actinopteri > Salmoniformes > Salmonidae > Salmo > Salmo trutta. The sequence continues at coordinate 26,084,747 of NC_042961.1, read as the reverse complement.
ATGCGAAAGAGATGTCGCGCTGCATGTGGCAAATGGCTGTCACACCAGATACTGACTGGTTTTCTGATCTATATTCCCAGTCATGTGAAATCCATAGATTAGGGCCTAATGAATTTATTTAAATTGACTGATTTCCTTATATGAACTGTAACTCAGTAAAATCTTTGAAATTGTTGCATGTTGCATTAATATTTTTATTCAATGTAGTTGCTTGGTATATAACGGCAGCTGATGTTATAAATTGTATCTCAGCCACTTTTCCCCTCATGTTGGTTAAGTGTGCCTTGAATTCTAAATAAATCATTGACAGCACAGCACCCCCACATCACCACACCTCCTCCTCCATGCTTCACGGTGGGAACCACACTTGCGGAGATAATCCGTTCACCTACTCTGCATTTCACAAAGACATGGCGGTTGGAACCAAAAATCTAAAATTTGGACTCATCAGACCCAAGGACAGATTTCCACTTGGCCCAAGCAAGTCTCTTCTTTGGTGTGTGGGTGCTTTGCTGGTGACACTGTCTGTGATTTATTTAGAATTCAAGGCACACTTAACCAACATGGCTACCGCAGAATTCTCCAGCGATACGCCATCCCATCTGGTTTGGGCTTAGTGGGACTATAATTTGTTTTTCAACAGGACATTGAGCCAACACACCTCCAGGCTGTGTAAGGGCTATTTGACCAATAAGGAGAGTGATGGAGTGTTGCATCAGATGACCTGGCCTCCACAATCACTCAACCTCAACCAAATTGAGATGGTTTGGGATGAGTTGGACCGCAGAGTGAAGGAAAAGCAGCCAACAAGTGCTCAGCATATGTAGGAACTCCTTCAAGACTGTTGGAAAAGCATTCCTCATGAAGCTGGTTGAGAGAATGCCAAAAGTATGCAAAGCTGTCATCAAGGCAAAGGGTGGCTTCTTTGAAAAATATAAAATATATATATAAAACGACACCAATCTTTTCATAAGCTTAGGTAACAACATTTCTGAAAATTGACATATAGTGTTTTGGAATGAAACTCTTCATATCAGGACTTCCACTCACCAGTATGATGGCCAACACACCAGGACCCGTTATGTTTTTCCATTCGTTATTACTCTCACTTTAGTCCCTTGAGAAAATATTCTACTGAAGTGGTCAACTGGAAATATGCTATATGTAAATGTTCCTACTCAACTGCTTTATTTTATATGCAACTTTTATGGAAAATTGCTTTATAGCTATAACACATGAGTAAAGGGGGAATTTATTAACATTGTTACACAATTGACAAGGCAGAATATATTTCAGTCCCTCTGCTTTTGGATTGTGAATCTTGAAGTTGCGTCTCAGCCATACACAGAGCGTTTTTAATGACTGTATTTTTGCTGTAATTACCAGGCTTTGCACACTTTCTTTGCCCTCATTAAACAACATTTTTAATGGATGAGGTTTGAAATAAACATGTTTCTCACCGAGGGGGTGGGTTGGGTTAAGGTTCAGAGAGTTTGTTAGCCTTTAAAGTTTGTTACCACTGAAGAGATCAGAAAGTGCCCTAGAGATGTGCACAGGACGTGCCTATGGATGACTGTGTGGTTTGAGAATGGTGTGAGATACGTACAGGGAAATTAAACCTCATTGAAGCTCTTACTTCAGACAGCCCTGTTCTTTGAGAACACGGAAATATTAGACCAGGACTGAGAAACAAAAGGATGGGTTCAGTAGGAGGTAAGGTCAGTGGAAAATACAGCTTCTCTTTGTAATAGGAATAGGGCAGCAAGGGCACCCACATGACTTTGTAAGTCCACCATCCCTGTCCCTCTATTTTCAGATCATTCTTCCTCTGGTTAAAGTTAACACAGGCCAAATTATTTATCATGTTCACACTCTGTCTCTGAAGGGGCCTTGGATGGAGAGCTGGATGAAACCAAACCCTTAGCCCAGAACCCATATTACCCTTCTTCATTCCCCAGCCCTTGAGCACCTCTGCTCTGCAACACTCCCTCCACTCTGACCAAAAGTGTGTTTTCTCTTTCTCTCCTTATTTCCCTTATTAAGTCATGATTACAAGCCCGGCACCCAGTGACAGATTCTGTCAGTTGGCAGTCAGGCATTCAGGGAGGCTCTAGCTGAATCAACATTAGGCTCAGAGAGCGGTCCACACACACATGTGCATGTATGCAAGCACACACACATGCACAAATGCTGGAAAGAGGGTCACAGGAAGTAAAATGGAATAATAAAAGTGTGGATGCACAGTATTGTAGAAAGTCAGGAAGAGGGAAAGGAAGGGGAAACAAATATTTACATCTCCCTATGCATGTTATTAAAGACTTTATGACCCATAACCCACTGTAATTTTGATGGTGGTGAGATGGACAGCAGGGAGGTTCCTACCCCAGGACAGGCCTCACTCCGGCCCCCCTTCAGTCCTAGTGCAGGGCTCCATACATATCTATGACGCACAGCTGGAGTTAAAAACACTGCCGTGTTCCTGTTCTCTTTTATCTCCTCATTCCATTCCCTTCCCCAGTTCCCCCCCTTTAGTTCATGAAGCTGGAAGCCTGCCAAGCAAAACCCTGACCCCGATTCCATGGGTTCGATTCAGTCGCAGAGCAGACTCCCCTTTCTGCAGGGAGGGCCTCTGCCCTGCCCTCAGTTCCCGCAACCCACAGGCAGTACTTTCCTACGATTGGCTGTCAAACAGTGGCAGGTAGTTAAAAGGGTTCAGGGGATTGGCTCACATGCTATGGCAGAAAGTTCAACAAAAGTTGGTTGGATAGAGAACACTGCATAAACCACTGACTATCCATAACGCATCAAATCAGTGCAATTGGAATCTCGTGGACAGATACACGCAACATAAATGGTAGTAGCGTCTGTCGACAGACTGTGGGATGTGATGACTAATGAGGAACTTTGTTTCCGATACTCTGATTTTTCTAATTTCTGAAGGGCGGTGGACATTTTGCCCGCCTGAAACTGGCTGAGAGGTTCTGTTTAAAGGAGTGCAGACTTCGCTAATCATGTTTATATCTTTTCTAACATGTCTCCCTCAGAACTTAAACATCTAAAGCAAATACGTTATTCGATTTTTGTTTTGGGTGCCCGAGATTAATGCAATGCAATTGTCTAATTTCACTCTTACTGTCCCCAAGTTCTAAAAGTGACACCAGAGCATGGAATTGTATCTTCAAAGACATGTTCTGTTATGATGTGACTGCTGCTGCTGGTCAGACATGATGGAGTTCAAGACATTCTCCAAACCTACCAAGATATTTTCAGAAAATGCTTCAGTGGAAAACTAATTTGAAATCAAAGACAACATCGAAAAGGCGCATCATGTTCTTTTCCCCTTCCTGGGTTCCCTTTCAGTCAGTCAACTCTGGTACAACATACTATGGGGAGTTGCACTCTCATGACTTCAGTTGAAGACCAATGAAATTCGCGCCTCGCTGGAAGCTCTGTCTTCCTCACGTAATAAGCCTGAGTCTTGGATTAATTTCCTTAATTATTAATTATTCTGCCTTTCACCTCAGTGTGAACAGAAACGAGTCACACTACAACAAACAATTGGAATACGAGACCATTGTACGTTGCGCCAACTAAATTGTCTCTTAGTGGTAAAGCGTGCTCACCCCCTGGACATTGTGTAATGATGTTTAAATGGTTCTCATGCGTTTCCTAATCACAAACAATTAGTTATTCTTTGAATTGCTTGGCTTGGATAGAGAAATAAGTAAGATGACTAATGCAAACAAAACGATGAAGGCTAACAAGGTAGGTTTGGGTTTGGGACCATGCCCAAATGAATGAAAATATACTCACATTTGTTGTCTTGTATGTTTTGGCTCGGCACATGCTCAGGCTGCCCTCGCTCTAATCAGTTTGTGTGCAAGACTAGGGGACGGCTGGTACTGTTCCCCTGCTAGTCTGTGACACAGATTCTCCTGAAAATTGTGTAGCATTCTTTAGGGGGCTTGGCGTTTCCGATAGTGACTTCCTCTCCCGGGTACCAGTACCGCGGCTGAGTCTGAGTTGTGAGATGTGGAGATGGTTTTGGTCGTTGGTTGGGTGGAATGTATCCTAGCTCCGGTGCGCTCTGAGGCCGGTTACGGGAGACTACTCGAAGAGAGAGTGAGACCAAGTTCTGTGAGTATCCCCCCGCTGCCTGAGTCTGCCTTGGTTAAGCACCGCTTGCCTGTCTTCCCAGAAGGTTCCGGGTCCCACCTCGTGATCTGGTCCTACGTAGACTTGAGACCAGACTAACTAACAAGCACTGCATAGCGTGCTAGCAAGTTAGCTATCTCACAGAGGTGAGCTAGCTACTACTAGTTATTCCTGCTTCCCTACGGTGTTGTTGCTTGGGTAGCTCTCTTGTTTAGTATACGTAGCTTTAAGTCACTTGGTTATTCTAAACGGACCGTGCTGTGGTCAAAGATACTAACTAGCCTAGCTTATAATAAAGAGCCTCCTGGCTAACTTTGGCTAGCATGCATAACTTCTGTTGAATGAAGCTTACTAGTGTTCCCCCGGTGCTTTGGCAACCCCATTCCTATTTTCAATTCCTAGTTTGAGGGAGTAGAGAAAGCAGGGCTTGTGTGCTCCTCCAATGAGGAAGTAGCCCCTGATCTGCACAGCTCCACAACAAGATTACTGTATGAACAGTCCCCCACGTTTGGTATGGCAAACAGGGTAATACGTCAGCCCTCTGTGCCCATAAGAGGCCCGGGCTTTGTGTATGCTGTATAGTCTCACGGAAGCACGGTTGTTGGAAGTTTGTCCATGTTTAATGCCCCTCTGGTACCCCACATTTCATGGTGTTCACGGGATTCAACGGCTATATTAATCTCTCCAAGCTGGGAGTAATAAGTTGGTAATTCACTCTCTGTCCACAAAAGGGCACCCCTCCCGCATAGGTGGCACATTACTGGGATTCATTGCTGATTCCTGCCTGTAGCTCACTAGTCCCTATGAGTCAAGGGAACAAGCAGGGTTGGACACGACCATGCTATTATCCCCCACAAAGTCTCTGGGATCATAGGAACCCTGAAATTAGCTGTCTTTCTCCAGCTCTGCACTTTTCATTCCTGGAAATGAGATTTGATTACAAATCGATCCTGTCTTTTACTACAGAAGGGGTCAATTTTTCTGAGCTGAGCTCGTTGTGACAACAGTACCCCAAGGTGGCACTGCCAATCGGGGTACGTCACTGATCGCCAGAGTGGGTCAGGCTTTAGGCAAACCTTGGCACATAAACCCAGTTTTATCAACCCCACAGTGTTCATGGGTGTCAAAAGTGTTGTGTTTCCCACGTGTGAGATTGATGAAAAGTGTCCCTTCTCCACGTTCAGACACACGGTTGTCAAGAGTGGTGGAAATGGAAAAGAACCAATCTCTCCCAGTCCACAAAGTGTCGTCCCGCTGTCTGCTCCGACCAATGGCGCGCATGCACAGTGTCGGATCATGGATCATGCAAACAGTGGCGTGAGGGTACAGGCTACAAATTGTTGTGTGTCCTCCATGCGCCTGCAGTATCATTACGTTGACTGTTCCCAAGGCCTCAGCGCCCATTTTGAAGGAGGAAATATCCTCCCATCTCCAGAAGCAGGCAATCCGAGTGGTTCCTATGTCAACGATCTAGGACCGATGGTACAGCCAGTAATTCCTGGTTTAGAAAAGCAACAGTACTTTGCATCCCACTCTAGACCTACATGCCTAGAATGACCTACAAAGTGCTCAAGAGCCGCCGCCCGTTACAGCCGACTGGCTTTTGTCGGGCAGGCTTTTGCTGGTCTGAACTGACAATATGTCAGTGGTGGCGTGCATCAGAAATTTGGGGAGAGACTCTATACCTCTCCCTCCTAACCTTGGCTCACTTTCTATTGCTGGGGAGATGCTTGCTTTGGGTGACACATGTCCCCGGTTGCCTCCAGTGCAGATATTTTATCCAGGTGGGACCCTCTCTCTCAGGAGTGGAGGCTACACCCCTGGGTTGTTTACCAGGTATGGAAACATTTCGACAGGGTTAACTTCTTTGGGATAGGTGGCAGTATTTTCACGGCCGGATAAAAAACGTACCCGATTTAATCTGGTTACTACTCCTGCCCAGAAACTAGAATATGCATATAATTAGTAGATTTGAATAGAAAACACTCTAAAGTTTCTAAAACTGTTGGAATGGTGTCTGTGAGTATAACAGAACTCATATGGCAGGCCAAAACCTGAGAAGATTCCATACAGGAAGTGCCCTGTCTGACAATTTGTTGTCCTTCTGTTGCATCTCTATCGAAAATACAGCATCTGTGCTGTAAGGTGAGATTTTCTAAGGCTTCTATTGGGTCTCTAAAGCCGCCAGAAAGTGGAATGGGGTGTCTGCTGTCTCTGGGCAAAGAACAGCAGGAGAGTTTGTAAGTGGTCAGCCTGGGGACAGTGAGACTGGAGATGCGCGGTCACGAGACTACTCCATTTTTTTCTTTCAGCCTTTGAATGAATACAACATTGCCCGGTTGGAATATTATCGCTATTTTATGAGAAAAATAGCATAAAAATTGATTTTAAACAGCGTTTGACATGCTTCGAAGTACGGTAATGGAATATTTTGAATTTTTTTGTCACGAAATGCGCTCGCGCGTCACCCTTCGGATAGTGACCTGAACGCACGAACAAAACGGAGCTATTTGAATATAACTATGGATTATTTGGAACCAAAACAACATTTGTTGTTGAAGTAGAAGTCCTGGGAGTGCATTCTGACGAAGAACAGCAAAGGTAATCCAATTTTTCTAATAGTAATTCTGAGTTTAGTGAGCCCCAAACTTGGTGGGTGTCAAAATAGCTAGCCGTGATGGCCGAGCTATGTACTCAGAATATTGCAAAATGTGCTTTCGCCAAAAAGCTATTTTAAAATCTGACACCGCGATTGCATAAAGGAGTTCTGTATCTATAATTCTTAAAATAATTGTTATGTATTTTGTGAACGTTTATCATGAGTAATTTAGTAAATTCACCGGAAGTTTTCGGTGGGTATGCTAGTTCTGAACATCACATGCTAATGTAAAAAGCTGGTTTTTGATATAAATATGAACTTGATTGAACAAAACATGCATGTATTGTATAACATAATGTCCTAGGAGTGTCATCTGATGAAGATCATCAAAGGTTAGTGCTGCATTTAGCTGTGGTTTGGGTTTATGTGACATATATGCTTGCTTGGAAAATGGCTGTGTGATTATTTTTGTCTATGTACTCTACTAACATAATCTAATGTTTTGCTTTCGCTGTAAAGCCTTTTTGAAATCGGACAATGTGGTTAGATTAACGAGAGTCTTATCTTTAAAATGGTGATTAATCGGACAATGTGGTTAGATTAACAAGAGTCTTATCTTTAAAATGGTGATTATCTCCAAACAGGTTAAATTGGGAACGGATGCTCTGGCGCACCAGTGGCCTCGTAACCCTCCTTTAAGCACTTCCACCAGTGGTTCTGATTTAGCCCACATTGGAGCGGGTCTCCCGGGAGGGCTTACCATTTATTATTTTGGTAGCCTTGGTTCACGGAGTTCATTCACATTTGATGCAGTGACCTGTGGCAACTCCCGTTGCGCAGTGCCCTTTTGTCCCAGGCACATGGGCAGGTTTGGCAAGCGAGGCCTGAGATTTGGTTCCTATGGGCCTGGCCCCTGTGAGGGCCAATCTGATGGCTAGAGAATGCTATTGGTACCATTCAGTCTGCAAGGGCACCCTCCACGAGAGGGCTGCATGCATATAAGTGGCAAGTGTTATAGCTCTGGTGCCAAGATAAAGGAGTGAGGGACATCCTTATGTTCCTACAGGCGCTTCCCAAGCAGGGGCTGGCATTCTCAAGTCCTTACCTTTTAAGTGTGCTTACAGCTGGGACAGGGGGAAGTAACTAGGCAGCGTGCCGTGTACGCAATACCCAGACTGATGCATCTGGCGGGAGTCAGATCTGGGTGGTCTGCCAAGGGCCGTTTAATCTAGTATCCGTTGGGGTCGACATAGGGCATGTTATATTTCCCCATAGTATGTTGTACTGAAGTTGTCTGACTGAAAGGGAACGTAAAGTTAAGACTATAACTACTGTTCCCTGAAGGAGGGAAATGAGGTACAACACCTGTTTTGCACCACGACGCCCATTCCTGGGCTCGGTGGAGAGCGATGTTAAATTGAAGGAATGAATCTGAGCCTCACGCTTATTAGCTGTGGAAGGCGGGGCTTCCAGCAAGGCACAGATTTTATTGGCCTTGTCAGGCGTGATTGTAAATCCTTCAACGCAATTCGTGAGTGTTCGTCTCCCCATAGTATGGTGTACCTTGTTTCGCTCCTTCAGGGAACAGTAGTTATAATCATAACATTATGTTTTTTTTCCCACTGGGGAAGGACATGCAGTGCCGCAACCAATTCACAAAACATAGCACATACACGAAGGACTTCGCTCAGTAGCGTGGCGGTGCTTACCACAAAAGGAACAAAATAAAGTGACACAACATTTACTTCCATCTGATAGCGCTTGAGCCTGAATTTTCCCGAACCTTTTCATTTACTGAGGCCTGGTTACCACGTCGAGCCTGGTTACCAGGCAGCAAGAAAGCGGTCCAGTGTGGAGCAAAATGCCAATCTGCAGATTAGAACCCGGAGTATGACTGCCAACTACCCAGTTACCCCCTGGCACTCTGTGACATCGCATCATGTCATTGTGTTGAGTCTGCAGACCTGACCGGATTGGCGGCTTCCCAATCAGTGCTTTCTGCCCTCCAAACCCCCCAAGAAAAACAGTGCATTTACAATAAGAGGAAATCAACACATTAAGCGCATGAGAGATGTTGGCGGAAGTTGTGACATATTGTAGACTCATTCGAATATTGCTCATCTGAGCAACAAAACCAGAATGTACAAAATGTATTTTAATAGCACATTTTACCTTAAATAACCTAATACTTATATAATACTGGATATTTTATGCATGATTAAACAGTGAATAAGTACATGTGACTTCAAATATAAGTCTCGAACCCAACCTCAAACTTATTATCACCATCCCATATTTACATTTCCAACCTTCTTTAATTTGACCACCTACTGTATATGTCAACAGTTGCTACTCTCTCCTATTTGGGCTCATTTGAATTAGCTCCATTCAAAAGCTGTAAATGAATAGTCATGAGGACCTGAAGCTCTATTTCACACTGAGGCCTGATTGGGGAGCAGCTGGGATCTACGTTTGAACCCTCACTGCTTACACCATGTACTTATTGCACACTGACTGAACACGATCTGTGCCCTACAGCTGACATGCAGTCCACAATTTGTGTCTTTTATCATTTTTATACACAGTGCCTTCGGAAGGTATCCAGACCCCACAACTATTTTTTCCTCATCAATCTACACACAATTCCCCATATTGCCAAAGCGAACATTTCTAAAAAAATATATAATACAGAAATAACTTATTTACATGAGTATTCAGACCCTTTTCTATGAGACTCGAAATTGAGCTCAGGTGCATCCTGTTTCCATTGATCATCCATGATTGGAGTACACCTGTGGTAAATTCAATTGATTGGACATGATTTGGAAAGGCACACACCAGTCTATAACATTTGACAGTGCATGTCAGAGCAAAAACCAAGCCATGAGGTCAAAGGAACTGTCCGTAGAGCTCCGATACAGGATTGGGTTGAGGCACAGATCTGGGGAAGGGTACCAAAAATATTTCTGTTTTGGAAATACCAAGACTCTTCCTAGAGCTGGTCGCCCAATCGGGGAGAAGGTGACCAAGAACCCGATGGTCACACTGACAGAGCTCTTTGACCCAGTCTGAGGTCCTGACTGCAGAGATGGTTGTAATTCTGGAAGTTTCTCACATCTCCACAGAGGAAGTCTAGAACTCTGTTAGAGTGATCATCAGGTTCTTGGTCACCTCACTGACCAAGGCCCTTCTCCCCCGATTGCTCAGTTTGGCTGGGCGGCCAGCTCTAGGAAGAGCCTTGGTGCTTCCAAACTTTTTCCATTTAGGAATGATGGAGGCCACTGTGTTCTTGGGGACGTTCAATACTGCAAAAATCTTTTGGTACCCTTCCTGTCTCGGAGCTCTACGGACAATTTCTTCGACCTCATGGCTTGGTTTTTTCTCTGATATGCACTGTCAGCTGTAGGACCTTATATAGACAGGTGTGTGCCTTTCCAAATCATGTCCATTCAATTGCAATTACCACAGCTGGACTCCAAGTTGTAGAAACATCTCAAGGATGATCAAAGGAAACAGGATGCACCCGAGGTCAATTTTGAGTCTCATAGAAAAGGGTCTGTATACTTATGTATTTCTGTTTATGTTTAATACATTTGCTAAAATTTCAAACATTTTTTTTTCGCTTTGTCATTATGGGGTATTGTATGTAGATTGCTGAGGATTATTTTTATTTGTATACATTTTAGAATAAGGCTGTAATGTAACAACGTGAAAAAAGTTTGAATACTTTCCGAATGCACTGTATAACATTAGGTTGAAGATAGTTTTGTGTTTTGTAATATATAAGATCTGATGATTCACAGTGTCGAAGGCAGCAGACAGATTTAGGAGGATGAGAACAGAGGATAGAGATTTAGCTTTGGCAGTGCTGAGAGCCTCCATGACACAGCAAAGCGCAGTATCGGTTTAGTAAACCGTATTTAAGTCTGACTGGTTAGGGTCAAGAAGATTGTTCTGAGAGAGATATCGAGAGAGTTAGTCACAGACAGCACGCTGAAGTGTTTTGTAATGAAAAAAAAGAAGGGATACTGGTCTGAAGTTTTTCACGTCAGATGATTCGAGAGTTGGTTTCTTGAGGAGGGGAGCGACTCATGACTCATTTTGAAGTTCGAGGGGACTCAGCCAGTGGTCAGGGATCAGTTGATGAGGAAAGTGAGTAATGGGTGAAGGTCTCCAGAGATGGTCTGGAGAAGGGAGGGGACGAGGTCGAGTGGGCAGGTTGTCAGGCGGCCGGACCTCACTAGTTACAGGATTTCATCTGGGGAGAGATGGTGGCAAAAGGTCAAGGCCTAGGGTTCTGTGTGAGTGGGACCAGTGGACTCAAAATACTGAGTGACTGATGAGCGGATATTGTCAACCTTCTTTTCAAAGTGGTTGACAAAGTCGTCTGCAGAGAGGGAGGAGGGAAGGGGAGGGGGTGGAGGATTAAGGAGGGAGGAGAAGATGGAAAATAGGTAGAAGCTTGAAATTTAGAGTGATAGAAAGTGGCTTTAGCAGCAGATAAAGAGAAGGTAGAGATTTGATTTGATTTTATTTGGATCTCTTTTAGTCCCCATTTGGACTAATCTTCCAAGAGTCCTTAAATATTAAAATACAATTTATATACGAACACATTTTCACATATAACACACTATTACAAACATACATAATATACTAACGTAATAAACCAATAAATAATCAATCTAAAAAATATGAATTCTTCATCTACTGTAATCCCACAACATTTCTGTGTATTATATTGAAATTGTTTTAAAATAATGTTTAAATTTATATATTGAAAGGTTTCTGGTTTGCTCAGTTAATTTATTCCATTTCTTTATTGCTCTAAATCGAAATGTTCTTTTGCCTATTTCTCTTTTCTGTCTGGATAATGCATAGATGGTGGACAATCTATTCCTAGTATTTATGGAATGTCTGTCTCTTACCAACTGATTACCGTTGTGAATTGTACTTGGCCATTTTAAATTATGTATATTATGAAATAAAACAAGCATGTTTTTTTTCGATTATCTTGTCGATTGATGACCAACCAAGAACATTGCGTATGACTGCAACAGAAAAACCATATCTCCACCGTAAAACAATCCTTGCTGCTTTGTTCTGTGCAATCTGCAGCCTCCTAACTTCACTTGATGATGCATTTCCCCAGACCACAGAACAGTAGTTCACTTGACTCTCAATTAAAGCTTGTGTTATTTGCTTAATAATTTTTCCTTGTAAATATTTAGCTATCCTTCTGATTATGCATGCTGTTTTAATAATTTTTTTACATAGATTAGTTATTTGAGATGACCATGGTAAGCAGTTGTCTAGCTGCACTCCTAATAGTTTGGTTTCTGCCACTTCTTCAATTTGTACTCCTCCCATACTTAATTGTATCCCATGCTGTTTTGGCCTTTTCCTAGTGGAACAGACCAACATAACTTTGGTTTTCTTGGTGTTTAAAACAAGTTTATTCTGGCAAACCCACTCCCTAATATTCTCCAAATCTCCTTGTAAAGCTTGCTGTACCTGTTGAACCGATTGTCCTGCTGCATAAATTGTAGTATCATCTGCAAATATAGTAGCTTGAGTTTCAGCTAGGGCATAGGAAAGGTCGTTGGTATATATTAAATAAAGAAGTGGCCCAAGGCAGCTGCCCTGCAGTATTCCACAGTTTAAAGCATGAGGGGAAGAAAATGAACCATTGATATAGGTGGACTGTTTCCTGTCAGTTAGATATGACTGTACCCAATTCAATGCTACCTCCTTAAAACCATAATGCATTAATTTTGTCAAAATTAGAGAGGAGGGAGTGGAAGAATGATAGGTCCTCCGGAAGTTTAATTTTACTCAATTTTTGCTCCGCTACCCGCAGACCTGTGTGAGTCATAGGATGCGGAAGTCATAGGATGCGGAAACAGACAGTGTGTCACGCCCAGGGGCGGAAATCCCGGCCGGGGGGGGGGGGGACACGACCCCCCCATCCTGGGAAAAATATGATTTGTCCCCCCCAATATATCACTGAAACATAACTATGTAATTTAAATAATATTAATAATACGCAATGAAAGCAATTGTGCTGATTATAGACACTTAATAGCGCGTTTTTAAATTTCAAAAGATTGCAACCCCCCCACCCTTTGCCTCACAATGGTTTGATCCACTGCCAGTTCCTTAGCTTGCTAGGTAACAGAGAGGTCGTATCTACTGTCTGAAAGGCACTCAATGCACGTAACTGACGTGAGGTTAATACAGTCAATCGCGCGCACACACTAGCTGAATATGCAGAGCTAGCGCGCAAATATTAACTATTAAGCTAGCTAGTACCTATTCCATTTATGTGGCGTCGTCAATGATGGAATCAGCATGCAGATGATGTAAGTTAGTGCTTCAAAGTCCCTGTGATAAGGTTAGCGATAAACTGTAATCCAAACTGAACAGAACTACACTCTCTTCTACCATTGTCTTAAATATATTTAATGGTCTCGTTGCAAAAGCTAAATTGTCGCAAGTGAACTTTTATTTATTTATTTTATTTCACCTTTATTTAACCCGGGTAGCAAAGATTATAGCAAACACCACTGGAACTGAATTGGTGCTCGCTAGCTTTGCAAATTCAGCTATTGTTGGAAGCCAGCCAATATGAAACAAACTATTAAAATTACAAAAGGTTGCAGCATATTTTGTGTAAATGGTGAACTCATACAGCTGTCAACTCTGTTCATTTTAATCCGTTTCACATTTGCTAGCTACCTTTTAGATCGAAGCCCAAATAGAATGATTGAAGATGATAGAAGCCCATCTCCTACTGTAAATAACCTACACACTGTGTGTGTAGCCAGCCAGCCAGGTAGAAAAATGGCAGAAAAATAAAAGACGGACATTAGAGTATTTTTCAATACACCAAAACGAATAGTAAGAACCCTAGTAGCCTAATATCTCAAAGACTAGTTGATAAAATGTTCATAAGAAAGAAATGAAATTCTAATGGAAATGTTTCACAATGATGTCATTAGGCAGAGCAGGCAACAGATGGCACACAGACAGCAGAGTTGGGACAGATATGCAGGGACAGACTGGCAGAGACAGGGATTCTCAGGTAAGTTTGTTGAGTCTGTTTGGCAACATTATGAAAGGTTCTCAATTTTTTTTACTTGTAAAATAGGAACATAATTGGAAAATGCCATGGATACCCCCACTCTCAACTTAAACTGGTGACTGAACTAAGATTTGTTAAAGGCAATGGTATTGCTGTTGTGATTAGTTGTGTAGTTTTGGGTACCGGTAGTTAGGAGTACGGCAAACACCTTATTTCTTTGGTTCCTCAATATACATTTACCATATTACAATGTAGGCTATGTGTTACAGCACTACTTTTGGTGTCCCCCTCAGGAATTGCTCTTGAGAAAATTTCATGTAATTGCCCCTCCAAAGTTGATATCAGATTTTCGCCCCTGGTCACGCCCTGACCATAGAGAGCTCTTGGTTCTCTATGGTGTAGTAGGTCAGGGCGTGACTAGGAGGTGTTCTAGTTTATTTTTCTATGTTGGTGTTTTGTATGGTTCCCAATTAGAGGCAGCTCGTAATCGTTGCCTCTAATTGGGGATCATATTTAGGTAGCCGTTTTTCCCACCTGTGTTTGTGGGATATTGTTTGTTTGAGTTGGTGCTTGTTGCACCACGTAGTCACGTTGTGTTGCTTGGTCATTGTTTTGGTTGAAGAAGTTTCACGTTAAATAAAGATGTGGAACTCTACACACGCTGCGCCTTGGTCCGTCTCTCCACACGATCGTGACAGAATATCCCACCAAGAAAGGACCAAGCAGCGTGTAAATGAGGTAAAGGAGTTTTGGACATGAGAGGACACGAGACCCTTCCTTGGCAGGAGTCGCCAAGGAGCATAGGGGGACAGCAACGACACCAGGGACCGCGGCCACAGAAACCCCAATTTTTTTTTTTTTTTGGGGGGGGCACATGGAGCGGTCGGCGGAGCAGCGGAGAGTGCCAGAGCCTGAATTGCAAACTCTGGAGGAGTTCAATGAGGGATACCGTAGAGAGGTTTTTGCGAGGAGTATGCTGCAGCGCTGGCGCACTTAAGAGAGCTTTCTCAGCCCGGTACCATCTGTGCCGGCTACACACACCAGGCCACCAGTGCGCCTCCCCTGCCCGGTACATCCTGTGCCTGCTCCCTGCCAGAGACCGTCAAGGAGGCGATGGAGAAGTTGGGAGAGAGAGAGAGAGAGGAGAGATGTTGGTTTGGTTTGGTGTGGTCGGCACCGCATTGGCCCTGAAGAGCGTGTTACCAGTCTGGTACAACCTGTGCCAGCTCCACGCATCAGGCCTCCAGTGCTCCTCCCCAGTCCGGTACGTCCTGTGCCAGCTCCCCGCACTCTCCCTGAAGTGCGTGTCACCAATCCGGTGCCTCCTGTGCCGGCTCCACGCACCAGGCCTCCAGTGCGCCTCCCCAGTCCGGTACGTCCTGTGCCAGCTCGCCGCACTTGCCCTGAAGTGTGTGTCACCAGTCCGGTGCCTCCTGATCCAGCTCCACGCACCAGGCCTCCAGTGCGCCTCCCCAGTCTGGTACGTCCTGTGCCAGCTCCCCGCACTCGCCCTGAAGTGCGTGTCACCAATCCGGTGCCTCCTGTGCCGGCTCCACGCACCAGGCCTCCAGTGCGCCTCCCCAGTCCGGTACGTCCTGTGCCAGCTCGCCGCACTTGCCCTGAAGTGTGTGTCACCAGTCCGGTGCCTCCTGATCCAGCTCCACGCACCAGGCCTCCAGTGCGCCTCCCCAGTCTGGTACGTCCTGTGCCAGCTCCCCGCACTCGCCCTGAAGTGCGTGTCACCAGTCCGGTACCACCGGTGCTGGCTCCACACACCAGGCCTCCAGTGCGCCTCCCCAGTCTGGTACGTCCTGTGCCAGCTCCCTGCACTCGCCCTGAAGTGCGTGTCACCAGTCCGGTGCCACCTGTGCCGGCTCCACGCACCAGGCCTCCAGTTCACCTCCCCAGTCCGGTACGTCCTGTGCCAGCTCCCCACACTCGCCCTGAAGTGCGTGTCACCAGTCCGGTGCCACCTGTACCGGCTCCACGCACTAGGCCTCCAGTGCGCATTCACAGTCCAGAGCCTCCGGCGACTGTTCACAGTCCAGAGCTTTAGGCGACGGTTCACAGTCCAGAGCTTCCGACGACGGTTCACAGTCCAGAGCTTCCGGCGACGGTTCACAGTCCAGAGCTTCTGACGACGGTTCACAGTCCAGAGCTTCCGGCGACGGTTCACAGTCCAGAGCTTCCGGCGACGGTTCACAGTCCAGAGCTTCCGGCGACGGTTCACAGTCCAGAGCTTCCGGCGACGGTTCACAGTCCCGAGCTTCTGGTGATGGTCCACGGTCCGGAACCTCCGGCGACGGTCCACGGTCCGGAACCTCCGGCGACGGTCAACGGTCTGGAACCTCCGGCGACAGTCAACGGTCTGGAACCTCTGGTGACGGTCAACGGTCTGGAACCTCTGGTGACGGTCATCGGTCCAGAGCCTTTTGTGACGGTCATCGGCCCGGAGCTTTCAGTGACGGTCAACGGCCTGGAGCTTCCAGTGACAGTCAACGGTCTGGAGAGTCCAGGCACGATGTCCATTCCCGCTCCATGCCAGGAGCCTTCCTCTGTGTCAGTGCCCAGTCCAGGCACGGCGTCCAGTCCAGCACCAAGGCAGGAGCCTACCTTTGCGCCGATGCCCAGTCCAGGCATGGCGTTCAGCCTGGCGCGATGGCTGGATCCGGGGTCTGGGCGGGGTCTACGACCTGCACCGGAGCCGCCACCGACACTAATCACCCCCCTACCCTCTCCATTTGGTTTCAGGTTTTGCGGCCGGAGTCCGCACTTTTGGGAGGGGTGGGGTACTGTCACGCCCTGACCATAGAGAGCCCTTGGTTCTCTATGGTGTAGTAGGTCAGGGCGTGACTAGGGGGTGTTCTAGTTTATATTTCTATGTTGGTGTTTTGTATGGTTCCCAATTAGAGGCAGCTGGTAATCCTTGCCTCTAATTGGGGATCATTATTAGGTAGCTGTTTTTCCCACCTGTGTTTGTGGGATATTGTTTGTTTGAGTTGATGCTTGTTGCACCACGTAGACATGTTGTGTTGCTTGGTCATTGTTTTGGTTGAAGAATTTTCACGTTAAATAAAGATGTGGAACTCTACACACGCTGCTGGAACTCTACACACACGTTACTGTATCCACAACATGGCTCATTTTCAGAACACATTTACAGAGCACCTCCTGATGAATAATGCAATGCAGGAAAAAAATTCTGATCTGGGTTCAGGTCAGCTACTTGATATTGTATCCTTTTAAAAAGGCCAACGTTTTTTCCTGTCAAGTTTGGGTACCCATCAATGGTCATACTGGATAACTTTTCAAAAGTCCCAGCTTTGCCACACACTTATTAACCTCCTCCAATAAATCTTTCCCTGTGGTTGTGGTTATGCCTCGTAAGAATATCAACAACTGTGCCGTGTCACGTGCATCACTGCTTTCATCCAGGGCCAAGGCGAAATAGGTGAAATCCTTTACCTTGTCTTTCAACTATTGTTCCATATTCTCTGCGATGCTCTCAACACACCGTTTCACTGTTCGTCTTGACAGGGAAACATTTTCAAACAGCTCTTTCTTGTCAGGGCAAAGTATTGCTGTAGAGTCAATTAAACATTATTTTATGAATTCGCCCTCAGCGAATGGCTTGCTATGTTTAGCAATTTTGTGGGACAGTACATAGCTAGCTCTCACAATTCCGTCGTTTGCTGAATGCAGTTTTGTGAAAATACCTTGCTGCTTTTGCAACTGAGAAAGCAACTCTTTCGATGCACTTGCCCTCATATTCCTATATTTTTCTGCATGCTTCGTCTGGAAGTGTCGGGACAAATGCTCTCTTTGCACACTAAGCACCCAGCTTTCCTTGATACCTCAATAAAGAAATATGTTGATGTCCTCTCTTGCTGGAACACCCTACATTAATTTGTCTACTTTCCTTTTCTTTGAAATCTTTGAAAAACACATTTTTGCGCAATTTCTAGCTAGCTAGAACGTGTGTCAGCCTGTGTGTGTCAGCCTGTCAGTCATTGTCTGTCCTCGTGCAGTTGTTATTTATACGTGTCTTCAAAATAAATGTCCCACAAGGGGTGGGAGTTAAATCATTACACAAAGGCGTGTATTCGTTGGGCTCTGAGTTTGAATAACAAATACGTTTCGCAAAACTTTATTATCGCAAATTCTTTACGTGATCTGAGCATGATTCCGTGGGCCATATTGAATCAGGTCGCGGGCCGCATACGTTCCCCGGGTTGGCCTTTGCTCAGGCCTGGTGTAGACAAAGAAGAGCTCTCCAGTAGGTACCAAAACATTCAAAGGCCATTTTCTCAAAAGTATAGTTACAAGTTTATCAACTTTCAAAGCAACTTTCTCATTGTTCCTCAAATGCAGTCTATGATATACCATTTTGTAGCTCTGTGTCTCTGCTTTTGTCCAATATAAAAAACACAATTTCAAATTTTGCTACATAAGACCGAATCAAGGTGGTCGGTCACATATATACAAATGACTGGATTCGGCTCTTTTAGCCACACCCATTGCTGACAGGTGTAAAACAATCAAGCGCACAGCCATGCAATCTCCATAGAGAAACATTGGCAGTAAAATGGTCTCACTGAAGAGCTCAGTGACTTTCAACGTGGCACTGTCATAGGATGCCACCTTTCAAACAAGTCAGTTCATCAAATTTCTGTCCTGCAAGAGCTGCCCCGGTCAACTGTAAGTGCCATTATTGTGATGTGGAAATGTCTTGGAGAAACAACAGCTCAGCTGCGAAGTGGTAGGCCACACAAGCTCACAGAACTGGACGGCTGAGTGCAGAAGCGCATAACGTGTAAAAATTGTCTGTCCTCATTTGCAACACTCACTACCGAGTTCCAAACTGCCTCTGGAAGCAACATCAGCACAATAACTGTTCGTTGGGAGCTTCATGAAATGGGTTTCAATGGCCGAGCAGCCGCACACAAGCCTAATGCCAAGTGTCGGCTGGAGTGGTGTAAAGCTTGCTGCCATTGGACTCTGGAGCATTGGAAATGCGTTCTCTGGAGTGATGAGTCACGGTTTGCTGGATGCCAGAAGAACGCTACCTGCCCCAATGCATAGTGCCAACTGTTCTTTTGGTGGAGGAGAATTGATTTGGAGCTGTTTTTCATGGTTTGGTTCTAGTGAAGGGAAAAATGTTAACGCTACAGCATACAATGACATTCTAGACAATTCTGTGCTTCCAATTTTTTGCCATCTGTTTGGGGACGGCCCTTTCCTGTTTCATGGTTTGTTGAGATCAGTGTGGAATAACTTGACTAGTCTACACAGAGCCCTGACCTTAACCCGATTGAACACCTTTGGGATGAATTGGAACGCCAGGCCTAATTGCCCAACATCAGTGCCCGACCTCTCTAATGTACTTGTGGCTGAATGGAAGCAAGTCCCCGTAGCAATGTTCCAACATCTAGTGGAAAGCCTTCCCAGAAGAGTGGAGGCTGTTATAGCAGCAAAAGGGGAACCAACTCCTTATTAATGCCCATGATTTTGGAATGAGATGGTCAACGAGCAGGTGTCCACATACTTTGGTTGTGTACTGTAGTTGCCAAAGCTACAAAAGAGCAAAATAATACAATAATCTGAAAATAACTAGGTATGATGCTCAAGTAAGAGAGTGGTGTGGAGCCTTCCTCTCTTTCCTTCCTCAAACAACTCGGCAGAACCATTTCGGCGACAGTCTTAGATTTGCGATGAGACCGCTGCTTACAACTGCTGCTGAGTAAAAAGGGGAGACTGAAGTACTAATACTAATTGCTATTTGCCTTGCAAAGGTAAGGAGCACACCTCCCGGTACTAATTGCTGATTGCCTAGGAGAGGAAAAACCCCTCCCCCTCCAATACAACTACTGATTATGAAAAACAACAACAGTCACAAATTGCTCTGCTCCTTAATCCTGGTTGATTTGTCAACAATCATCTACACGTTAATAGCATTCAGCAGTTCACACACCAAGTAGGCTACTGGGAAGACAGGCAGCACTTAAAGTAGATGGCCCTAGCTAGCAAAAAGAGTACTAGACAACAACAGATAAAGACAAAAACTATACTAATATCACTCCCAGAGATATCAGGAGTCCTCTAGCCAAAACCATAGGACAACCACTAAGCTCTAAGAAACATATTGTTCTCAGAACATTATGTGCTAGCTGGGATACTACACACATCTTAAACATCTGTCTGTTTTCATGTTTTCAGCAGTAAATATTAGTGTTTTGAATGCTTTCACAGTACCCAGACGACATTCCCACATAATAAATTACTGTAAAGCTTAGTATTTGAGTAGTTGTACTAAGGACTTATTTTGATCAATACATCCACATTTGTTTGGGAACAAAGAGTCCTGGGGTAGACATCTGTCTTGTCTGAATGCTCTCTGGCTGATGTCTACTGACTGGAAACCTGAAGCATTGCTTGTCTGATCACATCTATCTCTTTCTCTGCTTACAGCAACGCAAGTAGTATTACAATCCCATCCCTTGCCAGTATATGGGTGTGTGTGCTTGTGTGTGTACGTGTTGGTGTGTGTGTGGACTTGTTCATCTATACTTCTGGGGACCAGAAGTCCAACTGGGGACATTTTGTTAGTCCCCACAAGGTCAAATGCTATTTCTAGGGGGTTAAGGTTAGAATTAGTGTTAGAATTAGGTTTAGGGTTAAGAGCTAGGGTTAGGGTTAAGGTTAGGGTAAGGGTTAGGTTTAGGGTTAGCGGTAAGGAAAAATAGGATTTTGAATGGGACTGAATTGTGTGTCCCCACAAAGTTAGTTATACAAGACTGTGTGTGCGTGTGTGTGTGTGTGTGTGTGTGTGTGTGTGTGTGTGTGTGTGTGTGTGTGTGTGTGTGTGTTGTGTGGGTGCGTGCGTGCGTGCGTGCGTGCGCACATGCAAGAGTATGTGTGTTCGCACACATGTGTTTGTTAATATCTGGTAGCTCTTAATTAGACTGTGGGCTGCTGGTCCGGAGGGGATTTCAGCACTATATAAACATCATACATCATGATTCAGTGAGGTGAGCACGGTCCACCAGCTGCCAATGCTCAGTGAGAGGATGACAGCAAACAGGGGAGGTCAAAAATCTACAGTGGCAGTTATGGAACCCATGATGGACTCAGGGTCCAGCTGTTTCAAAACTGTAAACAGGACAACAGCCCTAAGCAGTATGTCACACATTGTGCACCGAGCTAATTCAACGGAAGCTGTCTGTGAACAAGTGGTGACAGTAGTGACAGTAGTGACAGTAGTTCCGCTTGATTCTCAGCTCACCACCAATGTTTTCTGTATTCTCAGAAATATTAGTAAGCTGTATTCTCTGAAATATTAGGAATTCTGCTTGAACTTAAATTCTTGTTAATCTAGCAGCAGTGCCCAATTTACAGTAGCTATTAAAAACAAAATACCATGCTATTGTTTGAGGCTAGTGCACAACAACAAAACACTTTTATCACGGCAACTGGTTCACCTTTGAGGGTAAATAATGTACTTACATTCAGTAATCTCACTCTGATTTGTCATCCTGAGGGTCCCAGAGATAAAATGTAGTGTAGTTTTGTTTGAAAAAAACTATTTTCATATTCAAATGTAGGAACTGGGTTCTACAGTTTGAACCCACTGCTGTCTCTGGCTCCACACACACCCCACCCGGCCATCTAGATGTGTGAAGCTAGTGTCTTTTCTGTAGGGAAGCTAATGATCCATCATCTATGACAATCCTGTGAGTGTGTAAACTTGCATTTTTTATTACCATAGCATTTTTGTATGTTCTCTATAGTTATGTATAAATTGACCAATTTGACACATTTGGGCAAACTCCTGGCAGACCTGATGCAAAATATTGTGTAGTGGGGTAATTTTTCACTGGATCAGTCTGAAACTTTGCATACAAACTGCTGCCATCTTGTGGGCAAAAACTTACGCCTAAAATCCTATCTCAATGTATGGCCTTTCTCCTACATTAATTTCACATTTCCACAAACTTCAAAGTGTTTCCTTTCAAATGGTATCAAGTATATGCATATCCTTGCAACCTCTTACATCTAGGGGGCAGTAATTTCACGGCTGGATAAAAAACGTACCCGATTTAATCTGATTATTAGTCCTGCCCAGAAACTGGAATATGCATATAATTATTAGCTTTGGAGAGAAAACACTCCAAAGTTTCTGAAACTGTTTGAATGGTGTCTGTGAGTATAACAGAACTCCTATGGCAGGCAAAAACCTGAGATGCTTCTGTTCAGGAAGTACCCTGTCTGAACATTTCTTGCCCTTCTTGATTCTCTCTATCGTTTACAAAGGATCTCTGCTCTTACGTGACACTTCTCACGTCAACAATGGAGTCTCACAGCCCGGGAAAAACAGGAATGATGTCATTCAAAGCCCTGGCTGAAGCACACGAGAGCAAAAGCTGAGTGGTCAGTCAATGGACTAAGCCTTAGGCGCGTGACACGCCCCGCCCCCGGCTTTCGGTTTTTTCCTCAGTTTACAGACAGGCAGATTCCCGGTCGGAATATTATCGCTTCTCTACGAGATAAATTGCATAAATATTGGTTTTAAACAGCGGTTGACATGCTTCGAAGTACGGTAATGGAATATTTCGAAATTTTTTGTCATATTTTGCGTCATGCTCGTGGCCGAGATTTAGCGTTGGGATAGTGTCTAGAACGCACGAACAAAACGTCGCTGTTTGGATATAACGATGGATTATTTGGGACCAAACCTACATTTGTTATTGAAGTAGAAGTCCTGGCAGTGTATTCTGATGAAGAACAAGCAAGGTAAGAACATTTTTCTTATAGGAAATGTGATTTTGGTGAAGGCTACACTGGGTGGGTGTCTAAATAGCTAGCCCTGTAACGCCGGGCTATGTACTTACATTATTGCAAAATGTGCTTCATCCGAAAAGCTATTTTAAAATCGGACATATCGAGTGCATAGAGGAGTTCTGTATCTATAATTCTTAAAATAATTGTTATGCTTTTTGTGAACGTTTATCGTGAGTAATTTAGTAAAATCACCGGAAGTGTTCGGTGGGAATGCTAGTTCTGAACGTCACATGCTAATGTAAAAAGCTGGTTTTTGATATAAATATGAACTTGATTGAACAGACATGCATGTATTGTATAACACAATGTCCTAGGTGTGTCATCTGATGAAGATCATCAAAGGTTAGTGCTGCATTTAGATATGGTTTGGGTTTATGTGACATGATATGCTAGCTTGAAAAATGGCTGTGTGATTATTCCTGGCTGGGTACTCTGCTGACATAATCTAATGTTTTGCTTTCGCTGTAAAGCCTTTTTGAAATCGGACAGTTTGGTTAGATAAAGGAGAGTCTTGTCTTTAAATAGCTGTAACATAGTCATATGTTTGAAAAGTGTAAGTTTTCGGATTTAGAGGAGTTTGAATTTCGCGCCCCGCCCATCATTGGATATTGGAGCAGACGTTCCGCTAGCGGAACGTGTAGATGTAAGAGGTTGGTCCTGAGCTACAGGCAGTTAGATTTGGGTATGTCATCTTAGGTTAAAATTGAAAAAGGGTCTGATCCTTTTTTTTAAAGCTTGCATTCAATTGCCACTCCCTGTTGCACACAACAAGCTTCCATTCCATTTATGGATCATTTAAGATAAAACCCTGTTCATTTATTTGGCACTTAATATTTATTTATGTGACCTCTTGAGATTTTTTTAATGAAGTTTATCTAGTGCTCTTTAAAATGTTAAAATTAGGTGAAATCAAATGTTTTTTGGACCCAAGTTACACCAAAAGGCACTGAATTGTTAGAATGACCCAGGTATTCAAACCAGAAGCCATGGATTACAGGGGAAATCCTTAAGGAAAGGCTAAAAGAAAGGCTACCGCTTTTCAGGAATGGGACACGTACATGGACACAAACAAGAAATCCCGCTACGACCTTCCACAAGCCATCAAACATTCAAAAGGACAATATAGGATTAAGATGTAATCCTTCTACAATGGCTCTAGTGCTCGTTGGATGTGGCAGGGCTTGCAGACTATTGTGGATTACAAACGGAGCCATGAACTTTCCAATGATGCAGCCCTCTCAAACCAGCTAAATGCCTTCTATGCTCGAGTCAAGGTAAACAACACTTAGCCATGCATGAGAGCCCCTGCTGTTACGAACAACTATGTGGTCTCGCTCTCCATTGCTGACGTAAATAAGGTTTTTAAACAGGTTAACACTCGCAAGGCCCCTGGGCCAGACGCAATGTCAGGGCAAGTTCTCAGAGCATGTGCAGACCAGATGGCAAGTTTCTTCACGAATTCCAACATGTTTCAAGCTGACCACTATTGTTCCAGTTCCCAAGAACTCTCAGGTAATCTGCCTAAATGACTATCGCCCTGTAGCACTCACATCTGTAATCATATAGTGCTTTCTTTGAAAGGCTGGTCATGGCACATATCAACACCATCATCCCAGAAAGCCTGGAACCACTCCAATTTGCATACAAGAGATCCACAGATTACATAATCTCAATTGCACTTCACACTGCTCCCTTCCACCTGGAGCAGAGGAATACGTATATGAGAAGCTCACCATAGTCCCCTGGATCCTGGACCTCCCGACTGGAAGCCCCCAGGTGGTGAGGATAGGCAACAACACCTATGCCACGCTGACCCTCAATACAGGGGCCCCCCAGGGTTGTGTGCTTAGTCCCCTCCTGTCCTCCCTGTTCACCCACAACTACCTGGCCATGCACGACGCCAACACTATCATCAAGTTTTCCGGCAGTGACAAGAATGAGACAGCCTACAGTGACCTGGAAGTGTGGTGCCAGGACAGCAACCTCTTCCTTAACGTCAGTAAAACCAAGGAGCTGATTGTGGACCACAGGAAACAGAGAGGCCAGCACGCGCCTATCCAATTAACAGGGCTATAGTGGATTGGGTCGAGAGCTTCATGTTCCTCAGTGTCCACATAACTAAGGACTTAATAAATGGTCCACACACACCCACACAGTGATGAAGAGGGAACAACAACGCCTCTTCTCCCCCAGGAGGCTGAGGTTCTTCTGCTGTACCATTGACTGGCTACATCACCGCCTGGTACGGCAACTGAACCGCCCTCGACCGCAAGGCCCTACAGAGGGTGGTGCCGACAGCTCAGTACTTCACTGGGGCCAAGCTCCCTGCCATCCAGGATCTCTATATCAGGCGATGTCAGAGGAAGGCCCAAAAAATTGCCAAAGACTTCAGTCACTCAAGCAATGGACTGCTCTCTCTGGTACCATCTGGCAAGCAGCACCGGAGCATCAGCTCTCGAACCAACAGGCTCCAAGACCCCAACAGGCTCCAAGCCATTATGTTATAGTTAATCAAATGGCTACCCGGAATATCTGCACTGACTCTCTTTTGCACTGACTCTATGCGCACTCTCATGGCTCTACCCACACAGGCACACACACTTACACTGACACTCCCACACAAACACATTGCTTGTATTTATGAGAGGTATTGACATGTTGAATGCACCAAGCTGTCTGTTTGAACTACTGGCGCACAGCTCGGACACCCATGCATACCCCACAAGACATGCCACAAGAGGTCTCTTCACAGTCCCCAAGTACAGAACAGACTATGGAAGGCACACAGTGCTAAATAGAGCCATGACTACATGGAACTATATTCCACATCAAGTAACTCATACAAGCAGTAAAAAACAGATAAAAAAACACCTTATGGAACAGCGGGGACTGTGAAGCAACACAAACATAGGCACTACACATGCATACACACACACACACACACACACACACACACACACACACACACACACACACACACACACACACACACACACATGATAGCATAGGCACTATACACACATGTACACATGGATTTTGTACTGTATATATGTGGTAGTGGTGGATTAGGGGCCTGAGGGCACTCAGTCTGTGATTGTATTGTAATGTTTTTAAAATTGTATAAACTGCCTTCATTTTGCTGGACCCCAGAAGAGTAGCTGCTGCCTTGGCACCTGATGTATTTGGTGTATGTGTCAAATCCAATATTATTTAATTACATTTATATTTACTGTACATCTGCACGTACATTACATTACATAAGTCCTCCGAGTGAGACTATATAAAAGGCTCATAAGGGTATTAGCATTTTTGTGGCACATTGTCAAAAAGGGTCAGCATCCACTGATAATCTCTTAAATGTAATGCCAAATATCTAAATCCAATCATAACACTTTTCAAAACACCTGGTTATGAACGTAGCACAGCGCAACACTTTTAAACTGCCTTCATTACACAGAGTGACACGCTAATCAGCATTAGCTGCAGATGTGTTCTTTTTTTTATAGGTATGGAGTGATTGAGGAATTTTGTACTGTATGTAACCAACGCCTGGGGGCAGCAGTGTGTCAGCTGGCTGCTGCTGCTAGCCCAGCACACCCAACCATTTTAGCATGTCTCCATGCATGGTTATAACCCCTTCCCCTCACATCGATGTGTGCTTCAGAAGGCTACTGACTCTAATCCAAAACTGCTGCTGTCGCTTCCGTTTAGAGTGCCTCTGATTAGACTGCAGGGGTCCACCATAAATAAATAACTCCTTTCTTCTCCCTTTTTTTTCTTCTGTAGCACAGAGATAATATTAAGAATGAAATATGAAAGAGTTCATGAATAGGTTGAGCGGGTTATGTTGCTGTTTTTCGACGCCCGACATGCCATTTTCCCCCTACGCACACATGGATTACAAGGAATATTGGATGCTTGGTTTTATGAATGTCCATGGAGATGTTTTAGTTGGAGGTTAGAAGACAATACAACTAATTTCATTCTCTTTTAATCACTTCCTATAAATGTCAGATTTTGTGATTTTGCGATATACAATATTTGATGGTAAATTTGATTGTCATAAAACTATTGTTAACAATGGAAATTGATGTTAATCTTACCCTTAGCTTTACTTGATATTCATCTACATTTACCTGCTTTTTCACTAGAACCTTTTCCGTATACGTACATGTAATGTATGTAGGAGACCTTTCAAATTTGCCTATATTGAAAAAGAAGGGGAGAAATGCCATATCTGACAGATCAATGGACTTCCTTGATACAGTATACACAATCTTATTACGATTAAAGAGGGGACTGTCTTGGAAATCCCAAAATAGTTTCCAACAAATCCTGATCAAAGAATAAGCAGATTGTCTATGTCTGGTTTATGTGTGTCTATGGCTCTGTGTGCCAATGATGACGCTCCTCAAGTCTTCAAATGGGTCTTGTATAAACATAATCAAACTCTGAGGGCCGGATGATGTTGGAAAATCAAATAAATAGAGAGCAGTCGGTACCATAAACATTTGAGGAAGGATACCACAGAGCCATTCAAAAGGATGGCTACCCATTTGGGCTGTTTCATCCTGGCTGGAAAATGGCTCTTACAGTATGATTCATGGGAACATCACTAAGGGCAGAAAATAGAACCCAAATTTAAGGTTTATGGGAAATACATAATCTGCATTCATGTGCCACTGTGCCTCAAACGAAAAGTGGACTGAATATGGAACCTTTAAATACAGTATTTCAAAGAAGAGGAATGAGTGAGCTTTTTGAGTTTTGAGGCTTTCATCATATTTTACTGTGATGTGGAGAACTGAGGCAGTGGCTATATTCTAATGAGGGCCCGAGAGAGTCCTCTCAGTGATGGCTGCCAGTCTTCAAATACCCAGTTAAAAGAACAAGAGGTGGAAGGGTGGCAGAATGGAAATGACTCTCTTTAGTCACACAGAGAGATGAAGCTCAAACACACCTTGTAAAAGGTGGGGGATAGACTGAAGATAGTTTTTGTAGCTGTCTGAAGTGGTTTACATACTGTACATTTAAATAACATTATAAAGGGAGATCTTGAACAAGATATTCCACTTGATACAGACAAAAATGAACAATATCACAGTTACGTTCCAGCACTCCATGGCACTGTGTGTGGCTATGCGTATGCACGTGTGTGCTTAACTTGTATGAAAATTCATACTAATTGAACACTAATGGCTCATTGGACTTGGGGCTTTCCCTATGACAACTGCAACCAGGCACACTGCTGAACCCCCCACCCACCCCCAGACACACACACACACACACACACACACACACACACACACACACACACACACACACACACACACACACACACACACACACACACACACACACACTCAAGTCACTTGTTGTAATGCTCCTCTGAGGAATCCCTGTCACACCCTCCCTTAATGACCAAAAATGAGAGCAAGAGAGAAAGAAAGAAAGAAAGAAAGAAAGAAAGAAAGAAAGAAAGAAAGAAAGAAAGAAAGAAAGAAAGAACGAAAGAAAGAAAGAGGAGACAGGGTGTGTGTGTGAGCTGCTCTGTATTCTTTGCTCCCACCGTGATGCAGAAGCTCCAGACTGAGCTATGACTCATTAACAGCACTAAGTGAGATCTCTCAGGTCAGACAGCGAAGAATACAGATAGATAGAGACAGAGAGAGAGGGAGAAAGAGAGAGAGAGAAAGACAAAATATGGAGAGAGAGAGAGAGAGAGAACGAGAGAGATAAGCAAAACAACCAGCCGAACATGTTCACATATAAATGTGGTCAGAACTATTCACATCGTTTTGATGATCTCCCCTAAAGACTGGCAAAGACTTTAGCAACATCATGACACTTCATCTTTATTAGATGTACAGAATTGCATATGGTATCATCTTTATACTGCATACAATATGCTATATAAACTATACTGTATGCTGCTGGCTGGTATATATACTGTACTTTAGCCTTTAATACAACATCACCTGTCTGGTGGTCCCTGGTCACCGTAGGCCCATTAGGACTTGGAAACATTGAGTCATTTAACCCATTCTGCCATGACATAACCCTTAGTATAAGCCCTCTCCTCTGTGAGTCAGCAGAAAGACAGACAATGCAGTGGCAATATCACAGCGCCTCTGACAAATTGGTTACATAAACAAGCCTTTACTCGTGCCTGCCATTCCAGTCCAATTACATGGCTTTTAGAGGTCAGGGAAAGACACAGATTTCAGAGGAGATTAGGAGTCACTCCAGCAACCCCAGCTACAGTCCTCTCAATGGGACTTCTATGGTCTTATTCTTCAGCAACATCACAGAGGGAGAGAGGGGAAGAAGGATAGGTGGTAAAGAGGGAAATTTAGAAAGGAGAGAGAGAGAGAGTGAGAGAGTCAGAGAAAGAGAAGAGAAAGAGAGTTAAGGTTTGTCAATACTGTGCCTTTAGTGTAAGATAACATTCAACTGGATGGTGTTGGTTTGCAAATGCAGTGGTGTAAAGTACTTAAGTAAAAATACTTTAAAGTACTACTTACGGTGGTTTGTGGGGTATCTGTACTTTACTATTTATATATATTTTTTGCTTTTACTTCACTACATTCCTAAAGAAAATAATGTACTTTTTATGCCATACATTTTTCCTGATACCCAAAAGTACATTTTGACAGGAAAATGGTCCAATTCACGCACTTATCAAGAGAACATCCCTGGTCATCACTATTGCCTTTGATCTGGCAGACTTACTAAACACAAATTATTTGTTTGTAAATGTTGTCTGAGTGTTGGAGTGTGCCCCTGGCTATCTGTAAATCCATTTCTTTTACTCAAATTGTGCTGTCTGTTTTGTTAAATATAAGGAATTTGAAATGATTTATACTTTTACGTTTGATACTTGAGTATATTTTAGCAATTCCATTGAATTTTGATACTTAAGTATTTTTAAAACTAGATACTTTTATACTTTTACTCAAGTAGTATTTCACTGGGTGACTTTCACTTTTACTTGAGTAATTTTCTATTCAGGTATCTATACTTTTACTCTAGTATGACAGTTGACTACTTTTTCCACCACTGTACAAATGCATAGGAAAGAAATACGGCAGACAACATTCGAACGCCATACATTTTCCTTGACACCCAAAAGTGAATTTTTTGCAGGACAGGAAAGTGGTCAAATTCACGCACTTATCAAGAACATCCCTGGTCATCTCTACTGCCTTTGATCTGGCGGACTCACTCAACACAAATGCTTCTTTTAAAAATGAGAGTGACTTGCGAAGTATTCACCTCCTTGGCATTTTTCCTATTTTGTTGCCTTACAACCTGGAATTAAAATTGATTTATTGGGGGGTTTGTATCATTTCTTTTACACAACATGCCTACCACTTAGAAGACGCAAAAAATATTTTTTATTGTGAAACAAACAAGAAATAAGACAAAAAACTGAAAACTTGTACGTGTATGACTATTCACCCCTGCAAAGTCAATACTTTGTAGAACCACCTTTTGCAGAAATTACAGCAGCAAGTCTCTTGGGGTATGTCTCTATAAGCTTGGCACATCTGGCCACTGGGATTTTTGCCGATTCTATATGGCAAAACTGCTCCAGCTCCTTCAAGTTGGATGGGCTCCGCTGGTGTACAGCAATCTTTAAGTCATACCACAGATTCTCAAATGGATTGAGGTCTGGGCTTTGACTAGGCCATTCCAAGACATTTAAATGTTTCCCCTTAACCACTCAAGTGTTGCTTTAGCAGTATGCTTAGGGTCATTGTCCTGCTGAAAGGTGAACCTCCATCCAGTCTCAAATCTCTGGAAGACTGAAACAGGTTTCCCTCAAGAATTTCCTTGGATTTAGCGCCATCCATCATTCCTTCAATTCTGACCAGTTTCCCAGTCCCTGCCGATGAAAAACATCCCCACAGCATGATGCTGCCACCACCATGCTTCACTGTGGGGATGGTGTCTCGGGGTAATGAGAGGTGTTGGGTTTGCGCAAGACATAGCGTTTTCCTTGATGGACAATAAGCTCAATTGTAGTCTCATCTGACCAGAGTACCTTCTTACATATGTTTGGGGAGTCTCCCACATACCTTTTGGTGAACACCAAACGTGTTTTCTTATTTTTTTGATTAAGCAATGGCTTTTTTCTGGCCACACTTCCGTAAACCCAGCTTTTTGCAGTGTACGGCTTAAAGTGGTCCTATGGACACATACTCCAATCTCCGCTGTGGAGCTTTGCAGCTCCTTCAGGGTTATCTTTGGTCTCTTTGTTGCCTCTCTGATTAATGCCCTCTTTGCCTGGTCCGTAAGTTTTGGTGGGCGGCGCTCTCTTGGCAGGTTTGTTGTGGTGCCATATTCTTTACATGTTTTAATAATGGATTTAATGGTGCCCCGTGGAATGTTCAAGGTTTCGTATGTTTTTTTATAACCCAACCCTGATCTGTACTTTTCCACAACTTTGTCCCTGACCTGTTTGGCGAGCTACTTGGTCTTCATGGTGCCGCTTGCTTGGTGGTGCCCCTTGCTTAGTGGTGTGGAAGACTCTGGGGCCTTTCAAAACAGGTGTGTATATATACTGAGATCCTGTGACAGATCATGTGACACTTAGATTGCACATAAGTGGACTTTATTTAACAAATTATGTGACTTCTGAAGGTAATTGGTTGCACCAGATCGTATTTAGGTGCTTCATAGTAAAAGGGGGTGAATGCATATGCACGCACCACTTTCAGTTCTTTTAATTTTACATTTTTTGATGAAGTTATTTTTCTCATTTCACTTCACCACTTTGGACTATTTTTTGTTTGTCCATTACATGAAATACAACAAAATAGGAAAAACGCTAAAAAACAAGAAAATTGTGCCATCTGGTTTGCTTAATACAAGGAATTTTAAGTGATTTATACTTTTACTTTTGATACTTAAGTACATTTTACCTATTACATTTACTTTTGAAACTTAAGTATATTTAAAACTAAATGCTTTTAGACTTTTACTCAAGTAGTATTTTACTGGGTGACTTCCTATTAAGGTATCGTTACTTTTACTCAAGTATGACAATTGGGCACTTTTTCCACCACTGACAATACCCCATAATAACAAAGCAAAAACAGGTTTTTTGAAATGTTTGCAAATGTATATAAAAAAATAAATATTACATTTACATAAGTATACAGATCCTTTACTCAGTACTTTGTTGAAGGACTTTGGCAGCGATTACAGCCTTTGTCACGTTCTGACCAGTAAAGGGGTTATTTGTTATTGTAGTTTGGTCAGGACGTGGCAGGGGGGGTATTTGTTTTATGTGGTTCGGGGTTTGTGTTTATGTAGAGGTGTGTTTGGTTAGAGTATTCCGGGGTTTTTGGGTTATGTTCTATATTTCGTATTTCTATGTTCTGTCTATGTGGTGTATTTCTTTGTTGGCCTGGTATGGCTCTCAATCAAGAACAGCTGGACATCGTTGTTGCTGTTTGAGAGTCATACTTAGGTAGCCTGTTTTCACCTGTCCCTTTGTGGGAAGTTGTGGTTGCATAGCTGTGTGTTTAGCCTGCAATCCTGTTCGTTCGATCGTTTTCTTGTTTTGTTTGTTACGTGTTCAATAAAGTTACTATGAGCACTCAACCCGCTGCGTGTTGGTCCACTACATACGACGACCCTTACAGCTTTGTATCTTCTTGACTATGACACTACAAGCTTGGCACACCTGGATTTGGGGAGTTTCTCCCATTCTTCTCTGCAGATCCTGTCAAGCGCTGTCATGTTGAATGGAGAGCGTTGCTGCACAGCTATTTTCAGGTCTCTCCAGAGATGTTTGATCGAGTTCAAGTCTGGGCTCTGGCTGGGCCACTCAAGGACATTCAGAGATTTGTCCCGAATCCAAACCTGCGTTGTCTTGGCTGTGTGCTTAAGGTCATTGTCCTGTTTGAAGGTGAACTTTCACCCCAGTCTGAGGTCCTGAGCGCTCTGGAGCAGGTTTTCATAAAGGATCTCTCTATACTTTGCTCCATTCATCTTTCCCTTGATCCAGTCTCTGCTGTTGAAAAACATCCCCACAGCATGATGCTGCAACCAGCATGCTTCACCGTAGGGATGGTGCCAGGTTTCCTCCAGACGTGACGCTTGGCATTCAGGCCAAAGAGTTCAATCTTGGTTTCATCAGACCAGAGAATCTTGTTTTTCATGGTCTTAAAGTCCTTTAGGTGCTTTTGGCAAACTCCAAGCGGGCTGTCATGTGCCTTTTACTGAGGAGTGGCTTCCGTCTGGCCACTCTACCATAAAGGCCTGATTGGAGGAGTGCTGCAGAGATGGTTGTCCTTCTGGAAGGTTCTCCCATCTCCACAGAGGAACTCTGGAGCTCTGTCAGAGTGACAATCGGGTTCTTGGTCACTTCCCTGACCAAGGCCCTTCTCCCCTGATTGCGCCGCTCTAAACTTCTTCCATTTAACAATGATGGAGGCCACTGTGTTCTTGGGGGCATTCAATGCTGCACAATTTTTTTGGTACCCTTCCCCAGATCTGTCCCTCGACACAATCCTGTCTTGGAGCTCTACGGACAATTCCTTTGACCTCATGGCTTGGTTTTTGCGCTGACATGCACTGTCAACTGTGGACCTTATATAGACAGGTGTGTGCCTTTCCAAATCATGTCCAATGAAGTGAATTTACCACATGTGGAAAAAGTCAAGGGGTCGGAATACTTTCCGAATGCACTGTAGATTTCCATAACTTAATACATTTCTGGTAACCTACCTTAATCATTTTATCACTTCTATTTTAGCCAAAGCTTTCTTCTGTATTTTTGGGTGTATGAGTCCTTCTATATACTTTTTCCCTGGACAGTGCTTAGCTGTGTTGCATTACTGCCTCCAATGTTCTTATGGAAACAACCCTGGATTACAGGCAACTAAAACAGAAAAGCACAGACGTTTTAGTGATATAAGCTGCTTATAACGTTAAATGGATTACCAATAACCGCTGATACCGGTTGATCCTTTTTAATGAATACAATGTGTCAATTAATCTCCATTTGTTTTACTGCAAAGAGAAGCTCCTTGTTCTGCAGTTGTTTAAATCTGAGTTAATATTGCCACCTCATGGCCATGTTAGACTGTACATCCATACCTAGAGGATGCTGCCTCTGTCTGGAGGACATGTTGTCATATTACAGGGTTAATTGGTTTACTGATTAGATTTTGCACTGTGACTGTTTACAGAATTATCTTTCTATGGATCCGTCACACCTCTTAATCTCCAATACTCAAAGTCCCAGTCTGAATGTCATATATACTGACCGTTTGTTATGCAATAAACTACTCAGATTTGAACTAAGGTATAGAGATGGTTAGCTAGTCTTTTAAAAAGAAAGACAATTTAAGAATTTGACACTCTTTGAATGTCATCGGGCTGATCAAATAGAAAGAAGGCTTACCTGAAAAGAATAGAAAACTTACCTGACTAAGGTAGTTGTGCTGAACCACCACAGGTCTGTCGGGTCAAAACAAGGGTAAAGCTGTCATAAAAAGTGGGTATTTTTTGCAGAGCTTTGTCACCCAACCACCCACCAACTCATTGCATTTACACTTGAGAGTTTTGTGTGTGGTTTCTGTAAGTTAGACAAATTTAAATAGTGAGAAGAATGCATAATGAGTAAATAACCATTACAAAGCACCAGACTCAAGCAAATTACACATGTAAAAGGTAAATGCACATGAATAAGAACATGCGTATCGGCTATGGGCCTGCAGCAGTGCCAGTAAATACATTGGTCAAGTTTGTCTTGCATGGCCCGGTGCCCCGGGTGGGTGTAGTTTGGTTCTTAAAGGTCATGAACAGTCAAAGTCATGTTTTTCATGAAATTGGATGATATTTGGATAAAGCAAGATCAAAGTACGATGACCAAAGTATGAAAAATTACTGTTGCTTCTACAGTGATACAATTTGATCATATAGTTCCTGATCCCCTCTTCCATGTAAAACACTTGTATTCATTATTAAGGGAATAGGGTGACATCACATTAACTCATGATATTCTCTTATCTAACTTAAATAAGTACTGCCTTGTAACCAACATCAGAAAAGGCTTGTTTGCAGAGCGGCATGGTTAATTTAGCTACAGTTGAAGTCAGAAGTTTACATACACCTTAGTCAAATAAATGTAAACTCAGTTTTTCACAATTCCTGACATTTAATCCTAGTAAAAATTCCCTGTCTTAGGTCAGTTAGGATCCCCACTTTATTTTAAGAGTGTGAAATGTCAGAATAATAGTAGAGAGAATGATTTATTTCAGCTTTTATGTCTTTCATCACATTCCCAGTGGGTCAGAGGTTTACATACACTCAATTAGCATTTGGTAGCATTGCCTTTATATTGTTTAACTTGGGTCAAACGTTTCAGGTAGCTTTCCACAAGCTTCCCACAATAAGTTGGGTGAATGTTGGCCCATTCCTTCTGACAGAGCTGGTGTAACTGAGTCAGGTTTGTAGGCCTCCTTGCTAGCTCATGCCTTTTCAGTTCTGCCCACAAATTTTCTATGGAATTGAGGTCAGGGCTAAGTGATGGCCACTCTAATAACTTGACTTTGTTGTCCTTAAGCCATTTTGCCACAACTTTGGAAGTATGCTTGAGGTCATTGTCCATTTGGAAGACCCATTTGCGACCAAGCTTTAACTTCCTGACTGATGTCTTGAGATGTTGCTTCAATATATCCACATAATTATCCTTCCTCATGATGCCATCTATTTTGTGAAGTTCACCAGTCCCTCCTGCAGCAAAGCACCCCCACAACAGGACACTGCCACCCCCGTGCTTCACGGTTGGGATGGTGTTCTTCGGCTTGCAAACCTCCCCCTTTTTCCTCCAAACACAATGATGGTCATTATGGCCAAACAGTTCTATTTTTGTTTCATCAGACCAGAGGATATTTCTCCAAAAAATACCAACTTTGTCCCCATGTGCAGTTGCAAACCGTAGTCTGGCTTTTTTATGGCGGTTTGGAGCAGTGGCTGCTTCCTTGCTGAGTGGCCTTTCAGGTTATGTCGATATAGGACTCGTTTTACTGTGGATATAGATACTTTTTTGCCTGTTTCCTCCAGCATCTTCACAAGGTCCTTTGCTGTTGTTCTGGGATTGATTTGCACTTTACGCACCAAAGTACGTTCATCTCCTGGAGACAGAATGCGTCGCCTTCCTGAGCGGTATGACGGCTGCATGGTCCCATGGTGTTTATACTTGCGTACTATTGTTTGTACAGATTAACCTGGTACCTTCAGGCGTTTGGAAATTGCTCCCAAGGATGAACCAGACTTGTGGAGGTCTACAATTATTTTTTTGAGGTCTTGGCTGATTTCTTTTGATTTTCCCATGATGTCAAGCAAAGATGCGCTGAGTTTGAAGGTAGGCCTTGAAATACATCAGCAAATACACCTCCAAATGACTGAAATTATGTCAATTAGCCTATCAGTAGCTTCTAAAGCCATGACATCATTTTCTGGAATTTTCCAAGCTGTTTAAAGGCACAGTCAACTTAGTGTATGTAAACTTCTGACGCACTGGAATTGTGATACAGTGAAATATAAGTGAAATAATCTGTCTATAAACAATTGTTGGAAAAATGACTTGTGTCATGCACAAAGTAGATGTCCTAACCGACTTGCCAAAACTATAGTTTGTTAACAAGAAATTTGTGGAGTGGTTGAAAATCGAGTTTTAATGACTCCAACCAAAGTGTATGTAAACTTCCGACTTCAACTGTACATAGCTACTCTACTGGCCCCAAAATTTGACTGTAGGGTGTCAGCAAAAATAATTAAAAGTTTACCTTATTCGACTATGGCAAAGATATACAGTATCGGTCAAATGTTTGGACACACCTACTCATTCATTCACGGTGATTCCCACCGTGAAGCATGGAGGAGGAGGTGTGATGGTGTGGGGGTGCTTTGCTGGTGACACTGTCAGTGATTTATTTAGAATTCAAGGCACACTTAACCAGCACGGTATCACAGCATTCTGCAGCGATATGCCATTACATCTGGTTTGCGCTTAGTTGGACTGTCATTTGTTTTTCAACAAGACAATGACCCAAAACACACCTCCAGACTGTGTAAGGGGTATTTTACCAAGAAGGAGAGTGATGGAGTGTTGCATCAGATGATCTGGCCTCCGCAATCACTTGATCTCAACCCAATTGAGATGGTTTGGGATGAGTTGGACCGCAGAGTGAAGGAAAAGCAGCCAACAAGTGCTCAGCATGTTAGGGAACTCCTTCACGACTGTTGGAAAAGCATTCCAGGTGAAGCTGCCAAGAGTGTGCAAAGCTGTCATCAAGTCAAAGGGTGGCTAATTTGAAGAATCTAAAATATCAAATATATTTTAGTTACTACATATATTTTGGTTACTACATGATTCCATATGTGTCCTTTCATAGTTTGAATTTTTCACTATTATTCTACAATGTAGAATATAGTAAAAAATAAAGAAAAACCCTTGAATGAGTGAATGTGTCCAAACTTTTGGCTCGTACTGTATGTGTGTTTCCCCTTTCATCTGTGTCTGGTGTTAGCTAGTTACTGGCTAGCTCAGTCTTCAGTCAGCATGGAACAAAAGGGGGGAATAGTCGTTAATAACTCAGACGCAGTTGTCAAGTCAACACATCTGTCAGTGCTGATGTGAACTGCATCAGAAGAGACATGCAAAATGGGAGATGTATATAAAAAGAATGACATCGTTGTTGCAATTTCAATGTTTGAGTTGCTTTGTGGACCACAAAATTTGCTTGCTGAGCCTGTCTTTTAAGACTTCCTGGGAGTTAGCAATGAGATAAAAGGTACTTTTTCAAAAATGTTGAGCATTTATATCCAAAACAAATATTATGGGGGATATTTTAGTCACTCAACTTTAAGTGAAATCTCCACCCACCCAGGGCACTGGGCCATGCAAAACTAACTCTGCCATTAACATGTGTAGGTCTACTGATATATGGACTAAAACAAGACATTCAGAAGCTAACCAAATGCAAGAAACACATGACATACTATGTTTAGTGAGTCAAAGTATAAAGAATTAGACTAGCGCTACATAAAGATTGCAACCATTTGTTTGGTACAGTACAAACTTGCACATCCTAGCTTATTAGCATGTTAGGGCTACAAACACTACCAAACAAACCAAGACAACATCATGACTCAAATTGACTAGGCCTCAGTTTCCCAAAAGCATCTTAAGGCTAAGTTAATCTTAGAACCAAAGGATCCTATGGTTCCTTTGATAAACGTAAATGCTTTTGGGAAACTGGGCTTTGGCCATGTCCACTCCTAAGTTCTCCCGAACATCTACCCATTTCCCTCCCTCTTTTGAAAACTCACCTGACGCCCATGGGGAGGGAACTGGTGAAGTGATTGGTCAGTATACGGAAGCAGAGATTGCCTGGCTGGCTTGTCAATAAATACCCTTGAAGGTGCACGGGCTTTTTTTACATAAAGAATTGCATGCACAATGGAATTGTGTGGCAATATTTATTTAATTAGCGTTATTGCTCACATGCACACCTTTCTTTGCTAAAATAAATATATTCAAAACATGCGTCACAAAGTTACCTTTCATCAGTATTCACAATACACATGCATTCACTCTGCTGTAATATTATTATTCATAGCCCAGACCTCGTAGGCGTTGTACATTTTATTAAGCTAGTATTGATACTCCATGTACTGTGAAAAAGATAATTGCACACATTTTCTCATACGTCTGCTTCTGCTCTGTACAACGGTTGTACTTTTTCTGATTGTGTCAATATTCCCTTTGACTCTGACACCCTCTGCAATTGTTTGGACAGTGTGAAACATGCCTCTAAGGACATAATACTAATTTGTTAGTTTGTGAGAGTACAGACAGCCTAAACTCAATGGCTACTCTCAGATGTACTTAGCAGAGGACTTAGCATGGGTCCTCAGATCCTCAAAAGGTTCTATAGCTGCAACATCGAGTGCATCCTGGCTGGTTGCAACACTGCCTGGTATGGCAACTGCTTGGCCTCCGACCGCAAGGCACTACAGAGGGTAGTGCGTACAGCCCAGTACATCACTAAGCTAAGCTGCCTGCCATCCAGGACCTCTACACCAGGCGTTGTCAGAGGAAGGCCCTGAAAATTGTCAAAGACCCCAGCCACCCCAGTCATAGACTGTTCTCTCTACTACCGCATGGCAAGCGGTACCAGAGTGCCAAGTCTAGGACAAGAAGGCTTCTCAACAGTTTTTACCCCCAAGCCATAACACTCCTGAACAGGTAATCCAATGGCTACCCGGACTATTTGCATTGTATGCCCACCCAACCCCCCCAACCACTATTTTTACGCTGCTGCTATTCTCTGTTTATCATATATGCATAGTCACTTTAACTATACATTCATGTACATACTACTTCAATTGGGCTGACCAACCAGTGCTCCCACACATCAGCTAACCGGGCTATCTGCATTGTGTGTGTGTGTGTGTGTGTTCATGTGTGTGTGTGTGTGTGTGTGTGTGTGTGTCCAAACCCCTCTTTTATGCTGCTGTTACTCTCTGTTTATCATATATGCATAGTCATTTTAACTATACATTCATGTACATATTACCTCAATTAACCCGACTAACCGGTGCTCCTGCACATTGGGTATCCGGACTATCTGCATTGTGTCCCGCCACCCACCACCCGCCAACCCCTCTTTTACGCTACTGTTACTCTCTGTTTATCATATATGCATAGTCATTTTAACTATACATTCATGTACATATTACCTCAATTAACCCGACTAACCGGTGCTCCTGCACATTGGGTATCTGGACTATCTGCATTGTGTCCCGCCACCCACCACCCGCCAACCCCTTTTTACGCTACTGCTACTCTGTTTATCATATATGCATAGTCATTTTAACCATACCTACATGTACATACTACCTTAATTAGCCCGACTAATTGGTGCCTGTATATAGCCTCGCTACTGTTATACCCTCGCTACTGTATATAGCCTCGCCACTGTTATTTTTTACTGTCTTTTTACTGTTGTTTTTTCTTTCTTTACTTATCTATTGTTCATCTAATACCTATTTTTTACTTAAAATTTTAACTGTTGGTTAGGGCCTGTAAGTAACCATTTCACCTGTTGTATTCAGTGCACGTGACAAATAAACTTTGATTTGATTTATATTATGTGTCAAAAAAACTCAAAGGCTTCACCCATCATAACTTCTGAATTTAGGCCATGTGTTTACCTAGTGATATGCAAGAGTTATTACATGTAGATATGCAAAAAGTATTACATAGATAACAAATATATAATATCTGTTCATCTGCAGTGCTACTAGCTTCCACAAACTCATAAATACTACATTACCTAAGAGGAGTGTGCTAGAATTCTGTAGGAGTTCAGCCAGAGGAAGAGATACAAACCATATTGCCTCGGGAAAATCTAGCTATGATCAAAGGATGAACTGAGATATAATGCATTCTAACTGTGATCAAACCTTTCAACTCTCCAGTGACAATAATAAAAACGCTAATGTCCTTAATTGAAACAATAACAAAGCAGTCACACCGCCTCTGATTTGGTAAAAAGCCGAGGGGTGGGCCCAGAGAAATGTAACCACTCTCAAAATGCTATGGATGCAAGGACTAACCATCCAGGATATCAAAATTAGAGTTCTAATCATGTTGAGGCTATACAGTGTCTGTTTACATTAACATTGTTTACAAACATTGGAGTAAAACAAGCTTATATTTTGGGTTCTGATGAGGTATGACATTAAATGTCATTAGTTATATTCTCCAAGAATCAATGGGTTTATCATTAAAGTCCAAAAATATATGTAGGTTTTTTTCCCCTCCAATTTATGCTTTCGCTACAAGTACAAGAATAGGATGAGTCAACAACATTATTTGGATATGAGTTAACAGAATATTAACTTTTAAAAGTTACATTTTCACAGACGGTAATGTTAATATTCTATGTCCTATAGAGGCAAACAGCAGATGGCATAGTTTTGTGTGTCCGGGATGCTTAACTTAGCTTAACTTTCTATGGTGCTATGGAACAGAACAGTAGTCTTGAATTATGATTCTTTATCCATATTCATAGAATATGTGAGGTAAAACCTTATGTATAATAAAACAATTTAAATTGAACGATTTACATGATCGTTCCATAATGTTAGTTCTGTTCATTATTTAAAATGGTCCATTGAGCTGACATTCTGCTCCATATTCTTGGACTTGGAACGCAGCTCAGAGATCTATGTTTTGATAGCTGAGCTGATGTTAACTGGGTGTTTGGCCACTTCTGGAGAGTAGCACCTATGATATAAAAGGGGAAAAGGAAATTAAGTAAACACTTACAATAAAGGATGAAAGTATATACTGCACAAAGGCCTGTGTTCCTGTTTGCATTTTTTTTTAAGCTTACTGTAAATTTGGTCCAGCTTTGTTTTCTCTAGGGGGAGCCAGGCGCAGGGCTGGAGAGTGCGGAGCTGGGTTGTGCAGGGGAACACGCAGGGCTGGAGAGGGCGGAGTAGGCAGAGCAGGAGAAGCGATTTTCACCAGTTTCCTCACATCTATGAGGAGCCCAGGCACATCTAAAATGCATTGATTAGATTGAAGAAGGTTTAGTAGTGAAATAACATCTTTCAGAGGTGGGTTACAGCAGATGTGAAAATCTTATTGTTTCTGTGAATGTACAATGTAAGACGAAACAGCCAAGCTGGGTCAGCTCATTTACTGACACTGGCAAACATGCCTTACACAAGCATTACTAAAATGGCAGTGGTGTAAATACTTTAAAGTACTACTTAAGTAGTTCTTTGGGGTATCTGTACTTTACGATTTCTATTTTTGACAACTTTTACTTTTACTTCACTACATTCTGTCACACCCTGATCTGTTTCACCTGTCCTTGTGATTGTCTCCACCCCTCTCCAGTTGTCACCGATCTTCCCCATTATCCCCTGTGTATTTATACCTGTGTTCTCTGTTTTTCTGTTGCCAGTTCGTCTTGTTTGTTCAAGTCAACCAGCGTTTTGTGTCTCAGCTCAGCTCCTGTGCCTGCCTGCCGACCTGTACCTTTGCCCCCCCTGGATTACCGACCTCTGTCTTACTCTGACCCTGAGCCTGCCTGCCACCTGAAACTGTTGCACCACCTCTGGTTTACTGACCCCTACCTGCCTTGACCTTTCTATTGCCTGCCCCTGTTGGAATATTAAACTATTGTTTATTTGATGTGGTCTGCATCTGGGTCTTACCTTCATACCTGATAGTACAAAGTGGCCATGACTAACCCAGCTGCCACGGACTAACTGCGCAATGCCATCTCCTCTCAAGGAGCCTCCATTGGTAGGCACAAGGAATTGCTTCGTGGGCTGATGGAGGGGGTCCAAACGTTGGCTGAGCGCCATGACCGGGTGTTGGACATGCTGCTGGAGCAATTCCGCGAGTCGTCTGGGGGGCAGCCTGCAACTGTGGTAACCCTACCGCCCCTCAGGAACTCGGTGGTTAGCAGCGCCGCCCCACCGGCCACTCCACTTTCCAGAGAGCCCTGGTTACCTCCTCCGGAATACTTTAATGGAGAGCCGAGCACCCGTCGGGCGTTTCTAGCTCAGTGTGCCCTTATTTTCGAGCTTCAGGCCTCCTCCTTCCCCTCGGATCGCTCCAAAATAGCCTACCTCATCACGCTGATGTCTAGAAGGGCTCTCCCCTGGGCTACCGCCGTATGGGAACAGCAGCCGACAATATGAGCGAGCCTGGAGGGGTTCGTGGGAGAGGTGAGGAAGGTCTTTGATGCCCCGTTCTCCGGGAGAGAAGCTGCCCGGAAGCTAATCCAGCTCCGGCGGGACACCCGCACTGTGGCCGACTATGCAGTGGATTTCCATAAGTTGGCAGCGGAGAGTGCATAGAACCAGGAAGCACTGTTCGACATGTTCCTGAATGGCGAGGTTAAGGACGAGCTGGCGGCTCGGGAGTTACCCACAGATTTTGACTCCCTCACGCTTTGACCATCTGCATCGATAGGAGATTGCGGGAACGACGGATGGAAAGGAAATTAAATTTCACTTGCATGTCCAGGGATTGCACCTCACCTCCGAGTGATCCCGTGGCCGAGAGCACCCGAGATTTCCTGACCTTCCTCGAGAGTCACCGAGGAGGGCCGAGGCACTGTTTCCCAAGCCCATTCAACTAGGCGGTGCTGGGTTGTCGCCAGTGGAACGGCAACACCAGGTCAGCACAAGGAGCTGTCTGTATTGCGGAACGTTTGGTCATTTTTTGTCCTCTTGCCCAGTAAAAGACCAGGCTCACCAGTAGGAGCGAGTACTCTGGTGGGCCATATGGGAAACTTTTCTGCTTCCCTTACTCGCACTCCTTTTCATGTCATTCTGCTGTGGGGAAACCAGTCAAAATCTCTCCGGGTCCTCATTGACTCTGGGGCTGATGTGAGCTTTCTGGACGCCACACTGGCTTCCAGACTGAACATCCCCACTCCGCCCCTCTCCATTCCCGTGAATGTTAGAGCGTTGGACGGGCGCTCTATAGGTCGGGTCACCCATAACACCACTTCCATCAACCTACGTGTGTCAGAGAATCACACGAGACCATTCAGTTCCTGCTCATCAAGTCCCCCCCAGATCCCTGTGGTTTTGGGATTCTCCTGCCTCCAGTGACACAACCCACTCATCAACTGGTCTACGGGTGCCATCATGGGCTGGAGTCCATTCTGCCACGCCCATTTTCTGAAGTCGGTGCAACCTACCCGGGACGTCTTCCTGGGTCCTCGGTGGTGGTTACGGACCTCTCTGCCATTCCCACGGAGTACCGGGATCTCCGGGAGGTGTTCAGCAAGTCCCGGGCCACTTCCCTTCCACTGCACCGCCCCTATGACTGTGGGATTGTCCTTCTCCCTAGCACCATGCCGCCCCGGGGGCATCTGTTCTCGCTGTCGGGACCTGAAACCAAGGCTATGGATGACTACATTGGGGACTCCCTAGCTACTGGATTTATCTGTCCCTCTTCCTCTCCCACTGGCGCAGGGTTCTTCTTCATGGAGAAGGACAAGACCCTGCACCCGTACATTGACTACCAGGGACTCAATCACATCCCTGTAAAGAACCGTTATCCGCTACCACTCATTTCCTCAGCCTTCGAGCCGCTCAAGGGGGCCACTGTGTTCTCCAAGCTGGATCTACGTAACGCCTACCAGCTGGTGTGGATACGAGAGGGTGACGAGTAGAAGACCGCCTTCAACATGGCCAGCAACCACTATGAATATCTGGTCATGCCCTTTGGCCTCCCCAACGGCCCTGCCGTGTTCCAGGCTCTGGTGAATGACGTTCTCCGCAACATGGTGAACCGGTTCATATTTGTGTACATTAATGACATCCTCGTCTTCTTCCCCCCAAGAACACGTGCTCCATGTCCGGCAGGTTCTCCAACGCCTTAGGGAGAACCAGTTGTTTGTTAAAATATTCCATCAGGAGCAGACAATAGACAGGTCAAAGAAGGCAGGGGTCAGGAAACCAGAGGTGGGGCAACAGTACCGGGCAGCAGGCAGGTTCAGGGTCAGGGTAAGGCAGAGGTCGGTAATCCAGAGATGGGCAAAGGTACAGGTTGGCAGGCAGGCACAGTGTCAAGGGCAGGCAGAGTGGTCAGGCAGGCGGGCACAGAGTCATGACAGGCATTGGGTCAACACACTGGCAACAGACAAACAGAGAACACAGGTGTAAATACACAGGGGATAATGGTGAAGACAGACGACACCTGCAGGGGGGTGGAGACAATCACAAAGACAGGTGAAACAGATCAGGATGTGAACTGTCAGGATCAGGATGTGAACCTCCCCCTCTAGGGGTGCCACCTGGCGTCCTACCTGGGCGCATACCTGGTTGACCGGGGTGTCGGCGCTGAAAATCCGCGATGAGGCCTGGGTCCAGGATGCCATAACCTTCCCAG
Organism: Salmo trutta; assembly: GCF_901001165.1. Taxonomy (NCBI): domain Eukaryota; kingdom Metazoa; phylum Chordata; class Actinopteri; order Salmoniformes; family Salmonidae; genus Salmo; species Salmo trutta. Next base: position 26,040,116 of record NC_042961.1, on the reverse strand, counting down.
TCAACCAGGTATTTGAACCCCCTGCCCCGAGGTCGAACTTTCAGGAGACGCCTCACTGTGTAAGCTGGTTAGCCGTCGATGAGACGGGGGAGAGGAGTGGGCCTGGAAACAGGAGACAAAGGGCTGTAAAACATGGGTTTGACTCTGGACACATGAAAGGTGGGATATATGTGAACGATACAGGGCAACAGAAGATGAACAGCAGAGGGGCTAATGTTCTTGGAGATGGGGAACGGGCCAATAAACTGTGAGGAGAGTTTGCGGGATTCCACCCAGAGGTGCAGATCCCGGGTGGACAGCCATACCTTCTGCCTGAGACAATACTGGGGTGCCGGGGTCCGATGGCGATCCGCTTATCGTCAATACCTGAAGGCGGTCTTGAGTAGGGCTGACCGTGCTCTCCTCCAGGTACGACGACAGCGGCGGACAAACATCTGGGCAGAAGGGTATGCCGACCTCCTCTTCCTGCTCATGGAAGAGTGGGGGCTGATACCCTTCTGCCCAGATGTTTGTCTGCCGCTGTCTCAGGGAACACTAAAACCGTGATAGGCACATGACAGAGCTGGGAAGGGTGTTGTGGGCGTATTCCACCCACACTAGCTGCTGGCTCCATGTGGTGGGGTTGGCGGAGACCAGGCAGTGCAGGGTGGTCCCGAGGTCCTGGTTGCCTCGCTTCGACTGGCCGTTTGACTGGGGATGGAACCCAGAGGACAGGCTGGCCGATGACCCAATGAGGGTGCAGAATGCCTTCCAGAACCGGGATGAGAACTGAGGGCCGTGGTCAGAGACCATGTCCACGCACGGGCAGTCCATGGATCTGGAGGACGAGCTACACCATGAGCTGGGCCGTCTCCTTGGCATAGGGTAACTTGGGAAGAGAAATGAAGTGGGCGGCGTAGGAAAAGCGATCCACCACGTTCAGGATGGTGGTGTTGCCATCAGATGGGGGAGACCCGTGACAAAGTCCAGGGAGATGTGAGACCAGGGACGATGAGGGACGGGCAGAGGTTGGAGGAGGCCAGCCGGAGCTTGACAAGGGGTCTTGTTCCCTGCACAGCCGTGCAGGCGGCGACAAAGACGGTGACGTCCGGAACCATGGTAGGCCACCAAAAGCGTTGTCGCATGAAGGCCAGGGTCCGCCGGGAGCTCGGGTGGCAAGCCTGTCACAAGGAATGGGCCCACTCCAAGACTGCGGAGCAGACAGCGTCAGGCACAAGCATCTGGTTATCTGCCCCCCCAGCTGAGTGCCATCGCCAGGCACGAGGTGGGAAGGATGGTCTCGGGCCCTGGGGTGGTAGCCGTGGGGTTTTAGTGGTGAGACAGGGCATCCGGTTTGACGTTCTTGGACTTGTCCAAGACGTTCTTGGACTTGCCGGTAGGAGAGGGAAAAGTTGAACCAGTTAAACAGCAGGGCCCATCTCACCTGCCTGGAGTTGAGGCACTTGGCGGTGTGGAGATACTCCAGGTTTTTGTGGTCAGTCCACACAATGAACGCATGTTCCGTCCATTCGAGCCAGTGCCTCAAAGCCATCTTCACCGCAAGAAGCTCCTGATTCCCCACATCGTAATTCCTCTCCGTGGCAGTGAGGCGGTAGGAGAAGAAAGCGCAGGGATGCAGCTTAACCTCTATGGGCTAGGTGGGACGCTTGCATCCCACCTACTCAATAGCCAGTGGAATCCCGTGGCACGTTATTCAAATACCTTTGAAATGCTATTACTTCAATTTCTCAAACATATGACTATTTTACAGCATTTTAAAGACAAGACTCTCGTTAATCTAACCACACTGTACGATTTCAAAAAGGCTTTACAATGAAAGCAAAACATTAGATTATGTCAGCAGAGTACCCAGCCAGAAATAATCAGACACCCATTTTTCAAGCTAGCATATAATGTCACATAAACACAAACCACAGCTAAATGCAGCACTAACATTTGATGATCTTAATCAGATGACAATCTTAGGACATTATGTTATACAATACATGCATGTTTTGTTCAATCAAGTTCATATTTATATCAAAAACCAGCTTTTTACATTAGCATGTGACTAGCATTCCCACCGAACACTTCCGGTGAATTTACTAAATTACTCACGATAAACGTTCACAAAAAACATAACAATTATTTTAAGAATTATAGATACAGAACTCCTTTATGCACTCGCTATGTCCGATTTTAAAATAGCTTTTCGGTGAAAGCACATTTTGCAATAATCTGAGTAGATAGCCCAGCCATCACAGGCTAGCTATTTTGACACCAACCAAGTGTGGTACTCACCAAACTCCGATTTATTATTAGAAAAGTTTGATTACCTTTGCTGTTCTTCGTCAGAATGCACTCCCAGGACTTCTACTTCAATAACAAATGTTGGTTTGGTCCCAAATAATCCATAGTTATATCCAAATAGTGGTGTTTTGTTCGTGCGTTCAAGACACTATCCGAAAGGGTAAATAAGGGTCACGCGCCCAACGAGTTTCGTGACAAAAAAATTCGAAATATTCCATTACTGTACTTCGAAGCATGTCAACCGCTGTTTATGCCATTTTTCTCGTAAAAAAGCGATAATATTCCAACCGGGAGTGGTGGTTTTCGTTCAAAGAGAGAGAAAGTAAACATGGAGTCGACTCGGGCACGCGCGCCCCGTCCCATTGTCCTCAGATCGACCACTTACAAAATGCGCTAATGTTTTTCAGCCAGGGGCTGCAAAGCCACGATTCAGCTTTTTGGCGCCTTCTGAGAGCCTATGGGAGCGTTAGAAAATGTCACGTCATGCCAGAGATCCCCTGTTTTTGTTAGAGATGATCAATAAGGCCATGAAATGGTCAGAGAGAGCGCTTCCTGTTTGGAATCTTCTCAGGTTTTGGCCTGTTATACTCACAGACACAATTCAAACAGTTTTAGAAACTTTAGGGTGTTTTCTATCCAAATCAAACAATTATATGCATATTCTAGTTGGGCAGGAGTAGTAACCAGATTAAATCGGGTACGTTTTTTATCCGGCCGTGTAAATACTGCCCCCTAGCCCCAACAGGTTAAGGTCCAGGGCAGAACATTGAGACAGAACAGCCCCCACTCTGACATCCAAAGCATCGGCCTCCACGACGAACTGAAAGGAAGGGACCGGATGAACCAGGATTGGAGCTGTGGTGAAGTGGTGTTGAAGGTCCCAGAACGCCCGGTCCGCGACCTTGGACCACGTGAACGGAACCTTGGTAGAGGTGAGGGCAGACAGGGGGGAGACCAGGGTGCCGTAACCCCGGATAAAAAAAGTTTGCAAACCCCAGGAAGCGTTGCAGCTACACCCTGGACGTAGGCTGAGGCCAATCCATCACCGCTTTCAACTTCTCGGGATCCATCTTGACGCTCCCAGTAGAGATGATGTAGCCCAGAAAAGGAATAGTGGAGTGATGGCACCCGCACTTTTCTGCCTTAACTTCAGGCTAGGGTCCTTTTTTCTCACTTTCCGCCTGACTGACGTGCCCAAAGTAAACTGCCTGTTACTCAGGCCCTGATATGTATATAATTTGTACCATTGGATATAAAACACTTTGAAGTTTGTAGAAATGTTAAAATAATGTATGAGACAATTGATATGGTAGGAGAAAATCCAAAGAAAAACCAACCTGAATTTACTTTGAGAGCCCATGCTTTTACAATGGAAAGCATAGGGGCATATGCAATTCCAGCTCCCAGATTCCAATTCCTATGGCTTCCACTAGATGTAAACAGTCTTTGTTGAAGGTTTCAGGCTTGTAACTTGAATAATGAAAAAGAAATGAGTTTTAGTACTACACCAGTTTGGAAATCTGTGTTTGAGCGCGCGACAAAGAAGATTCGCACCTGCTAATTTTGCTTTCCTATTGAACATACTTCTTTCCGTATGAAATATTATAATTTAATTACATTTAGCGTACCTGAGGACTGAATAGAAACATATTTTGACTTGTTGAAACAAAGTTTAGGTGTAGTTATTCGGATTCCTTTCTCTGCATGTAGAACAAGTGGATTAGTCAAATCGATGGTGCCAACTAAATGGACTTTTTGGGATATAAAGAAGGATTTTATCTAACAAAACGACACTACATGTTGTAGCTGGGACCCTTTGGATGACAAATCAAAGGAAGATTTTCAAAAAGTAAGTGAATATTTAATCGTTATTTGTGAATTTATGAAACCTGTGCCGGTGGAAAAATATTTTGATGTGAGGCGCCGTCCTCAAACAATTGCATGGCATGCTTTCGCTGTTATGGCTACTGTAAATCGGACAGTGCAGTTAGATTAAAAATAATTTAAGCTTTCAACCGATTTAAAACACTTGTATGTACCTACATGTTTAATATCCATCATTTTTATGATTATTTATTTGAATTGCGCGCCTGTCACGGTTGTCGTCGGTGAAGGAGGACCAAAACGCAGCAGGTACGTGTAGGCTCATCTTGACTTTTATTAACTTTCAAAATGAACGTACAAAAATAACAAAGAACGACCGATCAACAAAAACAGTCTGGTAAGGCACAAGGCTATACACAGAACAATCTCCCACAAAAGACAAACACAAACACACCCACATATATGGGACTCTCAATCAAAGGCAAATAGACAACACCTGCCTTCAATTGAGAGTCCCAACCCCAATGAATCCAAACATAGAAACAGACACACTAGACTCAACATAGAATTCATGAAACTCACCCAGTGCCCAAAACCCCGGAATACTAAATCAAATGCCCTCCTAACTCATACAACACCCAGAACCACATAAAACAAATACCCTCTGCCACGTCCTGACCAAACTACAATACTAATTAACCCTTATACTGGCCAGGACGTGACAGCGCCCTCCAGTTCCACCGGAAGTTGTCCCGCTAGCGGGACAACTATTGTTTATTCGACGTGGTCTGCATCTGGGTGTTATCTTCAGACCTGATACATTCCTAAAGAAAATAATGTACTTTTTACTCCACACATTTTTCCTGACACCCAAAAGTACTCATTACATTTTGAATGCTTAACAGGACAGGAAAATGGTAAAATTCACGCAATAATCAAGAGAACATCCCTGCTCATCCCTACTGCCTCCGATTTGGCAGAGTCACTAAACACAAATGCTCAATTTTTAAATGATGTCAGAGTGTTGGAGCGTGCCTGTTGCTATTTGTACATTTTAAAAACAAGAAAATAGGTCCATCTGGTTTGCTTAATATAAGGGATTTGAAATTATTTATACTTTACTTGGACTTTTGATACTTAAGTATATTTAAAACCAAAGACTTTTATTCAAGTAGTATTTTACTGGGTGACTTTCACTTTTACTTGAGTCATTTTCTATTAAGGTATCTTAACTTTTACTTAAGTATGACAATTGTGTACTTTTTCAACCACTGTAAAATGGTGAAATATGGGTGGGCATGGATGTTCAAAATTAAAAGACTGACTGGTTTGTAGCATCACTCAGACATCAAGCGGGTCCATAAAAACAACAAATGTGCGTAAGGAACAAGGTGTTAGTTGGGGTTACCTAAAACACTATTAGTAGCCATGGTATCAGTTAGCTTTCAATTCTAAATAAGGGGAAAGCCTATTGCAAAAATGTTTGCTTCAGTATAGCCCAGCGGATAAGAGTCAAGACTATTGCTCAGTATTACCTTGAAGAACCATCTCCTTCTGTCTGTCATTCTGCTGTTACAGTTCAAAGTTCTCCTGTTTAAGTTTGGAGATCTCCTGCTCCAATTCATCTACTCTGTTCATGAGCTTAACGCTGTGGTGGTACTGTTTAAGGACTGGTACTGTTTAAGGAACAATTCAGCGGATGTCATCTTCTGACTTCTGGGTATCATATGAATGCCAATATGGGTGAATGACAAATGCTGACAATCACTGTTCATTGAACACAAGAGGGACAATATTGTAGCAGTAATGAAACCTAAATAATCCTTACCTTTGGCTGCAAGGAGGTTGGGCTATAAATACCAAACAAAAATACAAAATCAACATGTAAAGTGTTGGTCCCATGTTTCATGAGCTGAAATTAAAGATCCCATAAATGTTCCATATGCAGAAATTGCTTATTTCTCAGAAATGTTGTGCACAAATTTGTTCACATCCCTGGTAGTGAGCATTTCACCTTTGCCAAGATAATCCATCCACCTGACAGGTGTGGCATATCAAGTAGCTGATTAAACAGCATGTTCATTACACAGGTGCACCTTGTGCTGGGGACAATAAAAGGCCACTCAAATGTGTAGTTTTGTCACACAACACAATGCTACAGATGTCTCAAGTTTTGAGGGAGTGTGTAATTGGCATGCTGACTGCAGGAATGTCCACCAGAGCTGTTACCAGAGAATTGAATGTTCATTTCTCTACCATAAGCCGCCTCCAACGGCGTTTTAGAGAATTTGGCAGTACGTCCAACTGGCCTGACAATCGCAGACCACGTGTAACCACGCCAGCCCAGGACCTCCACATCCAGCTTCTTCACCTGCGGGATCGTCTGAGACCAGCCACCCGGACAACTGAAGAAACAGAGTATTTCTGTCTGTGGGGAAATGGGGAAATATTGTGGGGAAATATTTATTCTGATTGGCTAGGCCTGGCTTTGCCCTCTCTGGATCACCCATGGCTGTACACCTGCCCAGTCAAATGAAATCCAAAGACTAGGCCATAATGAATATTTCAATTGACTGATATCCTTACATGAACTGTAACTCAGTAAAATCATTTAAGTTGTTGGATGTTGCGTTTTATATTTTTATTTAGTATATGTCAGTTGAGTTGTCTGACTTTAACTTATTTGGGTGGAACAGATGCCCTCTTCCTCTGCTTTGGAGCCTGGGGTTGGACATCGTTATTACTGTCAATTTATTTGATCTTGCTTATTGTGTGGAATCGGTTGTCTGAAACAAATACAAGGTAGAAGAAGACATTTACCAGAGTTAGGGTCATTGGTTAGGCTTAAGGAGGTTTGACTACTATGAGGGAAAGGAGGATACGTAGTCAGTCGCAAAACTTATGCATTTTTCCCAACCCCTCTCAGGGAGAAGTTGTTGTTGGGGCTTCAGGCTAGGTGGGATGCTAGCGACCCACCTCGACAACATCCGGTGAAATTGCAAAGCGCGAAATTCAAAATACAAAAATCGTAATATTAAACATTCATGAAAATGCAAGTGTCAGACATTGTTTAAAAGCTTATCTTCTTGATAATCGAACCGCGTTGTCAGATTTCAAAAAGGATTTACGGCAAAAGCATACTATGCAATTATCTGAGGACAGTGCCCCGCATACACCAGCATTAAAAACATTTTCCAAACCAGCAGAGGCGTCACAAAAATCTGAAATAGCGATAAAATAAATCACTTACCTTTGAAGATCTTCCTCTGTTTGCAATCTCAAGGGTCCCAGCTACACAACAAATGGTTGTTTTGTTCAATAAAGTCCTTTTTTATATCCCCAAAAAGTCAGTTTAGTTGGCACGTTTGATTCAGTAATCCACCCATTCCCCTCGTTCAACATGCAGACAAAGGAATCCCAAAAGTTACCGGTAAATTTCATCCAAACAAGTCAAACAACATTTCTAATCAATCCTCAGGTACCGTAATATGTAAATAAATGATACAATTTAAGACGGAATGTAGTATGATCAATCCCGGAGATAAATAACAAAGTGCGTGACCTCCTTCACGCGCGCCACAAGACTAGAGTCCTAATGAGAAACACCTTGAAAAACTACAACTACTTCCTCATTTTTCAAAAAGCAAGCCTGAAACCCTTTCTAAAGACTGTTGGCATCTAGTGGAAGCCATAGCAACTGCAATCTGGGAGGAATTCTTTTGAATATCCCATAGACTAGCATTGAACTAGCCTTTGAAATCCAAAACAATTTTTTATGGATGGATTCTCCTCAGATTTTTGCCTGCCATATCAGTTATGTTATACTCACAGACATTATTTTAACAGTTTTAGAAACGTCAGAGTGTTTTCTATTGAATGCTACCAATTATATGCATATCATAGCTTCTGGGCCTGAGTAACAGGCAGTTTACTTTGGGCACGTCAGTCATCCGAACTTCCGAATACTGCCCCCTAGCCCAAAGAGGTTTTAACTGCCTTGCTCAAGGGCAGAACATCATATTTACATCTTGTCAGCTCTGGGATTCGATCCAGCAACCTTTCAGTTACTGGCCCAACACTCCTTCCCGCCAGGCTTCCTGCCGCCCCCTCTATGGACAACAGTTGCAAAAATTCCAGACCAACACCCATGCAATGACCAACAGACCAACACCCATGCAATGGAACTCCTTATTTTTATGCCCAACCAAATAAAATGTAGGTATGGGTGGTGGTTAACATCATGCTATTATCTAACCTGTTACCATTTGAATATTCTATTCTTGTTAAACTTATAAAAGGTCAATTTTCCACCTGACATTTTGCAGAGTGAACTCTTTCTCCTGATGTTCCTGTGTGGACTGCTTTCTCCTTTCTAATTACTATATTCTCATAAAACCTACTATAAGTGAAGAGGGTGTGCACACAGCATTATAGGCCAACCAAAATTTCCCCTGGGTGCTGACGTAGGGCTTCTTTTTTACTTCTTTTGACTTTATATGGCGGTTGGCAACCAACTTTACAGTGCATTACTACACCCAACTGGAGTGTGGACGTCAGTTCATCTTTCAATCTTTCAATGGGTATATGCTCTTAAAAACCAATGAGGAGATGGTAGAGGCTGGACTTGCAGCGCGTTGAGCATCACAAATAGAACCTATTTCTATTTTAGCGCCTGGCCACGCAGACACTCGCTGAGGCGCACAAGCAGTGTTGGTGCAATGATTGATTAACATGTATGTGTACATTTATTTTGCAACGCTCACGCACGCGATGCAAGCAGCGTAGTCAGCATGGTAGAACGCTAGCTAGCATTAGCCAAGCACACATGCAATATTGGTGGACCAGTCTACTTATCATATCTTTTCATTTCATGTGAATTTCATGTGAAATCCTAGGAATAGATTTGTATTGTTAACCTGTTATGGCTAGGGGGCAGTATTTTCACGGCCGGATAAAAAACGTACCCGATTTAATCTGATTATTACTCCTGCCCAGAAACTAGAATATGCATATAATTATTGTCTTTGGATAGAAAACACCCTAAAGTTTCTAAAACTGTTTGAATGGTGTCTGTGAGTATAACAGAACTCATATGGCAGGCAAAAACCTGAGAAGATTCCAAACAGGAAATACCCTCTCTGACCATTCCTTGAGCTTCTTGGCTCTGTTTATTGAAAACAGGGCAAGTACTTTTGTGTAGTTCCAGTCCCTAGAAGTGAGGATGGATATAATAGTAACATAATATTCAGTGCGGTCCAATTTGAGTATAATGAAATCTGTTTCTTGTGAGGTTTTCTGTGTTCAGACACAGAGAGATGTGAAAGACTGTCTGCAGATGAAGAGGTCCCAATGAAGAGCAGTGGTTCTCAGTCCTGGTCCTGGAGACTCAAAGGAGTGCACATTTTTGTTTTTGCCTTGGCACTGCACAGCTGATTGAAATGATCAACTCATCTTCAAGTGCTTCAAGTGGTATTTATGTATTCATTTGTGATGCTATCCTTGATATGATCCTGCTATTGTCACATGCTACACATGCACATGTGTGTGCACATGCATCTATCAATCCAATGTTATAAGGGATATTATACAGTACTTTAGTAATCCTAAATGACCTGGTGATGTAAAAGTCTAATAATGACATTGTCTTCCAAATTCATATAGTTACCTTGTAACTGGAGATTCCTTCAAAAGGATTGCCTACAGTTACCGTGTAGGGCACTGCAATAATAGTATTCTTCCATTTACTTAGCTATGTCAACTGCAGTTATTCAATTCCCAGTTTCTCTCCCTCAGATGAGGGTGCTGTTTAGGTAAGGGTGTGATGTCTGTACAAAAACAAAACAGACTATTTTAAGTCACCCATATTGAAAAAATGTGGAACAATTAGACACCCTAAAACCCACACCTGCACACTCATGTATAAATCTGTTTGATGGACTGTGTTGCGTAGTAAGCAGGCTCAGGTGTATAACTTTGGCTCCTACTACTTTCAAAGAATAGGCAAGAGAGCCAACCTTGGAGAATAGTAAGAAACTTCATTATTTCTATAACTACGCTATATTGTTTGCCCTCGTGTGTCTGTGCATGAATGAGACGTATTCTGCAGCCACTTAGTGTGGACACCATGTGAGGCCACACACACAGAGATTTCTGTTGAACACTCTCTTTCTCAATAACAGTCTCTCTCCTTCACTTCATCCCTCTCTCCCTAAATCCTCTAGGTTATATCAGCTGTGTCGGTGAACCCCTCTCACATATGACCTGGCTACATAGAGGGCACAGCATGATCAGAGGTGAGAGGTCACTTGGTCGGGTCAACAGGAAGTATTATTAAAGAGATGCTTTACATTGAAATACAGATAGAGATGCAGTAGTCCTGGAGGTAACTGCATCTCTATCAGTTTTGCGATGATTATGATGACTGACAGTGTTAGAATAAACATCTCTCTCTCACCTGCGGGTATGCTTTTATTTTACCTTTAACTAGGCAAGTCAGTTAAGAACAAATTCTTATTTTCAATGACGGCCTAGAAACAGTGGGTTTTGTACCTTGTCAGCTCGGGGATTCAATCTTGCAACCTTTCGGTTACTAGTCCAACGCTCTAACCACTAGGCTACGCTGCCGCCCCATTTTGATGTGAGAGAGGATGCCAACCCCCAGTCCCCTCATCGCCACCTCAACCACTCTTAAGATAACCTTTGGGCCGACTGGGAGCCCAAGGCTGGTTAGGAGACACCACTAGAGACACTATTATGTAATTGTGATGAACTGAGAGAATATTAACGTAGCACAGTGATTCATTAATCATATGCTGCCTTCCCTGCTCCTCTGTTCTTACCACTTTCCCTTTCTGTCTTTTACACCTCTCTCGCCACCTCCTCTTTCTTCCTCTGTATTTCAATGCACACCAGATGTGCATTGAAATACAGATTGAACTTGTATTTATAATATTACAAGTATAATATTTATAATGCATGTATAATGTATTTATAACACTTTGATAATGAACTTCTTTCAATAAATCATGTCACATTCTCTACTGGTTGAAATTAAGTCTCTCGTTTGATGAAATACTACACCTATCCTGTGTTTATCAGATCAATGCAGATGAAGGAAATTAGATATTGAGATTAACTGGTTTTAGAGTATTTACATGATGCATAGGAAGTGTACTGTACTGTTTTTTAAAATTCTATTTCTGTATATAAGAATTACAAATCTGCCTTTAACTACTTAAATCATGTTTCTAGTCTATTGCATAGTTACAATGTGTAACCACTGATGTCCCAGGACCATGATTGGTAAACACTGTTGAAGTGTATAATTGTACTACATACATGCACACAGCATCATTCAAAGACTGGAATTTGATACTCCTGGTATTGGATATGACTGAAAAATAATCTCAAAGACATTCATACCTGAACTGTACCTTTATTTGCCAAAGTAGAATACATGATCAGTGAATATATTAAATGTACATAAAGAACTTGCATCCTTGGCACAAAGTTATATTATATTCTACTCAATCCATAGGCTTCATTAATGTCATTCAGACTGTTTTGACATTGATACAACTGGCTATGATAGCTGAGGTTCATAGCTAGGCTCTGAACTAATATGTATACCAAACGTTTTCGGGTCCATACACAGACTGGCTACATAGCTAGCTACACATCCATAGGCATACAGGTATTTTTTATCCTCCACTGCACAATAAGCAAAAAAATTGTTAGCTAGCTACGTTACTTCATATCTGCATAGCATGGCAAATATCAGCAAGGCAAGCTTTAAAAAATTGTACATTAAATTTGCTGTATATGCTTTAGCTAGCTAACGTTAGGTTCTTTACATCCACTGTTCCTCAAGGCGACAGCCTGGGTTGCTGGTTGTTTCAGGAGCCCCTAAAACATGGAACAACCAGAATTACAATTTCATACTCATGTCAACAACACCCATAAAGCTAGCCAGCTAGCTGGCTAATGTTAGCTGGTCAGCTAGCTTGCTAAATCGCGATTTTTGTAAATTTACTTTATGACAAAAGAATATGCATAATGCTCTCAACTGTACATTTTTTGCATGATTCATTGTGATGTTATATTCACTTGCTTTCGTCCTAGTATTTTTGTCAGCCATCGTTGCTGAACAAAGTCTCCAGCCTTGGGTCGCGTAGGGTCAAATTTGTCATGGGAACCACTCGATATGATCGGTCATTGCTCAGCGGTCGCCGCTGGTGATTTCCCACGCCACCTTCACACTGCCCAAAGGTCCCCGCTATATCCGCTTCTCACCACTTTCCTTCCATTGAAAATGGTGTTTACCACACGGCACCGCATGCTAGTGAACACCGGCATTAAGTTTCGACTACATAAAAGGACCCGCGCAAAATAAAGGCAAAAAAGGCGAAGCTAGCTAGCACTAGAGCTAAGGGAGTGGTTGTTGTTACGAATGACTAATTATGCCAAAAAGAAAGTATTCCCCTAACACAGAAGAACAACTGAGAGATGGAGTTCACAAAAATACTTGGACAAGATGGAAACTACGGTGACTGTTAATGTTTGATAACAATCTAACTTAGCTAGCTAGCTAGCATACACACATTTAGCTCATAACATATTTCCATGGCGCTAGCACCAAAGTTCATATAGCTAGCTAGGTTAAGAAGTTACACATTATCTTGTCATTTAGAGGTAAGTTTAAGTCAAGTTAACTCGCTGGCGAACCAGCTTGAGGATTTAGCTAGCTAGTAGATCATCTTAGCTAGCTACTGTCACCCAGTTAGCCCAGAACACTGAACTGATCGCCGATTGTGGCTTTCCATAGGACGGACATGGTCACAATCCTAATCTGCCAAATGCCTTTTTTCCATGGGAGAATTTCCAGAACCTTGACAAATCTCGGATGTAGTAAAGAAAGAAACACCGACTTCACTGTTCCATAAAATGTGAGTACTCATCTTTTGATAGGACTGCCAGTTGTTATAGTGTTGTACAAAGTTGATTTGATGTTCCCATTAAGATATTTATAATGTTTTTATCATGTGTATTTTACACATTGTCATTTACAGGACTTAAAATGAATGAATTAATTAAAATTAATCAAAATTAATTAGAGGAGCAGAGACACATAGCTGTCTTCACAGTGGCTGAGGTGAGTGGGACCTATATAAGACCCTATATAAGACCCTTTCTCAGGACCCTTTCTTCCAAAGATAATTTGTAAACATCCAAATAACTTCAAAGATCTTCATTGTAAAGGGTTTAACCACTGTTTCCCATACTTGTTCAATGAACCATAAACAATGAATGAACATTCACTTGTGGAACGGTCGTTAAGACACTAACAGCTTACAAACAGTAGGCAATTAAGGTCACAGTTATGAGGACTTAAACACTAAAGAGGGTATACCGAAGTTTGATTTGATCAATGCAATGTTCCCTGGCTACATGCACTGTGTGTTACTTGGCGTGTGAGACAGACGGACACTTTATGGATTGATTCTAAGAGCTATGCACAGCTATAATACATTGGTACACAAACCCAGATAATTTACATACAGTGCCTTGCAAAAGTATTCATCCTCTTTGGCGTTTTTCCTATTTTGTTGCATTACAACCTGTAATATAAATTGATTTTTATTTGGATCACATGTAATGAATATACAGAAAAATGTCCAAATTGGTGAACTGAAATGAAAAAAAAAACTGAAAAGTGGTGTGTGCATATGTATTTACCCTCTTTGCTATGAAGCCCTAAATAAGATCTGGTGCAACCAATTACCTTCAGAAGTCACATAATTAGTTAAATAAAGTCCCCCTGTGTGCAATCTAAGTGTCACATGATCTGTCACATGATCTCAGTATATATATACACACCTGTTCTGAAAGGCCCCAGAGTCTGCAACACCACTTAGCAAGGGGCACCACCAAGCAAGTGGCACCATGAAGACCAAGGCACTCTCAAAACAGGTCAGGACAAAGTTGTGGAGAAGTACAGATCAGGATTGGGTTATAAAAAAATATCCGAAACTTTGAACAGCCCACAGAGCACCATTAAAGAATATGGCACCACAACAAACCTGCCAAGAGAGGGCCACCCACCGGAACTCACGAACCAGGCAAGGAGGGCATTAATCAGAGAGGCAACAAAGAGACCAAAGATAACCCTGAAGGAGCTGCAAAGCTCCACAGTGGAGATTGGAGTACCTGTCCGTAGGACCACTTATCATGACACAAGCTGAGACCCAAATGCAGACACAGGAGGCAGATGGTTGGAGTTTAAGATGTTTAATAAATCCAAAAGAAGTAGGAAAGAGAATTGTCATGGACAGGCAAAAGGTCAAAACCAGATCAGATTCCAGGAGGTACAGAGTGGCAGACAGGCTCGGGGTCAAGGAAGGCAGAATGGTCAGGCAGGCGGGTACAGAGTCCAGAAACAGGCAAGGGTCAAAACCGGGAGGACTAGAAAAAGGAGAATAGCAAAAGCAGGAGCACAGGAAAAAAACACTGGTTGACTTGGAACACACAAGACAAACTGGCCCAGAGAGACAGGAAACAGGGATTAATACACTGGGGAAAACAAGCAAGTGTGACACCACTTTAAGCCATACACTCCACAGAGCTGGGCTTTATGGAAGAGTGGCCAGAAAAAAGCCATTGCTTATAAATAAAAAAATAAGCAAACACATTTGGTGTTCGCCAAAAGGTATGTGGGAGACCAGAAGTTATTCTGGTCAGATGAGACTCAAATTTAGCTTTTTGGCCATCAAGGAAAACACTATGTCTGGCGCAAACCCAACACCTCTCATTACCCCGAGAACGCGATCCCCACAGTGAAGCATGGTGATGGCAGCATCATGCTGTGGGGATGTTTTTTATCGGCAGGAACTGAGAAACTGGTCAGAATTGAAGGAATGATGGATGGCGCTAAATACAGGGAACTTCTTGAGGGAAACCTGTTTCAGTCTTCCAGAGATTTGAGACTTGGACGGAGGTTCACCTTCCAGCAGGACAATGACCCTAAGCATATTGCTAAAGCAACGCACGAGTGGTTTAAGGGGAAACATTTAAATGACTTGGACTGGCCTAGTCAAAGCCAGACCTCAATCCAATTGAGAATCTGTGGTATGACTTAAAGATTGCTGTACACCAGCGGAAACCATCCAACTTGAAGGAGGTGGAGCAGTTTTTCCTTGAAGAATGGGCAAAAATCCCAGCAGCTAGATGTGCCAAGCTTATGGAGACATACCCCAAGAGACTTGTAGCTTTAATTGCTGCAAATTGGTGGCTCTACAAAGTATTGACTTTGAGGGGGTGAATAGCTATGCATGCTCAAGTTTTCCATTTTTTTGTCTTATTTCTTGTTTGTTTCGCAATAAAACATATTTTGCATCTTCAAAGTGGTAGGCATGTTGTGTATATCAAATGATACAAACCCCCCAAAAATATATTTTAATTCCAGGTTGTAAGGCAACAAAATAGGAAAATTGTGAAGGGGGGTGAATACTTTCCAAAGCCACTGTATATGCATCTTATGAGAAAGAAGTTAGATTTGTAGCAAATTATACTTTTTGTACAGCGACAACACCTCTGCCGCACCTTATTAGATTTTCCCCAAAAACAAATAGCAGGTGAATAGCGCGCTATTCTCATGCTTAAGTTCAAGGTCAGAATACACATAGAGAAAAAAGTGCATAAAAGACGAATTATGTTTAATTTACTCGCACTTTAATCAGGTCAGAATCGGGGCCCCAGTCTGGAATCATTAGGACCCTGAACAGCTTCTACCCCCAAGCCATAAGACCGCTAAAGAAGACTGCTAAAAAGCTAATCAAATGGCTACCCGGACTAGCTGCAATTGACCCTTTTTTTGCACTAACTGTCTTGCACTGACTCTATGCACACACTCTGGACTGTACCCACACACTCACACACTACATACGCCCACACAGCTAACACGCACACACATGCATACTGACGCCACACAGACACTCACACCTCAAAAACCCACTTTCATACTCAACACATACGCTGCTTTTACTGTCTATTAACGATCCTGTTGCCTAATCACTTTACCCTATATGTACAGTACCAGTCAAAAAATTGGACACACGTACTCATTCAAGGATTTTTCTTTATTTGTACTATTTTATACAAGGTAGAATAATAGTGAAGACATCAAAACTATGAAATAACACATATGGAATCATGTAGTAACCAAAGACTTGTTAAATAAATAATAAATGTAAATATATTTTAGACTTTAGATTCTTCAGAGTAGCCACCCTTTGCCTTGAGAACAGCTTTGCATGCTCTGGTGTGCCTTGTTAAAAGTAATTTGTTTAATTTCTTTCCTTCTGAATGCGTTTGAGTCAATCAGTTGTACTGTGACAAGGTAGGGGTGGTGTACAGAAGATAGTCCTATTTGGTAAAAGACCAAGTCCATATTATGGCAAGAACAGCTCAAATAAGCAAAGAAAAATGACAGTCCATCATTACTTTAAGACATGAAGGTCAGTCAATGCGGAAAATGTCAAGAACTTTGAAGGTTTCTTCAAGTGTAGTCGCAAAAACCATCAAGCGCTATGATGAAACTGGCTCTCATGAGGACCACCACAGGAAAGGAAGACCCGGAGTTACCTCTGCTGCAGAGGATAAGTTCATTAGTTACCAGCTTCAGAAATTGCAGCCCAAATAAATGCTTCACAGAGTTCAAGTAACAGACACATCTCAACATCAACTGTTCAGAGGTGACTGCATGCATCAGGCCTTCATGGTTGAATTACTCAAAAGAAACCACTACTAAAGGGCACCAATAAGAAGAGACTTGGTTGGGCCAAGAAACATGAGCAATGGACATTAGACCGGTGGAAAATCTGTCCTTTGGTCTGATGAGTCCAAATTTGAGATTCTTGGTTCCAATCGCCGTGTCTATGTGAGACGCAGAGTAGGTGAACGGATGATATTCACGTGTGGTTACCACTGTGAAGCATGGAGGAGGAGGTGTGATGATGTGGGCGTGCTTTGCTGGTGACACTGTCTGTGATTTAATTAGAATTCAAGGCACACTTAACCTCCATGGCTACCACAGCATTCTGCAGCAGTACGCCATCCCATCTGGTTTGGGCTTAGTGGGACTATCATTTGTTTTTCAAAGGACAATGACCCAACACACCTCCAGGCTGTGTAAGGGCTATTTGACCGAGAAGGAGAGTGATGGAGTGCTGCATCAGATGACCTGGCCTCCACAATCACCCAACCTCAATCCAATTGAGATGGTTTGGGATGAGTTGGACATTTAAAGAAAAACCCTTAAATGAGTACTGTACATACAGTAGCTGCCTCAATCACCTCGTATCCCTGCACTTCCACTTGGAACTGGTACTCCCTGTAAATAGCCATGTTATTTTTACTTGTTATTGTTATTACACCCTAATCCTAATTCTATTGTTATTCACTTTGTATTTATTCCCCATGTGAGTCTGCCCAAACAGCTTTGACTTCTAAACACTGAGAGGAAAATCATCCTGTGCTCTTGAAAGTTTACTTTCTGGAGAAAACTCATTAACATGCTAACTTGAGCTGTATATTCCCAATACAGTACTTCCCAAAAATATTTTGATTAAAAACTCTTGCACAATTTTAGGCAGTTTATTTTATTACATTAATCAATATTGAAACATCAAATAAACATGCAAAGTATAACTATCTATTTACAATAATTTCAGCAAACAAAATGTCTACATTCAAATGTTACAGTATGAACACATTTTAGAGGAAGATGTCCCAAGAACGTTGACGTCAATAACACAACATCACCTTGAACATTTTCGGAAAATAGGTTTCTCCAACGTTGGCCAATCAGTCTGTCAGAGGCAAGTGGGTAGGGGAGGGAATGTAGAATAGTACACTCTCATTGGTCAGGTTGGTTGCTTGGACTTGCAGTACCTGGACGTGTCCTGTGTATCATGTATCCTGCCATTGCGGATATTTATCCAATACTGTGTCCATTCACTGCAGCAAAACAGATCACTAATTATGTAGTTACATCTTGGGAGAGGAGACATTGAGTCTGGAGTCCAAAAAGAGGGGCTCACTTGACAACATTATTAAATAGCAAACACATTTGTTGCAAATCCACAGTAAAGGGAAATTGGGAATGGGAATTTGTGGGATTCTCGTGAAACAAAGGGAATATTTCCTTAGTGGTTTGATTTAGTGGATTATTTTGCTCCATTTTGGCACTGGCTACAGTAGCGTAGGGGATATCAGGGGACCCAACACAATGACCATGTAACATACACTGTAACTTGACCGTCATGATTTAGCACTGATCTACATATATATTAGTTCAGTGCATTTTTCTTCTTTACCATAGACCAGATTCTAAGAGAAGATCAAACTGTTCTTATAAAGTTGCTCTAGCAACATAGAGAAGCATTTTGTATCAAAACTGTAGTAAGTTCAATATAAGTGTACATTCAATGTAAGTAACATCTAAGTTTGGTCCACAGTGACAGTATAATTGAGGGCAGTTCTCTATAATATTAGATTTTTAGATAGCCTCCGTTTGTATTGCATTACAATCAATACTTATCTTCCCTAGTCTAGCAAACAACCCAATGAAAACCCAAAACAAGCAAAGAAACAGAAAGCAAAATAAAGTTATTGGTAACCGTGTAAAACATAACCGAAATAATTTTCTTTCTATTTTCATCAGTAGTTAGCTCATTATCAAAGATATTTGCTATTTCATTCTATTGCACTGAACAAGACCATGTTTGGCAGAGCAAATGCATTGGATTGCATTTTACAACAAGAGAAGACTAGAAGAAAACCCTTATGGCGAAAATGAGATTAACACAAATGTTAATGTTGCATTCTGGCGAATTATTTCAAATATAAACTTCCATTATGTACATTAATTAAGAGAATGCATTACGATGATCAATATCATCATCATGAAACAAATCATTATGTTGTTATTCTATGCTCTGGACAACCTGCTTGTCAATGGCTTTACGGAAATGGGTGAAAGCATTGTAACAAAAAAAATGCACTTAATATTTAGGATATAAACAAACATGCATAGATTGTGAGACTGTGTCTGTCTGCACAGGACTATGGAATGTTGCGGTGTTCCTTTTGCATGCTGATATAGCATGCTATTACCTTCGATGGAGGATTTTTCACGCAGCAATGGGAACTAAGAATTAATAATTTCATAATGTACACAAAGTCAAAAGAGAACCATGAAGGATTACAAATCAAATTGAAATCTTTGGTCCTTTGGTTATTACTTAAATGTGAAAACATTATCGGGAATATATGACATTCGTCATCACACACAACACTCACACGACAGAGAACAAGGACATTGACAAAAGATTGAGGGAGGAAGCTTTGCATGTTAGTTCAACATGCAAAGCTTCCTGGATGATGAAACGATGATTGATGACATCCTGTTAAAATACAGTAGCGGTTGCACCGCGTGTCCAGTAGGAGCTGTGTATCCACACCATTCTATTGCATTATTCCAGTTAAGGTGCTGGCAGTTGTGTCCCTTGTAAAACATACTGGAAACAGAATAGTATGATGAAAAATTAAATAAAATGGTTTATAGGTGCCTTTGAGAGTCAATTTCCATAATGTGGTAGGAGAGAGCCAAGGCTAGTGGATTTATAATGGCAATAAAGTGAGAGAGGAAATGGTAGCGAGGGGGGGTGAGAAAGAAAGAGAGTGGATGAGAGAGAAAAAGAGAGAGTGAAATGTCTTTATTCTTTTGAACTTTTGAGAGTGTAATGTTTACTGGTAATTTTTGTATGTTTATTATCTATTTCACTTTCTTTGGCAATGTAAACACAATGTTTCTCATGCCAGTAAAGCAACTTAAATTGTTTTGAGAGAGTATTCAAGGTTTTAAAAGGCTTCTAAAGTTTGACATTTGTACTTTAAAATGTCACACTTGATTTGCAATAATGAAAAATGTATCAACCCCTACAAAAAAAGTAATTATAGTCCATATAATAATTCACATTTCATGTTGCTGCAGGATAATTTTCCTGCTGTATAAAACTGGCTCATATTAACCTGTTGAGGATCTTATCCCGATCTTATCCCGGTATTGGGATTCATTGTCATGTGACCATGGCGGGGAATTCAAAACTGCAAGAGTAATCATTTCAAAAAATCAAATAATCAACTATTTTCCTCCATTTGAAAGATATATCTCCTAAATCTAACCACGCTGTCCGATTTTCAGAGGCATTACGGAGAATGCATAAAGTTAGGTTATGTGAGGAGAGTACATTGACAATAGCTGCGTGTAATGTTTAGCCAATTCAAAGAAGGGCATCAACAGACAGAAAACTAGCTAGAATTATGCACTTACCTTTGACAATCTGCATCAGATGACACTCATAGGACATTATGTTATACAATACATGCATTTTTAGTTCCATCAAGTTCATATTTATATCCAAAAACAGCATTTACAGTCGCGGTGAAATTCAGAATTTTTTTCGGCTCGAATGCACCCAGTGAATCCAGCATTACAAATCACGGAATTACTATTCGAAAACATTGGTAAATTATAATATTGTCATTCAAAGAATAATATATTATCATCTCGTAATTGCTACCGAAGGGCCAGATCTCAAAATAACTTTACTGGGAAATCACATTTTGTATAAACTGGGTACTATGCTAACAACAATAAGCTATATGCTAAGCTAAGCTAAGCTATACCGTTAGCATTAGCATCATCTAATATCGATAATAACATTCTAAATATCCCCTTACCTTTGATTATCTCCATCAGAAGGCGCTGCCAGAGATCCCAGGTCCAGAACAAATGTGGTTTCTTTTGACAAAGTTCATAATTTATGTCCAAATAGTTAGCGTTCAGTAGGCTCCCACAAAATGAGGTGGGCAGTGTAAAGTCACGTCGAAAAACTAAAGAAAACCTAGTAAATAATCTATTTACGTTTGTTTAAACATGTCAAACGTTGTTTAGCACTAATCTTTTGTTCCATTTTTAACGTGAAACATCAGTAAACATCAGTAATATTTTCACACAACCTATCAAGTGTCTAGAATAAACGATAATGACAAAGGCACTCTTCTCAGATTCATGCGCAGGCGCAAAAAATGAAGTGATGACGTGTCAACTTGTAAGCTTTCTAATTCGGTGTGTATTTATCACAGATGCTTCAAACAACTTTCTAAAGATCGTTGACATCTAGTGGAAGCAGTAGGAGTTGCGAACTGAATCCTTTCTCACTGTGGTATCTTTAAAACAATGACACTAAATAGTACAGTCACAAAATTCTCATTTTTTTTAATCTATTTTTCACAGGTTTTTGCCTGCAATATGAGTTTTGTTATACTTACAGACACCATTCAAACTGTTTTAGAAAATTCAGAGTGTTTTCTATCCGAATGTGTTAATAATATGCATATCCTAGCTTCTGAGTTGGTGTAGGAGGCAGTTAAAAATTGCCACATATTTTTTTCAAAATTCTCAATACTGCCCCCGTGGCCCGTAGAGGTTAAGATCCTACATCTGTAGGTCGTCTATGACCATCAGCAGGCGAGAATAAAATAACATGGAAATCAATCAATTATGAACGCTGTAATGAGCTAAATAAGGTATAATAAATGTGGCATGGACATTTTATTCTCCTAAGGATGTTGACTGTACACTATCCCTCACTCATGACATGAATGTAAAAATGTGCATTTTTTGAAAAAAAAAAAAACACATGTATGAATCACAGACAGAAACATACCCAAACACACTCCCACACCCCTGTGATTACAAGTACAGGTAGTATGTCCAATAGAGGAGGTTGACGAATACAAAGGAGAGGGGGAAGGTCATCCTGGAGTAATTGTCTATTAAGTGGGGATTCTCCACATGGCAACAGTTTGCAGCTTTGCGCAGGACCTTGCGGAGGAGGACCAGGACCATGAGGCATCGGTTGGGGGGCTCCTCAGGGGCCTCAGGCTTGGGCTCACTGCCAGTGGGGCTGGAGGGGCAAAGTACCAGCTCAGCTGTGGCCGCTAAGGCCGCTTCATCTACAGCAGCTTTCTCCTTACGCCTCTTGGCCCTGTTGTTTTCAGCGGCGATAGTGGTGACCATGCCATTCATCTCCTCGTCAAAGCCTCCCATCTGGTGACCGTACTGGAGGAGAGGAGGGAGAGAGAGTGACAGTGAGAAGAGGATTGAAGAGTCGCCCCAATCAACTGATGTTCTCATCTGAAATAAACAGAAAAATGGTGGAGATACTTACATCCATACAGTACGAGCAGATGAAACATGGCAAAGGTGATGAAGATGATGATTCTGATAATGATGGGATGATGACAACGATGACGATAATAATAATGCTGATGATGACAATGATCAAGATCATGTAAATTATTGCAATGCTAATGAGGATGAACATGACAATAATAACCGCATGACTGACATTAACAACACTGAAGGCCTCACCATGACAATGTTGGCGTCGGGATGGTTAAGGGTGCAGAAGTGGGCCACGGCGTACTCGATCAGGGCTCCGAAGATAAAGCTGAAGCAGATGCCCAGGTACACATCAATGGCTTTGATGAAACAGTTGGCGTTAGGCAGGGACGTCCTCGCACCCATCATTAACGTGGTCATGGTCAGAACCGTGGTCACTCCTGTCACAATACACAACACAATGGTTGGATGATTCATTAAATGTTTGAAATCATCAAGATGTCCAGTGTCCTGAAGTTTTCATTTCAATTCACATATAACAACACAAACCCTAAGGCTTAATGACGGACTACATCTGTAGTCACTCCACACATGAGGAATTGAGCTTGAGTTGACTTACCTGACATTAATACATTGAACAAAAATATAAACGCAACATGCAGCAATTTCAAAGATTTTACTGCATTACAGTTTGTAAGGAAAATCAGTCAATTGAAATAAATTCATTCGGCTCTAATCTATGTGTAACCCTCTCACCAGGCTCGAATATGACTCTCACAATATTAACTTATGCAGAGTATCTCAGCAGCATGGGATGTTAGGTGAGAAGGACATCTCCAATAAGAATTCCTATTGTAAACTATCTTGGGTTATGACAATAGGGTATTAACTTCAGATTAAATGATTATTGGTTTCTGTTATTGAATCAGGATAAACCATCCCATGCATTAAATTAAATTGAAACAATCAATGACTCCACCAAGGCAATATACATAACGTTCCATATGTGTATTAAAACCTTTTCAAACACAAATACATTTTTAGACACAACATCAAAAGAAATAAAAAATAATCCCCAATGAGTTGTGCACAACCCATGTCCAAATTATTTCAAGTTTGCTTAAATAAACCGTTGGCGCGCGTTTGAGCTAAAAAAAAAATGAAGACACCCAAAAATATCCTGAAGCACCTCACGTTGTGGTTACTCACTACTTGGTCGATATTCCCTCAGCGAAGTATGGCAGTTCCATGCAGGTTTCCTCACAAAGTCCAAGGCAAGCACAGCTACCCATGCAGACAGTACTCCTTAGCCGTAACCGATATCCCATGGGAACACGAACTCGTTAAGCTTCCCAAGCCATTATCTCCCGGTGTCACTCGATGCTAGGCTAACCTCAAGGCAAATACTGGCAAATACCTCCACGACGAGACGGTAGCTTCAGTCTTTACTAAGTTTTAACAAAATTATAACAACTCTTTTATAAAATAAAACATGTACTTCCCTTCATATCTTAGTAGGTATGGGTTTTGTTCTAGTTCTGTCGTCTTTTATAATTTTTCTTCACCAACCGTCCTAAGGTAAAACGTCCATCCTTTCATCAAGGTCTTTTTCCCTCTCTTTTTTCCCAGGCCTCCCGTTAACCAGGTCAACTCCCATTGGCCACAACTTAACAAGCGACCTTATTGGTCAAAACTTAAACTTCAAAATAAAACAAACTATTCATTTATACATTAAATAAATATTTCTTCAAAAAGCATAATGCATTAACAACATTACAGTTTAGGAGCAATTCAATTGTCTTTTAAATATAATACCAATTAATTATAACAAATAAACTCAATACCTGGTTCAAACAAGGGTATTACATATGGATTTCACATGACTGGGAATACAGATATGCAGCTGTTGGTCACAGATGCAGTAACTTAAAAAAAAGTAGGGGCGTGTTGTTTGACAAAACTGCACACTTTAGAGTGGCCTTTTATTTTCCCCAGCACAAAGTGCACCTGTGTAATGATCAGCTTCTTGATATGCCACACCTGTCAGGTAGATGGATTATCTTGGCAAAGGAAAAATGCTCACTAACAGGGATGTAAACCAATTTGTGCACAAAATTTGAGAGAAATATGTTTATTGTGTATATGGAAAATATCTGGGATCTTTTATTTTAGCTCATGAAACATGGGACCAACACTTTACATGTTGCGATTCTATATTTTTCAATGTACATCAGGCTAGATGTATAAGTAATATTACAGTTATGTGAAGGTAAGCTAACAGGAGTATGAGTCACTTGTGGAACAGTCTGTTTTCTCTAACCGCCTGCATTCTACAGATGAAGGATCTCAATTTGATCACCCTTTTGCAGGATAACTTTCCTGCAATGCAGGATTTTTTTTTACTTATAGTGTATTTTAGGTTCAAAACAACAAGCTCTCACAGTCTCACGTCAGAATTAGACATTCTTCCATGTTTCTCAAACGTCAAGTTTCAAGTGTTTGGTTACTTCTCTGTATCATTCCAAGTTTAAGTTAAGGCATTAACTCCGAATTCTTAAGGTTAGGAATGAACTCCGAATGGTTAACCTGTCTGGGCTAGGGGGCAGTATTTTCACGGCCGGATGAAAAACGTACCCAATTTAAACAGGTTACTACTCTGGCCCAGAAACTAGAATATGCATATTATTAG
The DNA here is from genome assembly GCF_901001165.1 of Salmo trutta. Taxonomy (NCBI): domain Eukaryota; kingdom Metazoa; phylum Chordata; class Actinopteri; order Salmoniformes; family Salmonidae; genus Salmo; species Salmo trutta. Next base: position 26,015,067 of record NC_042961.1, on the reverse strand, counting down.
TAGATTTGGATAGAAAACACTCAGAAGTTTCTAAAACTGTTTGAATGGTGTATGTGAGTATAACAGAACTCATATGGCAGGCAAAAACCTGAGAAAAATCCAAGCAGGAAGTGAAAAGTCTGAGAATTGTAGTTATTTTTATTCTCTATCGAAGCTACAGTGTCTGTGGGGTGACGTTGCACTTCCTAAGGCTTCCATTGGCTGTCTAAAGCCTTCAGAAAGTGGTTTGAGCATTTTCCTGTCACTGGGCAGATAATAGGAGCTCAGTTACTGAGTGGTCTGCCTGGCAACAAAGGGATTGGATATGCTCGGTCCCGCGAGCGCGCCCCTCCTTCTTTTTCTTCTTGAATGAATATTCTATTGTCCGATTGGAATATTATCGCAATTTTACGTAAAAAAATACCATAAAGATGGATTTTAAACAGCTTTTGACATGCTTCTAAGTACGGTAATGGAACATTTTGACTGTTCGTCTCTCGTTCCGCACTCGCGCGTTATTATGCCTTTGGATAAGTGATCTGTACGCACGAACAAAACGGAGGTATTTGTACATAAATATGGATTATTTCGAACAAAAACAACATTTCTTGTGGAAGTAGGAGTCCTGGGAGTGCATTCTGACGAAGATCAGCAAAGGTAAGAGCATATTTCTAATACTAATTCTGAGTTTAGGTTGCCCCGAACTTGGCGGGTGTCTGAATAGCTCACCGTGATGGCTGAGCTATGTACTCAGAATATTGAAAAATGTGCTTTGTCCGTAAAGCTATTTTAAAAGCTGACACAGCGGTTGCATCCAGCGGTAGTCTATCTATAATTCTTAAAATAATTGTTATATATTTTGTCAACGTTTGTGATGAGTATTTTTGTAAATTGATGTGCACATTGACCGGACGTTTTGGTGGGAATACATTTACTGAACATCACGTGCCAATATAAAATGCTGTTTTTGGATATAAATATGAACTTTATCAAACAAAACATACATGTATTGTGTAACATAATGTCCTAGGAGTGTCATCTGATGAAGATCATCAAAGGTTAGTGCTTCATTTAGCTGTGTTTTGGGTTTTATTGACACATGTCCTTGCTTGGAAAATGGCTATGTGATTATTTTTGTCTATGTACTCTCCTAACACAATCTAATGTTTTGCTTTCGCTGTAAAGCCTTTTTGAAATCAGACAATGTGGTTAGATTAACGAGAAGTCTATCTTTAAAATGGTGCAAAATAGTTGTATGTTTGAGAAAGTTGAATTATGACATTTTGTTTTTTTTTCCCCCACGTAACCCATAGAAGTTAAGGTAAGGCATCTGCTTGGTGGGTGTGCTTCCTGGTTTGAGGAGCAGTGGTTTACCGATACAGATCCTTGCGGGGACAGAAGACTGGCTGATCCAGAAAGAGACCCAGGAGAGGACCACCAGCAGGCTGGAGGGAACGTACGTCTCCAGGATGAAGTACAGGATGCTTCTCTTCAGCTCAAAGTGGAAGATCAGCTTGGGGTAGTGGCCTGTGAGAGAGAGACAGAGTGAGATAACAGCACAGAGACATGAGAACAAGTGTGCAAGTAGAACCCAAAGGTTCCTGAAGGTTTCAATTTACTACCAACCATCAATTTAAAAGATGAACGTGGCTAACATTTATTGGTAGATTATAATTTACGTTGAGTTGCTTGTCATGCCCATAATTGCCAAAAGCTTCTTGCTGCTAAATATCATTTTAGGCACCCCTAACTAAATGTGTCACGCACGCTAGTGCTTCATCTGTCACAAGAGACTAAAACTAAACAGTAGCCAAATGGTAGTATATGTGTGAAAGGATAATGTTAGAGGTAGGACGTGAAAGTTGAACCTGTTTCATAGATGGCCTCAGACGCAGAGGTGTAGTGGTCCTCTACTGTGTACTGAGCCAGACGCAGCGTATCCAAACCACTGACCGACTCATTCCCTCTGGTCCAGTAGAACATCACATCATTGATGTTGTAGCCCCCTGTATAGAGAGAGAGAGGGAGAGAGAGAGAGAGAGAGAGAGAGAGAGAGAGAGAGAGAGAGAGAGAGAGAGAAGAGAAGAAAGATGATGTCAAGTCAAAAACAGCAAGATAGGTAATGGGGATCTATTGCACTAAGTGGCTATATGTTTTGAAATAGCACTTTATCACACATACCAATGTACTACTTATGCATCTAAAATACAAACTACCATCCATAAAATTATTAATAAAGGTTAGCTGGTCACTGAGCTGTAAGTGTGCGACAGCCACAAGCAAGCTTTACAATGTTAATGTTTTATTCAAACTACTTTTTATTAAATATGTTTATTTAAGTAACGTACAGCAACAGCCCTCCATTGCACATTGTGAAGAACTGACAGTAAGACTGAATAGGAAATGCTAATTCAAATGCAGGGCAAAAGAAGGGAAAAAAAGAAGGCCCGAAGGAAAGAACGGCAATGAGGACATCACTGCTTTAACAGTTTCCTTCCTGCCTAACACGACAGCGGGTGATTCATACATATTTCACGTCTTATATACACTGCTCAAAAAAATAAAGGGAAGACTTAAACAACACAATGTAACTCCAAGTCAATCACACTCCTGTGAAATCAAACTGTCCACTTAGGAAGCAACACTGATTGACAATACATTTCACATGCTGTTGTGCAAATGGAATAGACAACAGGTGGAAATTATAGGCAATTAGCAAGACACCCCCAATAAAGGAGTGGTTCTGCAGGTGGGGACCACAGACCACTTCTCAGTTCCTATGCTTCCTGGCTGATGTTTTGGTCACTTTTGAATGCTGGCGGTGCTTTCACTCTAGTGGTAGCATGAGACGGAGTCTACAACCCACACAAGTGGCTCAGGTAGTGCAGCTCATCCAGGATGGCACATCAATGCGAGCTGTGGCAAGAAGGTTTGATGTGTCTGTCAGCGTAGTGTCCAGAGCATGGAGGCGCTACCAGGAGACAGGCCAGTACATCAGGAGACGTGGAGGAGGCCGTAGGAGGGCAACAACCCAGCAGCAGGACCGCTACCTCTGCCTTTGTGCAAGGAGGAGCAGGAGAAGCACTGCCAGAGCCCTGCAAAATGACCTCCAGCAGGCCACAAATGTGCATGTGTCTGCTCAAACGGTCAGAAACAGACTCCATGAGGGTGGTATGAGGGCCCGACGTCCACAGGTGGGGGTTGTGCTTACAGCCCAACACCGTGCAGGACGTTTGGCATTTGCCAGAGAACATCAAGATTGGCAAATTCGCCACTGGCGCCCTGTGCTCTTCACAGATGAAATCACAGATGAAAGCAGATTCACACTGAGCACGTGACAGACGTGACAGAGTCTGGAGACGCCGTGGAGAACGTTCTGCTGCCTGCAACATCCTCCAGCATGACCGGTTTGGCGGTGGGTCAGTCATGGTGTGGGGTGGCATTTCTTTGGGGGGCCGCACAGCCCTCCATGTGCTCGCCAGAGGTAGCCTGACTGCCATTAGGTACCGAGATGAGATCCTCAGACCCCTTGTGAGACCATATGCTGGTGCAGTTGGCCCTGGGTTCCTCCTAATGCAAGACAATGCTAGACCTCATGTGGCTGGAGTGTGTCAGCAGTTCCTGCAAGAGGAAGGCATTGATGCTATGGACTGGCCCGCCCGTTCCCCAGACCTGAATCCAATTGAGCACATCTGGGACATCATGTCTCGCTCCATCCACCAACGCCACGTTGCACCACAGACTGTCCAGGAGTTGGCGGATGCTTTAGTCCAGGTCTGGGAGGAGATCCCTCAGGAGACCATCCGCCACCTCATCAGGAGCATGCCCAGGCGTTGTAGGGAGGTCATACAGTCACGTGGAGGCCACACACACTACTGAGCCTCATTTTGACTTGTTATAAGGACATTACATCAAAGTTGGATCAGCCTGTAGTGTGGTTTTCCACTTTAATTTTGAGTGTGACTCCAAATCCAGACCTCCATGGGTTGATAAATTGGATTTCCATTGATTATTTTTGTGTGATTTTGTTGTCAGCACAAAAAAAAGTATTTAATACGATTATTTCTTTCATTCAGATTTAGGTTGTGTTGTTTAAGTGTTCCCTTTTTTTGAGCAGTATATATCAGGTGGAAAAAGTACTCAATTGTCATACTTGAGTAAAAGTAAAGATACCTTAATAGAAAATGACTCAAGTAAAAGTGAAAGTTACCCAGTAAAATACTACTTGAGTAAAAGTCTAAAATGTACTTAAGTATCTGTCACACCCTGATCTGTTTCACCTGTCTTGTGATTGTCTCCACCCCCTCCAGGTGTCGCTTATTTCCCTGGTGTATATATCTCTGTGTTTCCTGTCTTTCTGTGCCAGTTCGTCTTGTATGACTTTCAAGTCAACCAGCTGTTTTCCTGTACTCCTGCTTCTATTATCTTTTGCTAGTCCTCATGGTTTTTGACCCTTGCCTGTTTTCTGGACTCCGTACCCGCCTGCCTGACCATTCTGCCTGCCCTGACCTCAAGCCTGCCTGCCACTCTGTACCTCCTGGACTCTGAACTGGTTTTGACCTTTTGCCTGTCCATGACCATTCCCTTGCCTACCCCTTTTGGATTGTTTAATAAATATCAAGGCTCAAACCATAGGCCTCCCGTGTCTGCATCTGTGTCTCGCCTTGTGCCCTTATAGTATCAAAAGAAAAAGTCTAAACCATTTAAAATTCCTTATATTAAGCAAATCCGATGGCACAATTTTATTTATTTTTTTTATTGATGGAAGCCAGGGGCACACTCCAACACTCAGACATGATTTACAAACAAAGCATTTGTGTTTAGTGAGTCTGCCAGATCAGAGGCAGTAGGGATGACCAGGGATGTTCTCTTGATAAGTGTTTTCAATTTTCCTGTCAAAATGTAATGAGTACTTTTGGGTGTCAGGGAAAATGTATGGAGTAAAAAATACATTATTTTCTTTAGGAATGTAATGAAGTAAAAGTTGTCAAAAGGATAAGTAGTAAAGTACAGATACCCCCAAAAACTACTTAAGTAGTACTTTCAATTATTTTTACTTGAGTACTTTGCCCAACTGCATAATCCTACAGTCCAGCTTACATAGGATTTAGAAGAGCTCACAGTGACACTTTATAACAGTGCACATAAACATTTGTTGTAAAGTGCTTACTCAATGTATACTGAAATCTGGAAAGAAGGTTCAGGAGGGCAACTTAATTCCCTTCAATATTATTTATTGCTGACACGTTTTAGAGCAAGCTGTTTACTTTAATGGGCCTACATTTATAAGGAATAAAGCCATAAGCTACATAGGATCAACATTTCTTCCTGATAATATGGCTACAGCGCCGAAACAGAAAAGTCTCAAAGGTTCAAAGCCCAACCACCTGGCACTTCAGGCGGGCTAAAGCAAACACTCAAATGATTTTAAATAGCATTTGAACCCAGGTCTGCTCCGAAATACACATTTTCTATCCCCACGTCAACCTTGCCTTTAGAGATTCATTATGAGACGTAGTTTAGTAATTGACCTGCAGAGGGAGACGTAGAATAAGAAGCCCTACGACACGGCTGTGACTGGAGGAGAAGAAATCTCCATTAAAACGGGACACACAGAATCCCCATTTCCTGTGTGCTTCATTACATGAAATACTCATTATCTTATGGCTCTTACTCTACCCTCTCACCATCTCCCGAGAGACAAAACATGTGTGGAAATCCAGGGAGTCATAAGTTATTGAGGAAAGTGTGTTTAATGTAATGCAGAGCACCCTGACGAAAAGTAACAGAGACATTGAAGCCGCTGAGGATCTCTTGTTGTAACTTTTTCAGTGTTGTTATGTTTTCCCTATTACCAACGGATTGCAGAACTCATGATATTGTGACTGCCGGGTCAGGGCAATGTGCAAATTTGGTATGAAGCATGTGCCGGCGCCGTGGTCCTGTGCAATAGCGCGGGAATGGTTACATTAGGAAATTAGGGGCTGTCTTAAAGTGCTCTGAAGCCTGAAAAGTGTACTGCACTGCAGCCTGGAGAGATGAAAGCTTTTGCCTCTTAAAATATCCTGCTCACTGAGACACTGAGATGAGGGCATCTTAAAAATGGCTGCATACAGACTTTTAAAATCTTCAAAACCAAATCTCGCTACAGTGTCCTCCACTGTGGTGAGCGTGGTCTCATCATTAAGCAACAATCAAACATGGCTGTGAATGTCTTCCGACTCCAGGCCTTTTCTGCTGTCAGTAGCCACTAAAATATGTCACCGCCATATCTATCTAAACACCTGGTGCTCGTCTTGTCTTTAAACTTCCTTGTTGGAAGTAAAGTGTGGGCTGTGGAGAGAGGAGGAGCGGGGTGCAATGTTACATTTTTGGCAGCACATTAAAAAGAATGAAACCTCACAGTCTGGCTCTTTTCAGTGTGCTGCTGAAGCAAGGCTGTGGGAGTCTGGGATGCACAGTATACGTTTAACCTGGCAGTAATGTAAAGGGGAAAATCCTTGACTTACCTCGACATGTATTGAGTGGGATGAGTGGGACAGGAGCTCCCTCTGGTTGAGTTTGTTGTTGACATGACGTTTGAAGTGTTGCTTTGGCAGCGATTTGGCTATAGCTTAGCACGACTTGCTGTCATTAAAGAGTGTGGAGGTGAGCGAGGAAGAGGGAGGGAGAGATAGTGGGAGAGAAGGATGAAGAGAGAAAGAGAGAGCGAGGAAGAGAGAAATGAAGGGAAAAAGAGAGACTTCTGCTCTAAACCCTTTGCGTTCCTCCCTTGCTAGCGCCCTGCTGTTTTGAGCTTATGTAACACAGAGCTACAGCTAGAGCTGAGGCTGTATCAGAGACAAGACAGGCGTGATCCCAATATGTGGATGGCTGGTGAGGGCTGGTGAGGGCTGGTGACTAGCGTGAAGAGGGTTTTGGGGCCAGCCAAGGATAAGAAGCTGGGCCCACGGGGGCAGACACTGTCCCTGTTTCCATGAGTTACAGGCAGCTTTGGGTATGACCCAGTTTTGCCTTATATATAATAAAATAAATGGGGAAAGTACACCTACACATGAACACACCCCTGCTCGCTTTCTCTCTTTTTCACACACACACTCTCTCTCTCCCTCTCTGTTTTGAACAAAACCATCAAACCTAATCAAGCCCAACAGCTCCTTTCCTTAGTATTACAGTTGCCAAGGCACCCTAGTAGCAGCTTAGGCAGAGAGCTCTGTACATTTTCTTACTATTTATTCACTTTCAAGTGTTTTTCTGTTTGAAGTCTAAGTCTATTTGTTTCCTGCCCGTGAATTCATGGCAAATCAGCTTTCTTAAAATAATAAACAACAAAAAATAGGCTGGTGTATTCGAACCGAATGAAAACACACTAGCTAGCCAACTAGGCAACTAGCTAGCTTGGTAGCATTACTAGCTAGCTAGTATGTTTTGATTTGATTCTAATACACCAGTCTATTTTTTGTTGTTTCTACACTCTCCTCGCTGACAGTGATGATTTCACTGCTCAGGAGATTTCCTCTAAAGTTATGTAGTAAGCTGACTTTCATCATTATCCTGAGTGTATGGAGAGCTCAAAAACGTAATCTCGTTTTAAAAGACCAGAGAGAGTCAACGGCTACAGAGAAGTCGCAGTCAGACGGCGGGGACGGCGAGGCACCGGTGAGACACCTTGAATGGAGAGGGAACTGTGTTGACCATATACTCCCTCTGCTCAAGCTATGTGGTTCCCTCTTGACTGTTGCTCCATCTGATGGAGGCTTCAAACACTCAAAACGTTCAACTCTTGGCTGACAATCATAGTCCAGACCTACTCTGTCATGTAGCTGTTTTATTTTTTTTTATTTTTTGGTTTTTCAAGTGCTTTGAGATTCTTTCTGTAATGAAAAGCACTTTAGAAGATGAATAAATCATTATTATTATTACTATTATTAGACAGCCACATGTTTAGCTGTAGAAGTTCATCTGAAGTGAAATCTTACAGCTCTCCAGTTGCAGAGTGCAGGTCTGCTTGTCCATGGGGTACTTGGTCAGGTCCATGTTGCAGGCCACAGTGGTGGTGATCCTGGAGAGATGAGAGAAAAACGCAGGTCAACACTTGTCAACCTCAAAGGTTTCTTTCCCCCTCGCTGAACCACCTCATTGTTTACCCATGTATTCCTTCTGGCCTACCTCTGAAAGCACTACTACAACTGTTTCTGTCCCTGGTCTCTCCTCAATCCTAACCTTCGTTTTCAGATATCTCATTTAACCCTTTCCCTATAGAACCCTCTTTCACTCTCTATCACCCCTTCCTTGCTCTCCTCCTGCCCTCCATATCGTGCCCTCTGTCTTCACTGGAACTTCCACCTCTGCACACAGCTCCTCTTGGACAGACCCATGTCCCCGGGCATTGGGCATCCATATATGGAAAATACCTTCATGATTCTACCAGGGGTAGGCAACAAGATTCAGCCGCGGGCCGGTTTTTGTCGGAGTGGATGGTCAGGGAGCCTGCAAATTGACCACAACTAAGCCCAAAAAGAGATTGAATTTAAAAATAACAATTATTTCATACCTTGATTACATTGAGATACGATCACATACAGTGGTGTCCGAAATGATTGACACCCTTGATAAAGATGAGCAAAAAGGACTAAAATAAATAATTCAAATACTGAGCTACATAAATGGTTCAAGAAATGGGGAAATTATATTATTTATACTAAAACAACTGTTCAGAGAAATAATAATAAATACAACTTTTTTCTCCAATAGGTAGGGGTCAAAATTATTGACACCCTGTTTTCAATACATTTCAATTCTTCACCTTGCATGGATAACGGCACTGAGTCATTTTCTAAAATGTTTTATGAGTTGGAGAACACATTGGGAGGGGTGTTAGACCATTCCTTCAGGATCCTTGATATCCTTGGTCTGAGCTTATGGACTACCCTCTTCAATTCAAACCACAGGTTTTCACTGGGGTTCATTTCAACGCCAAGCCCACCACTGGTGTGTGTGGCCAAAGAGCTCTATTTTCATGTCATCCAACAAATGTAAACACCTGGAGTTCGCTCAATGGCATTGGGACATGGATTGGAACTGGTGCTTTGGTCAGATGGCATGAAAATAGTGCTTTTTGGTCACGCGCACCAGTGGTTTGCATAAGCAGAAAATAACCCCATACTTACTGTAAAATATGGTGGTGGATCTTTGATGTTGCAAACACACATGCAGTCACACGCATATGCCATGCACACTGTACAAATACAAGCAAAAGTAAAGCTCACACATATAGATAGATTGGCATGAAATTAACCATACACATACTGTACCAGTAAAAAGTATGGACACACCTACTCATTCAAGGGTTTTTCAAAATGTTACTATTTTCTACATTGTAGAATAATAGTGAAGACATCAAAACTATGAAATAACACATATGGAATCATGTAGTAACCAAAAAAGTGTTAACCTGTTTGGGCTAGGTGGCAGTATTGAGAATTTTGAAAAAAATATGTGCCCATTTTTAACTGCCTCCTACACCAACACAGAAGCTAGGATATGCATATTATTAACCCACTGTTCCTAGGCTGTCATTGTAAATAAAAATGTGTTCTTAACTGACTTGCCAGGTTAAATAAAAAATCAATGTCCATTGCTCAGGTTTCTTGGCCCAAGGAAGTCTCTTCTTCTTATTGGTGTCCTTTAGTTAGTGGTTTCTTTGCAACAATTCGACCATGAAGGCCTGATTCACGCAGTCTCCTCTGAACAGTTGATGTTGAGATGTGTCTGTTACTTAAACTCTGTGAAGTATTTATTTGGTCTGCAATCTGAGGTACAGTTAACTCTAATTAACTTATCCTCTGCAGCAGAGGTCATTCTGGGTCTTCCTTTCCTGTGGCGGCACTCATGAGAGCCAGCTTCATCATAGCGCTTGATGGTTTTTGCGACTGCACTTGAAGAAACTTTGAAAGTTCTTGAAATTTTCCAACAACAAAGGAGTGGCTCAAGAAGAAGCACAAGAAGGTCCTGGAGTGGCCTAGCCAGTCTCTAGGCCTTAATCCCAAATCTGTGGAGGGAGCTGAAGGTTCGAGTTGCTAAACGTCAGCCTCGAAACCTTAATGACTTGGAGAAGATCTGCAAAGAGGAGTGGGACAAAATCCCTCCTGAGATGTGTGCAAACCTGGTGGCCAACTACAAGAAACGTCTGACCTCTGTGATTGCCAACAAGGGTTTTGCCACCAAGTACTAAGTCATGTTTTGCAGAGGGGTCAAATACTTATTTCCCTCATTAAAATGTAAATCATTTTATAACATTTTTGACATGCATTTTTCAGGATATTTTTGTTGTTATTCTGTCTCTCACTGTTCAAATAAACCTACCATTAAAATTATAGACTGATCATTTCTTTGTAAGTGGGCAAACGTACAAAATCAGCAGGGGATCAAATACTTTTTTCCCCCACTGTATACCCCTATAGAAAATTCAAAGTGTGTCAATAAGCAGAAGACATGCTGTTCGTTCAGCACCACCCCATCTGGGGTGCGTTCAGTTCGCTTCAACGTTTGCCTTGTTGCGTGACGGTTTGTACTGAACAACACATTTAATTTGAGGTACATTTGCTCCCGCTTGGTTGGTATGGTGAGGCGTGGCCTGATCAATAATGGTTTGACCTCCTGAAATCACAAAACTGCTAAATGTATCTGCCATCTGGGCCAGCATAATCACAACGTTTTTCAACTGATCGTTCAGTATAGTGCTGTTTCCGTTGAATTCAATGTTGTACACCGCTCTGTCGTACTGAACGCAACCCACTGTAAACAAATCTTTGTAAATAAACATTTGTTGTTAATTTACCTGCCTGGTAAAAAAAAATGAATAAATGAAAAGGGGACCTATCTAATTCCAATAGTTCAAGGACTTTGCATTGTTGGATCCATCTGTGTGTGTCTGTGTGTGTGTGTGTGTGTGTGTGCGTGCGTGCGTGCGTGCATGTGTGTGTGTGTGTGTTTCTCCCACCTCAGGGCGTAGAGCACCGTTCCATTGGGGAAGATCCTGATCAGCCTGTTCTCCACAGTGATGTCATGGAGGAAGGACTTTTTGGAGTCTACGATGAAAGTGTCTGGTACCCAGAGCAGCTCCACCAGCCTGCCGTCCAGACTCAGGCTCTTGTTACCCTCAAACACCAGGCGCTCGTCTGTCCAGCGCTGACGCAGGAAGATAGTGGCCGTGTAGTCCTAAAGTTCAATTCCAAAGGTCACCATAGTGCAGTTGTACTGCAATAACATTACAGCTTCAAGTCTAAACACTGATTATGTAACATAATAAACATACTGGAATGTAATATGTATTTTATTATCACAATGTATAATGTGTCATATGACACAGGAAGTTGTCTCACCATGTTGATCTCTGATATGGTGTCAATGCTGGCAATGTCCAAACTCATGCCCACAGTCACTGGCCCATCTCCAGAGATGAGAGATCGACACACAGAGAAAGGGTGAGAGGGGAAGGAGAGAGAGGAATAACAGACAAAGAGAATAGAGAGAGAGAGAGAGATGTCCTTGCTTCACTTTCCGTGTCAATAAAGTATACTGAATTGTACTCAACACTGAGAGAGGGAGGGACAGAAAGAGAGAAAGAGAGAAAGAAAGAACAAGGGAAACTGAACAATACATGAAAGAGAGGATTCAAAACACCGTGAGGAATCATAAAAGCAGTAAAATTAAAGTAGTGTTATTCAAAATGCCTCAAGACAAAAAAAGAATCATGTTTAAGAAACTTATTGCTGAATACTTGACATCAGTGGCAACAGCAAGAGTGTCGCATGCAGCCCCACACATATATGAATGCTCCTCTTTTCCCCCTCTCTCGTTCCCTCTCTTTCTTTCACTTACCCACTCTCATTCTTGTACTGTATAACACTGTAGTATTCCTGCTTTTGCTTGCCAAAAATACAGTTGCCTAACCTTTGTGCATGTGTAATCCTGTATGTATGTATGCATGCATGCATGGGTAAGTCTGGACCCCAGGAAGAGAAGTGGGTGCAATTGTAACAGCTAATTGGAATCCAAATAAACAAATACTTGCGTGCATACCAAGCTCACCTACACTGGGGACTCTAGAGAGAGAGAGAGAGTATGTGTACGTGTGTTTGTATTTATGTGTGTGCATTTCCATCCTTTCCAGGAAGCTGCCCTCTTGTGTGGGGTTCATGGCAATCAGGAGTGCACTCATCTCTGCTAATTACATTTGCTCTGATTCGGTTCAGTCTCAGCGATCACTAATCAAACGGTAGACACATTTAGAGGGATTCTCTGAAGCAGCAACAATGACAAGGGATTTGTGAGAACTACAAACACTGTGCGGAGGATCAAAGGCTACAATACCTTTATGTCACTGTCTCGAGGTTACACTGTATGTAAGGGATTCCGTAATAGGAAGTCACACTGAGTATGCATGGGAATTGTGTCTGCTCAGACAAATAACATACTTTGTCAGCTGCTTACTCTTGATATTAATAGCTTAGCCCTATGAATCAAATCACCATCTGTGTTTTGTATCATGTATTTATTAGTATTTAGTAAAAGCGAATGTTCGTCATTCACATACTGTGCATTGGGAATGAGATTGCTTCCATCTGCCAGGTAAAAGCTCAGGGAGATTTATGCTTAGCCAAAATATGGTAATATTGAAATGAATATGGTAAGCCACACAATCACACAGACAAAAAAAACACGCGCGCGCGCGCGCACACACACACACACACACACACACACACACACACACACACACAGCTCCTTTGAGCCTCATCTCATTTTCCAGGGATGTGTGCAAATTTCCCTTACTGTCAAAAAAAGGCCTGAGGTACTTGTTGTATCCTTTCATCAGCTTCTGAATGGTGGGAGGCAGAATCTCTCCCTCTTTCACTTCAGCGCTGAGCAGCGAGTTCTCCAACATCCTGAGGAGAAGAAAAGAACGGCAAAAGAACAAATTCAATCATTTTGTGTCCTTCCCCTCAGTGCATTTATCCTCAGTGCATATCAAATGGTTCCTGCTATTCAGCCTGACTATCCTATCTCTGTGCTTTGCCAGTTGAGCTCAACAGTACTTTCTGAATAACTTAAGCTGTGGTAAGAGAAGCACCAGATTAAAAGGCCTCCAAACAACTTGGAATGAAAAGGGAGAAAAGAACAAAACCTATTTTTCATAATTGGTTTACTTCAATCCCAACTGGGTCAGAATACTTGAAACATTCCATCATCAGCAATCTTCAACTCCCCCCTCTTCCTCTACACGCTTGACTCTGCTCATCTCCTGAGCTCAGATCAGCTTCCATATGCAGTTCCACTGATTGTTCTCCTTAAAGGCATGTAGCGTTGTAGGGAGATGATTATTTCTCCAGGGATTGAGGGGACAAGAACACTGTAGAACACATTCATGCACCTTCCCCCGTGGTGGTGCTGTCCGTTTGTGCATAACAATCTGGAATCTAAAAATGCTCGCAAATGGATGAAGCCCTGGAGCTTAGTTAGCAATGTAAGAAACATTGAAGGAAAGCAGATTAGGCCAAGTGTAGTAGGCAGATACAGTACATTCATCTCCATACGCTAGCAGGCATGTATGTGCCCTAATTGTGCTCACAGTCAACAGCCACTCATTTTCAGTCACTTGAGTTAATTATCTGTTCAAACAAGGTTAAAGGATTTTACTCATGAGTCCAAAGAGCATTCGTTGCTGTGTTGAATTTAAAGTCTATTTGTAGACTTTTCAACCCTGCCACAGTTTCAGAAGTTCACATAAAACTTGATGAATGCATACAGACAGTGACTTGTAACGGCAGTAGCGTTTGACACTATCTGAGAAAACTGGACTGTTTATAAGTTAAAAGGGATCTTAACTAGCTTTAAAAGCCTCTAGTAAGTGACTTTTTTAAGTGTGCTTTAGCTTCTAGTAATCAAATTCCCTACACAACTCTCAGACTCAACCATATTCTAACAATGCAAAGACACGTCATGAATCCAGATGAACTTAAATGCATTCAGGACAGTCTTTAAATAAGAATGACTTTGAGTTACTTTTTTTTTTAATTGGCAAGACAGGAGCACATTCACTAATAACACCCGAGACTTGTTCTACCTGACCATGTCAAAATCGTTTACAGGGTTCCGTGAGCAAAGTATTGATGAAACCCTTCCAGGAATGTGTATGACAGGCAGGCTTCACTCCAGCCCTGGAAAGGAAAAGCCATGTTTGTGACAGGGCCCTTCATTATGAAACTGGGTCACCTCGAATGACCCATACCTACACACACACAGTCACACACTCTCTCTAATACACACACACACACACACACACACACACACACACACACACACACACACACACACACACACACACACACACACACACACACACACACACACACACACACACACTCCACAGTGTGGCTGAGCTTGGAATCTATATGAGCTCACATCAGGGGTGAGTCCATTGAAGCAGCAGTAGCATATACACCGAGTGTACAAAACATGACATAGACTGACCAGGTGAATCAAAGGTGAAAGCTATGATCCCTTATTGATGTCACTTGTTAAATCTACTTCAGTCAGTGTAAATGAAGGGGAGGAGATGGGTTAAAGAAGGATTTTTAGGCCTTGAGACATGGATTGTGTATGTGTGCTATTCAGAGGGTGAATGGGCAAGACACAATATTTACAGTAAGGGCCTTTGAACAGGGTATGGTAGTAGGTGCCAGGCTCACCAGTTTGTGTCAAGAACTGCAACGCTCAAGTTTCCCGTGTGTATCAAGAATGGTCCACCATCAAAGTACATCCAGCCAACATGACTCAACTGTCACACCCTGATCTGTTTCACCTATCTTGTGCTTGTCTCCACTCCCTCCAGGTGTCACCCATTTTCCCCATTATCCCCTGTGTATTTATACTGTGTTTTCTGGTTGTCTGTTGCCAGTTCGTCTTGTCTCGTCAAGCCTACCAGCGTTTTTCCTGTACTCCTGTTTTTATTTCTAGTCCCTGTCTTCTAGTTTTCCCAGTTTTGACCATTCTGCCTGCCCTGACCCTGAGCCTGCCTGCCGTTCTGTACCTTTCGGACTCTGCTCTGGATTACTGACCTCTGCCTGCCCTTGACCTACTGTTTGTCTGCCCCCTGTTTTTGTAATAAACTTTTGTTACTTCGAACTGTCTGCATCTGGGTCTTATCCTGAGGTCTGATATCAACTGTCGGAAGCATTGGAGTGAACATGGGCCAGCATCCCTGTGGAATGCTTTCGACAACATGTAGAGTCCATGCCCCAATGAATTGAGGCTTTTCTGAGGGCAAAGGGGCTGGAGGTACAACTGAATATTAGGAAGGTGTTCTGGTTTGTACACTCATTGTAGTCTGCTGGGATCTATTATTTTGGAGTGAGATGGGGAGAGAAAGAAAAACAGGATGACAAAAAGAGAAAGCGCACAATTACGCGAAAGGTTCTGTCTGTACAATGAGAAAAATGCTCATGATGTGTCACAGTATCCAGCGAAGGTGGCACCCCTCCTCGGTCGGGCGGCGCTCGGCGGTCGTCGTCGCCGGCCTATTAGCTGCCACCGATCTATTAGCTGCCACCGATCTATGTTTCTGTGTCTTTTGGTTTTGTCTGTCTATCCCGCACCTGTTTCGTGTCTGTCAGTAGTGGGGGGTTATTTAGTGTGTAGTTTCAGTTTGGGTTCTCGTGCGGGATTGTTTATTGTTCACTCGGGACAGTTGTGTGTGTGTGGCCTGTTTCGCTGGCCTGTGTCAGCTTTATTGCCGGGCTGCGCCCCGTGCGCTTTTTCCTCGTGTTTATTTTGGGAATGTGTTTTCTCTGGCGGACTTTATTGAGCGCCCTGTGCCTTTCGGCTATTGTGTTTTTTCCCGTTGCATTAAAACACTGTTGCTCCGGCCCTCTGTCTCCTGCGCCTGATTCCGCATCTCCACTGGTCCTAGAATTCCGTGACATTATGATTAATCCTAGAAATCCTCTAGAGTCCACATCAACATTATGAGATAATAGATCATAAAATCATAAGATTGTTCTCCCATTAGATTTATTCCCCACCAAACCTATAACCTATTTCAGACCCAATTTCAACCCCTTTGAGGGGACGAAGGCAGGCAGACTGAGAAAGACTCCCACTACTGCCTGGCTCATCACTGTCCAAATGTCTACACTATAGAAACACTGGAGAAAGCATTCTCTCTCCTACCTGCCAAACAGTCTTTGGCTTCATCCTGTGAGCTCTGACATTGTATACAGAGAATGGGACCTTTGAAGGCCCCCAAGGGATAGTCTGGAGAATCAAAGGTTAATATTCCAAAAGGATTCTTCGGCTGTCCATATACAATAACCTTTTCTGGTTCCAAGTAGGGTTCTACCTGGAACCAAAAATAGTTATTCAAAGGGTCCTCCTATGGGGAAAGCTGAAGAATCCTTTTAGGTTCTAGAAACTAACTTTTTTTCTGACTGTGTACCAACACATACCCGCAGCAAACTATGGTACTAGTGGGCATTCTATCTATTCAATCATTCGCTATATTGTTAGTGTGTAATGTGTGCGTACTGGCGGCAGAGAAGTCAGGCGCAGGAGAGCAAAGACTATGTACAACGGAGCAGTTTAATAATTAAACCACCGTGAACAAACACAATAAATAAATACAATGGGACAAAACCCTTCGCACGCCAGACATAACATGCACAAACTCTTACAATCAACAATACCGGACAAGGGCATGTGGGGAACAGAGGGTTAAATACACAACATGTAATTGATGGGATTGAAACCAGGTGTATGGGAAGACAAGAAAAAAACAAATGGAAAATGAAAAGTGGATCGGCGATGGCTAGAAGACCGGTGACGTCGACCGCCGAACGTCGCCCAAACAAGGAGAGGGACCGACTTCGGAGGAAGTCGTGACAGTAGCGTGCCGACACTGGCCTCAGGAACGACCCGGAGGGCGAGGTGCAGGGTGATCCGGACAAAGACGGTGTAACTCCTACAGCATTGAAGGGTCCAACACGTCCTCGACCAGAACCCAGCACCTCTCCTCCAAACCATACCCCTCCCACCACACGAGATACTGAAGGCCCCTCGCCCAGCGCCTCAAATCCCCCCCCCCCCCCGATGTCCAGAAGGGGCAGAGAAATCTCCCGCACCTCAGACTCCTGGAGCGGACCAGCCACCACCGGCCTGAGGAGAGACACATGGAACGAGGGGCTAATACGGTAATCGGGTGGAAGTTGTAACCTATAACAAACCTTGTTCACTCTCCTCAGGACTTTAAATGGCCCCACAAACTGCGGACCCAGCTTCCGGCAGGGCAGGAGGAGGGGCAGGTTTCGGGTCGAGAGCCAGACCCGTCCCCCGGTGCAAACACCGGGGCCTCACTGCAGTGGCGATCTGCGTCCTCCTTTTGGCGCATCACTGCCTGCTGAAAGTGAACACGGACAGCCTCCCATGTCTCCTCCGTGCGCCTGAACCAGTCGTCCACCGCAGGAACCTCGGTCTGACTCTGATGCCAAGGCCGCCAGAACCGGCTATTACCCCAATACACACTGGAAGGGAGAGAGGTTAGTAGAGGAGTGGCGAAGCGAGTTCTGTGCCATCTCAGCCCAGGGCACGAATGCCGCCTACTCCCCTGGCCGGTCCTGGCAATAGGACCGCAGAAACCTGCCCACATCCTGGTTTACTCTCTCCACCTGCCCTTACTCTCGGGGTGAAACCCTGAAGTATGGCTGATCGAGACCCCCAGATGTTCCATGAACACCTTCCAGACCCTAGATGTGAACTGGGGACCTCGATCAGACACTATATCCTCAGGCACCCAGTAGTGCCGGAAGACGTGCGTAAACAAGGCCTCCGCAGTCTGTAGGGCCGTAGGGAAAGCGGGCAGAGGGAGGAGACGACAGGACTTAGAGAAACAATCCACAATGACCAGGATCGCGGTGTTACCCTGTGAGAGTGGAAGATGGTCAGAAAATCCACCGACAGGTGCGACCAAGGCCGTTGCGAAACGGGCAAGGGTTGTAGCTTACCTCTATGTATTTACCCACGTTCTCTCTTAACTCCAGGACCACCAACAGTTTTTGTTGTTGTTGCCTGATGCAGGACTCTTGTGCCAAAGGAGATACTCAGACCGAAAACGCCTCCATTAATTGCCACAGTTTAGACTACTGATAGATCAGCGTTCTAACTCCCCCTTGTGATAGTGTGGTGCAATGACCGAATGCCACCATCTACCACAAACAGTCAATGCATAAGCTCGTAACTTTTAATGAAGGAACCACTGTATATGCACACTGGTATGGTGCTGGAGAAAATGAATATGAGTTTGAAAAGTGGCAAATTTGTCCTTTAAATGTAACAACAAAATATTATTTACAAAATTCTATGTATAATATGGTTTTTGAACTCTGTTAAATTTTTACAAGCATGAAA
The DNA here is from genome assembly GCF_901001165.1 of Salmo trutta. NCBI lineage: Eukaryota > Metazoa > Chordata > Actinopteri > Salmoniformes > Salmonidae > Salmo > Salmo trutta. Next base: position 25,996,629 of record NC_042961.1, on the reverse strand, counting down.
GCTGTACTTTTAGATTATGGTTGACGCAGTTTGTTGGCCATCAGCCAATATGCATTTCTCAGCAAGTTCAAAGCACATGAATGTATCTAACTGGTATTTATGACTTCACAACTGGGAAATTCACACTTGCCACTTGGTTATGAATGCAGCATGACTATTGCCTTACTGTGTCAGGTGATGAAGCAGTAGGCAGGCAGGTGTACCAGGTCTGTCAGAGTGCATGCTGGGATTTGTCACTACACAGAGCAAGGCTTTCATCTAGGGAAAAGTGCTTGACTGGTGTATATTAATATTGTATTTTTATTTACCTTTTTCACAATGTCATGACTTCCTCCGAAGTCGGTCCCTCTCCTTGTTCGCGCCGGGCGAGGGGCCTACAGTATCTCGTGGACTGGGAGGGGTACGGTCCGGAGGAGAGGTGCTGGGTTCCGGTTGAGGACGTGTTGGACCCTTCAATGCTGCAGGAGTTCCACCGTCTTCGTCCGGATCGCCCTGCGCCTCGCCCTCCGGGTTGTCCCCAAGGCCGGTGTCGGCGCGCGGCTCCACGGGGGGTACTGTCACGACTTCCTCCGAAGTCGGTGCCTCTCCTTGTTCGGGCGACGTTCATTTTCAATTTGTTTTGTCTTGTCTTCCCACACACCTGGTTTCAATCCCATCAATTACATGTTGTATATTTAACCCTCTGTTCCCCACATGTCCTTGTCCGGTATTGTTGATTGTAAGAGTTTGTGCACGTTATGTCTGGCGTGCGAAGGTTTTTGTCCCATTGTATTTATTTATTGTGTTTGTTCACTGTGATTTTTATTATTAAACTGCACCGTTGTAACATAGTCTTCACTCTCCTGCGGGGAGTTCTCCCAGCGCCTCCACCAGCACAACCGGGGTCTCCACTACACGCCCCTCCTTCTCCGGGGCCCAGTGGGATTCGTCTCTCCCTTCCCCAGGAATATGAGGGGACGGCTGCGAACTGCCAGGGGTTCCTACTACAACTGGACCTATACCTGGCAACCGTCCACCTGGCTCCTTTGGGCCGTGAGAGGGTGTCCGCCCTCGTCTCGTGCCTCACCGGGAAAGCCCTGGAGTGGGCCAATGCCGTGTGGAGAGAGGGAGATGCGGCGTTGGACCAGTTTGAGGAGTTTACCCGCCGTCTTCGACCACCCGCCCGAGGGTAGAGCAGCGGGTGAGCGCCTCATCCATCTGAGGCAGGGGATGTGTGTAATAAAATCAATAATTGTGTACTAAAAATGTGAATATGTTTTTGCAGAGCATACAACTATGCCAACAACCATCCGTGGAGATCAGTGGACGAAGGGCTGGACAACAGGCCGCACCGAAAAAAAGGCGTGGTTCCACAGAATACCAACTGGGATGGATCCCGAGGCAAATGTGGCTTCTTCATCAACATCTTTATGCTTTCGTTAATAAAATAATTATAAAAATACTCTCGCCAGCTTTGATCCATGCCTGGGCCTGCAGAACGCAAATTTCTTTGTTTGTCAGACAAATCATTGGGTAGAAACTACAGAACAGTACAAACAAGAGAACACGCATGGTTATGTAATGTTCTGAAAAATAAATATATATATTGGTCATATTGGACATGGCTCCCAAGTGGCGCAGCAGTCTAAGACACTGCATCTCAGTGGTTTAGTCCCTGGTTCAAATCTAGGCTGTATCACATCTGTCTGTGATTGGGAGTCCCATAGGGTAGAGCACAATTGGCCCAGCATCATCGGGGTAGGCCGTCATTGTAAATAAGAATTTTTTTTTAACTGACTTGCCTAGCTAAAAAAAATGGTAATATGTTTCGTTTCGTGAATATGAATTCACATTTGTGGTGCCACTAAATAAACAATGAATTATTTAAATCAATATTGTCAATATTTTTATTATCATTAAAAAAATACATATAATGGAGGGAGGTGGGACAGGGAGTTAAAACCTGTTACGGCTAGACGGTAGCGGAACGTTTCGACAACATCCGGTAAAATTGCAGAGTGCGAAATTCAAATAAAATTATTCGAAATATTTAACTTTCATAAAATCACAAGTGCAATACACCTAAATAAAGCTTAACTTCTTGTCAATCCAGCCGCCGTGTGAGATTTCAAAAAGGCTTTATGGCGAAAGCAAACCATGCGATTATCTGAGGACAGCACCCCACCATACAAACACATGAAAATCATATTTCAACCAAGCAGATGCAACACGAAAGTCAGAAATAACGATATAATTCATGCCTTACCTTTGAAGATCTTCTTCTGTTGGCACTCCAATATGTCCCAGAAACATCACAAATGATCCTTTTGTTCGATAAACTCCTTTTTTATATCCCCAAAATGTCAATTTATTTGGCGTGTTTGATTCAGAAAAACACCAGTTCCAACTCGCCCAACATGACTACAAATGATCTACAAACTTTGTCCAAACATTTCAAACACCTGGGAGGGTGGCTTCGGCTCTCGTCCTAGCTCGGATCCCCACATCGCTGTGTCGCCTGGGTTGCGCCCAACCGGCTCCATCCCCCCTTTCCCCGTTAGTCAAGGCCTGCATGGCACATCCCCTTTCCCCAATTAAATAGAGATCATTTCTCACTGGCCTACACACAATACGCCATAATGTCAAAGTGGAATTATGTTTTTCTAATATTTTACAAATTAATAAAAAATGGAAAGCTGAAATGTGGAAAGACAATCATTTCAGGAGTAAAAATGTCTAAAAACATGTTTCACTGTTTTCATTTTGCGGTATTATGTGTAGATGGATGGGGAAAAATATATTTCATCAATTTTGAATTCAGGCTGTAAAACAAAATGTGGAATAAGTCAAGGGGTATGAATGCTTTCTGAAGGCACTGTATGTTAAAACTGCATGTTTCGATGATCTGCGGTTATAAATATAAGGTCCTAAAAATTGATTCTCTGTGACATCACATGGTAGGACTAAACGTAAGGGAGGATATTTTCTTGCTCCCTACGTGGACGTGAATCTCAGTGTTTGAAAATCAGTTTTTTTATATGTTTTAACTTTTCATAATGTTATCGGGTAGAACTTTTTAACGTAATATTTTTTATGCAAAACCTATAAATGTGTCATTTTCACATATGTAATACACTGGTATTGTGCTGGAGACAATGAAAATGATTGGAATTGCCCTATAACTGCCGAAAATGCTGTAATCAAGGTATTTCCGTAGTAGGTGACGTCAGAGGTCTGCATGTGGGAGAAGTCGGGGCTCAGGGATGATAGATGAGTTTCCCACTAGTAATTATCAATTGGTGGGCTGTCCAAGTGGATTTTTCCCAGTCATATGTGGTAAATACCCACTTCCCACTTGGTTACGAATGCAGCATGACTGATATAATAGTGCTGGGCAGCTGGTCCTTTCCAGCATTATTGGAACATACAGTGATCCCAATAACTGAAACAATGACAACACTGCTGTTAGGAATTGGGGATATTGGTTGATTACTCACTCTCTCTTGCTCTGGCTTTTGTGATCTCTAATCTCTAATCTCTCCCCCACTTCCCCCTCTCGCTCACTTTCCTTATCTCTCTCAATGCTTCTGCGGCATTGAGAGAGGCATCCTCCACAAAACATCTCTGCAGAGAAAATTATTTATCTGTAAAATACCAAAAAACTGCTGTCCTTGGTAAAATACCAAATCACATTTATGGCCAGTGAAATGGTTCTCAAAGACCAGTGCCACAGTGGGACTGGTCATTGAGTGGGGCCGGTTCTAGGACTTTAACGACCGTCGTAAACTTTCTCTCTCTCTTGCCTTTGCAGTTTCCAAGAATGGAATGTCTGAGTGGTATAGAGAGACTCTTGCCCAAAGAACTTCAACATCCAAAAGTGGATAATGAAACAATATTTCTAAACATAAAGAATGTGGGAACTGGTCGGTGGGGATCCAAACAATGATTATGTCGTATCATTTGTGATGTCATTAAAGACGGTATAACGGAAACATTGTAACTTTAACCTCTACGGGATCGGTCACCCCGTATTGTATTATCTTTTACTAGATCTTTTACTAGATCTAATGTGTTATTTTCTCCTACAATGATTTCACATGTCCACAAACTCCAAAGAGTTTCCTTTCAAATGGTATCAAGAACATGCATATCCTTGCTTCAGGTCCTGAGCTACAGGCAGTTAGATTTGGGTGTGTCATTTTAGGCAAAAATAGAAAAAAAGGGTTACAGTCCTGTTAAGAGCTTTCACAATGTATATGTCAGAATTACATCTAAATGTTGTAAAACTAACGTGATTAAATATGAAACTATTTGTGAGAAGATGAAATGTGATTTTAGATTTTAGAGAATTGTTTTTCATGTAAAGTTTTACCCAGTCAGTAACCACGCCCATGTGAGCACAGACAATATGCCAAAAGGATGGAACGCCCCTTTTACCAGTTTGCTTATAAAGGACTCCTAAAGAATTAACACATTTGACCAAAACATGTTGGGTTGCTGCCGGTGTGGAAAGTGGTTATAGCAGTACCCTGAATAATCAACCATTGAGACCAGAAAATGTGGAGGGTGGCTATGTGTTGAAATGGTTGCAATTTAAATATAGACCAGTACATTCCCGGGTTGCTACTGGCGTGTAAAATGGTTTAAAACTACTAGACAGTAATACAGGCAGCGCGAGCTAAATATGTAACAAATGGTCTAAAATTACAAGACCCTCTGAAACTCGAGTGAAGAAGACTAAGACATGCACTGCTTGCAACTCTGCATTATTTTGTTAGTTAGTAATAAATACTGGCAATCCCGTCAGTGGGATTCTATCCCCAAGAGGTCCCTAACAGGTTTTAAACCAATTTGTGTAAACTGAGTAATCATGTAGACTAGGGTTCGTGCAGATTTATAGAATATTGCGACATTCAGAATGAGACTGATATGAGGTAAAAATACATTAATAAGTGACTGTTATCTATAGATATGAATATATCTTACAGGAGTTTAATTTGGGAGAGTGTAACTCGTTAACCTGTCTGGGCTAGGGGGCAGTATTGAGAATTTTGGAAAAAATATGTTCCCATTTTTAACTGCCTCCTACACCAACTCAGAAGCTAGAATATGCATATTATTGTTCAGGTTTGGATAGAAAACACTCTGAATTTTCTAAAACTGTTTGAATGGTGTCTGTGAGTATAACAGAACTCCTATGGCAGGCAAAAACCTGACAAGGTTTCAAGCAGGAAGTACCCTGTCTGACAAGGAGTCGTGCGTCTTGCATCTTTTTATTGAAAAGTAAGGATCTTAGCTGTAACGTGACAATTCCCAGGGCGCTGATAGGCTATCAGAGCCCGGGAAATTACTGAAGGTTTACGAGGGAGCCTCAGGCTGAAACACATTATCACCTTTTGTAAGTGGCTGCTCCGAGGACCTTTGAATGAGGCGCGTGCATGAGTCGCTTCTGAGGAGAAATTTTATTCGGCTGTTTAGGCTCAATGCATACTCCCGGTCGGAATATTATCACTAATCTACGAGTTGAATGGCATAAAAATTGGTTTTAAACAGCGGTTGACATGCTTCGAAGTACGGTAATGGAATATTTAGACATTTTTGACACGCCAATGCGCCATGCGCGGGACCGTGAAGAAGCATTCTGATAGTGTCTAGAACTCACGAACAAAACGTCGCTGTTTGGATATAACGATGGATTATTTGGGACCAAACCAACATTTGTTATTGAAGTAGAAGTCCTGGCAGTGTATTCTGATGAAGAACAAGCAAGGTAAGAACATTTTTCTTATAGGAAATGTGATTTTGGTGGAGGCTGACCTGGGTGGGTATCTAAATAACTAGCCCTGTAATGCCGGGCTATGTACTTAGATTATTGCAAAATGTGCTTCATCCGAAAAGCTATTTTAAAATCGGACATATCGAGTGCATAGAGGAGTAATGTATCTATAATTCTTAAAATAATTGTTATGCTTTTTGTGAACGTTTATCGTGAGTAATTTAGCAAACTGTTAGTAAATTCCCAGGAAGTTTGCGGGGGTTATGCTTTTTCTGAACGTCACATGCTAATGCAAAAAGCTGTTTTTTGATATAAATATGAACTTGATTGAACAGACATGCATGTATTGTATAACACAATGTCCTAGGTGTGTCATCTGATGAAGATCATCAAAGGTTAGTGCTGCATTTAGCTGTGGTTTGGGTTTATGTGACATGATATGCTAGGTTGAAAAATGGCTGTCTGATTTTTTCTGGCTGGGCACTCTGCTGACATAATCTAATGTTTTGCTTTCGTTGTAAAGCCTTTTTGAAATCGGACAGTGGGGTTAGATTAACGAGATTCTTGTCTTTAAATAGCTGTAAAATAGTCATATGTTTGAGAAATTGAAGTAATAGTATTTCTAACGATTCAAAAATCGCGCCACTGGAATTTCAGTAGCTGTTACGTAGGTGGGACGAAATCGTCCCACATACCCGAGAGAGGTTAAATACGTTTTCCCATGGTGCCCCAAGTTACTGTAGAGAGGGGATGGGGGGTTGAGGGGATGGTGATGCAGTGTGTTGGGGTGGGGGAGTCAACCCCATGTGGAAGCCTCCTTTTCAGATCTTGTTTCAGTGTAATAGCGCTTCCCGGGGTCCCTGCTCACACAGAGATGAGGCCGGTGTCAGCCGAGGCAGTGCTCACGCATTTCACAACAGATTAATTCAGTCCAGCACAGCCCCTGCAGAGATCTGAGTAACACTTTCCACAGCCCCTCTCCCTCCTCCCTCACTCCTCATCCCGCCCACTCGACACCTGCACACTTCCATCAAAACCGCTCTCTACCTCTTCCATCTTTTAATGGCAATCCCACTCCCCCACTCTCCTGCCTTCTTCCGTAGGAACAATCCCTCTGGCGCATGGCACGACATTCCAATCCCGCTCTACAGCAAGAGGAACGGGATACATCTAGATCACTGTAGATCTCTGTATAATTTATTTCAACTATTCTTTTTCCAATCATGCCAAATATGGCGAGGGTTTGGTGCCCAGGAGATGTTATGTGAAGCAGTGTTGGTGTAACTGCAATCATTGTACATGTCAGAATACATAAGTCAGAATCGGGATACAAATTAGACCACGGAAGTTAATGTTTCAAGTTTTATTAGTGGCATGTATGGGATACACATGGTACACACCATCCAACAAAATGTAATCTATATTCAAGGCCATAGTGCCTAATAGACTGAGTAGACTGTTATGCATGAAGGATCCTTGCACCTCAAGGTAAAAATGTAATCATGCAACTTAATTTCTCAAATGCCAACTAATGACTTTTGAAATTCGATGAACTGTTTCAATGTGCCCTTTTGAGTGTACACTTTTGACCTCCTCCCCCAGCCCAAGGCTAAGTTAGAAGAAGCATTCATTCCCCAGTGACAGGCAGGAAGGGAGAACAGGTGAAAACAAATGGCATCAGCCACATCCTCAGTGTGCAGTTGAAATGTTAGTTGGCTGCGCACTGGATGCTTCGCCTGTCAGGTCAAATTAAAATACATGTTTTTTTTCTCACTCCTGAGAATATAAATGTTTCTGCTGTGAAATGGGATTTGACGAAAGACTGTGCTGTTCTCTTACGAGATTATTCATCCCCGCTCTGTTGGGACTTAAGCAATGTCCTCAGACCTTCACCCACTCGAAGACATTGAGGATGGCACAGCAAAAAAAGTCCTTGTGGGTTCTGTGTCTGAGGCGTTCAGATAAAGAAACTGATGTTTCTTTCTTCCCTGCTATCCTAGCTCCCAAAGCTCTTTGACTTATGGTTGGAGAGGAAAACTCTCTTGCCGAATACTTCATACTTCCTCTCCCAGGCTACTGTGTTTTGAATTCTAAACATGACTCCCCTAAGTACCCTGAGCGTCAAACTTATTCTCCAAATGTGCACCTTCAGCTGTTTTACCCAACTTAGCAATAAAGTTAGGAAAGTTATTTTAAATAAATTCATATTGGTCAGCACCAGATAATGCATGGGTATTCTTTGGCAGCCATGTATTTCATGCGCAGTGTGCAACCTTTTATTGGCACCTATTGCACCTATCTCTGTCTACCTGTCATCTTGGGCTTACTAGCACATGACATACAATGGAATCTTACATGCCAAATATAATATTTTAGATACATTTCTGCTATTTATTTCTACCTGCAGGCTGCAATGTTTTATTCATTGGCTTTATTTATTTTACCATTATTTATCTAGGCAAGTCAGTTAAGAACAAATTCTTATTTTCAATGATGGCCTAGGAACTGCCTTGTTCAGGGGAGGAACAACAGATTGTTACCTTGTCAGCTTGGGATTCAATCTTGCAACCTTTCGGTTACTGGCCCAACGCTCTAACCACTAGGCTAAATGCTGCCTAGCCAGCATACAGCATTGGGATTTTATGACCAGTTTTTTTGTAAAAGAGCCATTAAAGCCTACTGTGTGTGTGTGTGTGTGTGTGTGTGTGTGTGTGTGTGTGTGTGTGTGTGTGTGTGTGGCTTGCTGATTGTCTGGGAGTCTTTTCTATGGGATTTTCCAGCCTATTACCCATAGATAATTAAGCTGACGTATTGCTAACTTGGCAGCTACAACTGTCATGGCCTCTGCAAACTCTACAATGCCGTACAATGAAATATTCAAGCACGGTTGAGCCACCCTCAATCAACTGGCTTTTTCCTTTATTTTCTTAATGTTTTTACAAGATTTTTTAACATGGTGGTTTGATCATGTAGGATCTCATGTTTGTAATGCAATATGTATACATTACACTACTCCCTCTCCAGAGTAATTGTTCACCATTCAAGTCAAGAACTTACTACATACAGTGAAGTTGTAATACTTGTGAAAGTCAATACATGGTCAATACTAGCTTTGTGTTTGCCAAACACAACATGCTACTGTAAGGATTTTAATGATACATTTTAGTCATTTAGCAGACACTCTTGCCCAGAGCAACTTACAGTAGTGAATGCATACATTTCACACATTTTTTCTCCGTACTGGTCCCCCGTGGGAATCGAACCTACAACCCTGCCGTTGCAAACACCATGCTCTACCAACTGAGCTACACGGGACAATGATGGCAAAATGATGGCAAAATGATGGCAAAAGCTATATTTTCCGCCCCTGCTCAACAGGCCACCAAACAGCGTACAACGCTACCCTCAACAAAAATAGATTGTTCTTGAGTTACCCAAGACAGAATCCCATTGACATTCAAAGGGAAACTTAGTGATTAACCTGTCTGGGCGAGGTGGCCACCCTAGTCAACAGCCAGTGGAATCGCGTGGCGCGAAATACAAATACCTCAAAAATGCTATAACTTCAATTTCTCAAACATATGACTATTTTACATCATTTTAAAAGACAAGACTCTTGTTAATCTAACCACATTGTCCGATTTCAAAAAGGCTTTACAGCGAAAGCAAAACATTAGATTATGTCAGGAGAGTACCCTGCCAAAAATAATCACACAGCCATTTTCAAAGCAAGCATATATGTCACAAAAACCAAAACCACAGCTAAATGCAGCACTAACCTTTGATGATCTTCATCAGATGACACTCCTAGGACATTATGTTATACAATACATGCATGTTTTGTTCAATCAAGTTCATATTTATAATAAACAAGCTTTTTACATTAGCATGTGATGTTCAGAACTAGCATACCCACCGCAAACTTCCGGTGAATTTACTATATTACTCATGATAAACGTTCACAAAAAACATAATTATTTTAAGAATTATAGATACAGAACTCCTTTATGCAATCGCGGTGTCAGATTTTAAAATAGCTTTTCGGCGAAAGAACATTTTGCAATATTCTGAGTACATAGCTTGGCCATCACGGCTAGCTATTTTGACACCCACCAAGTTTGGGGCTCACTAAACTCAGAATTACTATTAGAAAAATTGGATTACCTTTGCTGTTCTTTGTCAGAATGCACTCCCAGGACTTCTACTTCAACAACAAATGTTGTTTTGGTTCCAAATAATCCATAGTTACATTCAAATAGCTCCATTTTGTTTGTGCGTTGAGGTCACTATCCGAAGGGTGATGCGCGAGCGCATTTCGTGACAAAACAATTCAAAATATTCCATTTTCGTACTTAGAAGCATGTCAAACGCTGTTTAAAATACATTTTTATGCTATTTTTCTCGTAAAATAGCGATAATATTCCAACCGGGCGACGTTGTATTCATTCAAAGGCTGAAAGAAAAAAATGGAGTAGTCTCGTGAATGCGCATCTCAGTCTCACTGTCCCCAGGCTGACCACTTACAAACTCTGCTGTCTCTGGGTGAAGAACAGCAGGAGACACCCCAGTCCACTTTCTGGTGGCTTTAGAGAGCCAATGGAAGCCTTAGAAAATGTCACGTTACAGCACAGATGCTGTAGCTTTGATAGAGATGCAACAGAAGGACAACAAATTGTCAGACAGGACACTTCCTGTATGGAATCTTTTCAGGTTTTGGCCTGCCATATGAGTTCTGTTATACTCACAGACACCATTCAACCAGTTTTAGAAACTTTAGAGTGTTTTCTATCCAAATCTACTAATTATATGCATATTTTTGTTTCTGAGCAAGAGTAGTAACCAGTTTAAATTGGGTACGTTTTTTATCCGGCCGTGCAAATACTGCCCCCTAGCCCCAACAGGTAGGGCCGAGCAGTGAGAAAAAGAAAATCTCTGTGGTTGAGCCACTCTCTGTCTGATGGATCCATCGTTCACAGTTATCTGGGCGCTCATATCGCCTAGTCACTGCTCAGAGAATCAGGCATGAGTAATTGATTGGATATGTGCAAAGCCTTCTTAATGGGTTCAGCTGGGGAGTACTTGATGCTGTGTAGGCCAAGAGAGAGTAGAGCCCCATGTTTCGCTCCTCTCCTTTCTCAAACAATGACCGAAATAATGTCCTGTGCAATAATGCAATTCCCATGGAGTGCAAACAGTGATGCAAATTTGAATGCCTCCAGTCCTGAAGAAAGGAAGCAATTGACAGGAAGCATCTTGATACATCCCTGACCCTTCCAGCAGCCATTAAAGGCACTGCAGACACAACTCGACAACCTCAAGAAAAACCTATTGACAGGATTCAAACATAAAATATATGCTTTTAATTGTTGGAATATGTCTGCTTTTGTCAGACAGTACTCCATTTAATGCCTAGGAATCTTTAGGGACACAAGATATGGAATTCACAGGAAGCTAAGAAATGTCTCCCAAACCTAAATCGGGTCTGGCCAAGTGTGTCTCTTCAAATAGGTCTGGAATTGTATGTCTGGCAAATGCCCATGTGTCTATATCTACAACTTTTGGTTCAGCCACTGTAAGTAAATTGGAAGGGTAACACTTTACTTGAACACCCAGCGTCATAACACGTTATGACATGGTCATAACCAGCTGACATTACTTGTCAAAACCTGTCATAATATGGTGATAACACTGTCATGACCCATATATTTACACCTGTTGTGACATATATTGTGTTATTTTAAGGCTGGTTATGACACCTGTAATAGAGTGACAAAACCCACATTTATTCAAATGTGTTTTTTCCCTCCAAAGAAGATTCCTTTCATTGGAAAATGTTTTCATAATTCTTAATTCATTCTTTACAGTCATGTTTTTTTCCCATCATATTTGAAATAACTAACATTAGGCTCTAACTAGAAAAGCAAACGGCTCTGGGAAACAAATAATAAAGTCAGCTAGGGAGCCAGGCAGCTAACATTAGCTAGCTAGCTAACAGTACACTTTAGCTTGAATTAAAACCACTTTCTTTCAAAATTAGAAATGTGTAATATATGAAAATGCAGCTAGCTAACGCTAGACTAACTTACCTATATACATCAACATGCATCATGGACGAATCTCACTATCAGGAATGCCATACCACGGTTGCCCTTAGTTTGATGATGTAATCCGGAGACAGGTGTTTTCTCCATCTCTTTAGCTAACATACTCTAATTCCACTGATTTCAATACGTGATCCTCCAGAAAATGGAGAGCAACACTTATGCAGCTCCACTACATTAAAAAGTCGCGTTTGACAGAATTACCAATGCCTTCAATATGGCAGACCAATCCGAACTCCTCTCTCGGCATGTCCGCCCACTCATTATTTCAGCCAATCATGGCTAGTGGAAAGGTTGCTAACTTTTTCTGTGGCTTAACCATCAAGGATCGAAATTTAACAATTTTAATCGTATGTACAGATGACATACAAGTTTGTTATTAAGGCGGATGAAAGTTCACATGTTCGAGAAGGCATTTCTGCCAAAAAATGCATTTTGATAAAAAAACATCTCTCCTGTGAAGTCGTGACTAGCGACATACGCCTAGTTTCCTGAATTGGTCACAAATGTAAATTTTGTGTTTCCTTGGGAGCAGCAGAGCCTGAGGAGGATATGAGAGGAAGCGAGACAGTAATTAGGTAAGTGGCTTTGGCTATATGGAAGATGACTCAGTGGAGGAACAGAATACAGAGGACGTGAGGTGCTTGTTAGAATCTAAGGTTCAGTCCAAACCCTGCATTCCCCTGTCTCCAGGCTGGTCTAATTGCTGATGCAGACAGTAGAATGTGCTGCTTTGCTGAAAATGTTTTTTTCCTCAGCAAAGAAAAATAATTTAAGGGACAATCATCCATTTTTGGATTGAGATAAAGCTGGAACTATAAAATAGATGACCTGGGACTTGAACTTATCTCAACTGAACACTACTTTAGAGATGTAAAAAAACCATCTGATTTGAATGTAATGTACCTTTAAAACTAAACAAAACATCTAAAACAGAACCATCAAATATAGATGTTTATTAACGCAATCTATAATTACTCTTTACAAACTTTCCATGCCATTAGTGCACTAATTGACTTGTTGGGGGGAATGGTTGACCACCCAGAAAAAGACACTCAATAGGAGAATTACTTTGGTTTCTTCCACAACACTGGATAAGACATAACAGGCAGGTTAATGAGAGCCTGTATAAAAAATAAAGATACAGAAACAACTTTGTCTTCCTGAGGGGTACACCATGAAGGAAGCGAGATCTACTCAAGGTTTTCTAAAGCTAGCCAGCTTCAGTTAGCTTCACATTCCAGCTCAGGCTTCATTCGCACTATGACAGTAGATATTGCTCGTCCGCCTGCCACCAGTGGTGTAAAGTACTTAAGTACAAATACTCTAAAGTACTACTTAAGTCGTTTTTTGGGGTATCTGTACTTTAATATTTATATTTTTGACAACTTTTACTTGTAGTCGACTACATTCCTAAAGAAAATATTTATGTATACATACATTTCCCACTGACACCCAAAAGTATTTGTTTCATTTCGAATGCTCAGGCAGGACAGCAAAATGGTCTAATTCACTCACCTATCAATATAACGTGTTGTCATCCCTACTGTCTCTGATCTGGCGGACTCACTAAACACAAATACTGTGTTTGTAAATTATGTCTGAGTGTTGGAGTGTGCCCCTGGCTATCCGTAAATTACAAAAAACAAGAAAATTGTGTCACCTGGTTTGCTTAATGTAAGGAATTTGATATAGAGCATTTACTTTTACTCAAATATGACAATTTACTTTTTCCACCACTGTACTTACAGTAAGTGCATTTAAAACCAGACACATTTAGACTTTTACTCAAGTAGTATTTTACTGGGTGACTTTACATTTTTCTTCAGTCATTTTCTATTCAGGTATCTTTTTTTACTCAAGTAGTACAATTGAGTAACTCTAGCAGGCTTGTAACTGTGCATGCTTGTCACAGGTTTTCATTGAAAGCAATGAAAGAAAAGTTATCTTGGAAATTCAGCAGGCTACAGTGGGCAAATAGTCTTTTAGAAGTGGCGCCTTTATGATATTGCTTATCGTTGATGGCATCTTTGGTGCGTTTTGGTGTGCTGATCATTGCATAAGCACCTTTTTTTCCCACTCCCATCGATAAAATAATTGTATTAAGTCATACAAAGCTGTACTGTGCATTAAGTTTCGAATGCATTCTGTCACTACTAAATGTGTAATATAATAGGTATTTTAACATTACTATTTTTAAACACACAAAAAATATTTGATAAAAATATTTCATCAGTCATCTTCATCAAATTAAGGGGATGATGATGCAACCTTTGCAAGAGGGAGGGAATCTGATAGCATTGTTCATCAACTCGAGACTCAGACACTTCATTCAGGGTAAATGGAGTTAACCCTGAGTTAGCCTGCCCAGGAGCAGGTTAGTTTTGAAGGTTTCGTTTCCATAGAAATGTACCTGACTAAAAGGTGAGCCACTTTTGTGGTACCGGTTATCCCAAGTTCAACTCAGTTGACCAAAGTTACCTTGGTACCTCCTCAAACCTGATTCATAGTATAGGGCTCTGGTTTTGACTAGCCAAGCAAAATGAAAACAACTGTGAAACAGTAGGCCTGCACACCAGAGATTTAAACAATTTGGGCAGTATATTTCACTATGAAAATTACCACTTTTTGGTCTGTCTAGCAGACAGGAGTATACAGTGCGTTCGGAAAATATTCAGACACCTTGACTTTTTCCACATTTTGTTACCTTAAAGCCTTATTCTAAAATGGATTTTTTAAAAATCTCATCAATCTACACACAATACCCCATAATAACAAAGCGAAAACAGGTTTTTAGAAATGTTTGGGAAATTATTCAAATTATAAACATAAATACCTTATTTACATAAGTATTCAGACCCTTTGCTATGACACTTGAAATGCTGTTACCATTGATCATGCTTGTTTGATCATGCTTGAGATGCTTGAGATGTTCTACAACTCTATTGAAGTCCACCTGTGGTAAATTCAATTGATTGGACATGATTTGAAAAGACACACGTCTATTTAAGGTCCCACAGTTGACAGTGCATGTCAGAGAAAAAACCAAGGCATGAGGTCGAAGGAATTGTCCGTAGAGCTCCGAGACAGGATTGTGTCGAAGCACAGATCTGGGGAAGGGTACAAAAAAAGAATCTGCAACATTGAAGGTCCCCAAGAACACAGTGGCCTCCATCACTCTTAAATGGAAGAAGTCTGGAACCACCAAGATTCTTTCTAGAGACGACCGCCTGGCCAAACTGAGCAATCGGGGGAGAAGGGCTTGGTCAGGGATGTGACCAAAAACCCGATGGTCACTCTGACAGAGCTCTAGAGTTCCTCTGTGGAGATGGGAGAACCTTCCAGAAGGACAGCCATCTCTGCGGCACTACACCTATCAGGCCGTTATGGTAGTGGCCAGACGGAAGCCACTCCTCAGTAAAAGGCACATGACAGCCCGCTTGGAGTTTGCCAAAAGGCACCTAAAGACTCTCAGACCATGAGAAACAAGATTCTCTGGTCTGATGCAGCAAGATTGAACTCTTTGGCCTGAATGTCAAGCGTCACGTCTGGAGGAAACCTGGCACCATCCATACGGTAAATCATGGTGGTAGCAGCATCATGCTGTGGGGATGTTTTTCAGTGGCAGGGACTGGGAGACTAGACAGGATTGAGGCAAAGATAAACAAAGCAAAGTACAGAGAGAACCTCAATGGAAACCTGCTCCAGAGTGTTCAGGAACTCAGACTGGGGTGAAGGGTCACCTTCCAACAGGACAACGACTCTAAGCACACAGCCAATACAACTCAGGAGTGGCTTCGAGACAGGTCCCTGAATATCCTTGAGTGGCCCAGTCAGAACCCGGACTTAAACCCAATCGAACATCTCTGGAGAGACCTGAAAATAGCTATGCAGCAACGCTCTCCATCTAACCTTAGAGAGCTTGAGAGGATCTGTAGAGAAGAATGGGAGAAGCTCCCCAAATACAGGTTTGCCAAGCTTGTAGCTTCATACTAATGAAGACTATGCTGCAATCGCTGCCAAAGGTGCTTCAACAATGTACTAGAGTAAAGGATCTGAATACTTTTGTAAATGTGATATTTCAGTTTTTGGAATTAGCAAACATTTCTAAAAACCTGTTTTGGCTTTTGTTGGGGTAGGTTCCTTGTTCCTTGTCAATCATTGGCTTATTGGTGAAATCAG
The DNA here is from genome assembly GCF_901001165.1 of Salmo trutta. NCBI lineage: Eukaryota > Metazoa > Chordata > Actinopteri > Salmoniformes > Salmonidae > Salmo > Salmo trutta. The sequence continues at coordinate 25,980,591 of NC_042961.1, read as the reverse complement.
TAATCAGACAATATCTTTAATTAAATCAATCAAACCTTTTTTAATGCAATTGCAGACAGAAGTTGACAACGGGAACATAGCACGCATGTTTCTGAGGAAGTTCTGCAAAATAGGAAAGGTCCAAGTTACTTCCAATATGCTTGCAGTCAACCCCTAGTGATGTAACTGCCTACGTCAACACCTTCTACTCATGAGACCAAGCCCATGCATATACAGTTATACAAACTTGCAGAAGAGAACAATAGTCCAGTGTTTTCTAAGGGCTCAGCAGTAATTTTCCACTCCCGTATGTCTGACTTGTCTCTTATCTCTTTCACTCCCCTGCAGGGTTCTGTGTCTATGAATCTCTTTTAGCCTTGAGGCGCTTTCTCACAGACACCCTGTTTTGACTGCAATAACTCACACATCTCTCAGACCATTTCTTATAAGAGGTAGAGACTAGAAAATAACTGTGGACCAATATTAAACCTTATAATGCATGCATATATATATATATATATATATATATATATATATATAGCTAATCTGTGGTCCAGGACCCTATAAATGTAGTTGGGGAGGGGTCTTACAGCACTTCCCCTTCTATTAATACAACATAATCATAATCAATTATTATAATACATCAATCATTTGGTGCAACCCCTATCATGACCCCAAGGTGACCCCATCCCTTTGTCATTATGGGGTATTGTGTGTAGATTGACGAGGAAATAAACACAACAAAATGTGGAGAAATTCAAGCGGTCTGAATACTTTCCGAAGGCAATGTAATCTTGAATCTGCTTTTTTACGTGTCTTCTCAAACTCAACCCCACCTAGTTGCTTCTTTTCTCTTGTGAAGGCAGCTATCAACAGATGCGCCCATACTGTTCCGAGACCATCTGCAATATTAAAACCACGGTCTGCTAGGAGGATCTTGCTAATTAAGAAGTCACTGTTTTCACTATTGTGTTTGTCTCACACTCTCCCACCCCATCCTTTTGAGATATATGAAATTACATCTTGAGGTGTAATACCACTGTGTTATCGTGTTTGTAGGACAATAAAGACTGTGCATTAGCTTTCAGATTTGATAGACATTCTATAAACATCTCAAAGCAATCTATTATGACTGTGACTGATATGCGAATGTTCCTTCTAAAACCCATAGGCATGGTGTTCCGTAGCTGTTCCCTATCTGGCCAGTAGATTAGAGATTTCAAGTAAAAAAAGAGCACATCGACATTACAGGAGAATGTTTGGGACACAGTGGATACAGATACTCTAAACATGTGGCTTAAAAGTTGGACAGGTGTATTTAGCCTGTGGCGCATAAAGAGCAACATGAGTCCCTGGAAGGCAGTGAGGTATGACCTTGCTCGGGGTAGACCTGGCCACACAATAATTAGTCAAACCTGTGAAGTAGAGTACTTTCACATCAGAATCCTGAAAAGACTGACGTAAACATGAAGTAATTTACAGTAGACTGTAGTGTATGGTTTTTCATTTCATTCATTGTCTCAATGTCTGATGCTGTCAAGTTTGTCCAACATCACCATCCCCCTCCACAGCATATAAAGCCTGTGCCAAGGCCACATCTGCTTCTTCACATCTCTTCTTTTCTCCTCAGCCCTCATCTGGGTCCTTTCATATCTGGAAAAGGACGAAGTAGTAGAAGCAGAAATTGATGCTGCTGCAGCATTGCTCATCTTCACAATGGGAATCCAGTCGACATGGATGTCTTGATAAGAGGTCAGCTGGTGAACCTACAGTACATAGACAAATAATAAGCACACCTGGAGCTCTATTTTAACAAACCTATCGCAATAGTAAATCTTAGTGCTGGCGATAGCATTATAGGTTTGGGGGTGTGTCAAAAATATTTTGTTATTTTCACAACCGGAATAATGAGCGCAATAGCTGGCGGTGGTGCGAAAGGGCTGGGTTCTGATGAATAAACATAGGCTGTAGCATTCGCACTGATTTAAGGGCTAGGTCTATTGTAAATTGCAGTCTCGACATGCCAAATGCCACGTTTTGACAATAAGAAAGATTAAATTCACTAGGCTATTGATAAGGCCTGAAAAGACAGTATAACATTTGAATACAATTCTAATAAAAATGAAACAACTTGTTTTAAATAAGCTGTGTTTATATACAGTTACAGGCACCATAATTGATCCCCATGGGCGTATAATACAGACAAGGCAACTTAGAGTATGGAGGGTTACACGCAAATAAAAACTTTTCACGGGAGCTGGATAAAAATCCAATATAAAGAGAAAAGAGGAATGCCCACTCACCGTTACATTTCTGCCAAATGTAATGTTTTATGTACATCATGGAACCATCTTACAGGTCATATTTGTACTTCTCCAGAAACAGCAGACAAAATTGTACTGCATTCGAGCCATGTACAATCTCACCATAAACCCATGGATGGAGAATCTTTCAAATAAGTTTTGTTTTTTTAATTAAATGAACCTAAAAACAATCTTTTTTTAACTAATATTACTAAAAAGGATTGGGTTAAGAAGCAAGATATCATAAATCACTTGTCTAGTTCCATGGCACTGTGTTCACACAGTGAACACATACATGTCTTAATACGCATAACATTCACACATACAAAATACTAGGCTCCTGTAAATTGTATCGTTGCCTAAGAGCAAGGCAACAAAATGAATAAATCTGCCTTTGTTATGGCATTATAGGAGGACTGAATAGTTTGCAGAAGCATGTCTTTGGTAATCAGATGAGGGACACTCTTTGAAAATGGATCTGGATCGCCTACTTGAACAAGATAAATGCAGGTATGTGAATTGTGAATAATGAAAAAGCATAAAAGCAAAAACCTCTAATATTTCAAAGCACTCTCAGTAGACCACTTAAAACTATTTTATTCATAGGCTACTTTTGTCTAATGGCCAGGATAAAAATATGCACTTATCCAAGCTGCTAAACCAGCCTTGATTAAGGGGAGGGTAGGCAATGCTTGGTTTTTAATGAAATGAGGGAGAAGACAATCGATTTTTAATGCTTCTAAATACGAGATTCACTAGCACAAAAGGCACATCTCTCCTTCAGTGGGCACTGTGCATCATGGCTGGATGGGCTGCGTTTCCCCTCTCCAAATTCATTCCATTATCAACTGCATTACAGTTAAGACCTGCTTTTTGTGGGTCTTAAAACTTCCCATTAGCTCTTGATTGTTTGGTTGTTTAATTCATTCAGGTGTTTTAGTGTCATATAAAGATTACATCTATTGTTGGGCTGGGAAAAACAGCAGGTTATCCTATCCCATTGAGGCATTTGTCCTATGCTGTAAAGTCCATCCATTATCCTTCCTCTTATAAATAAAGTTCTCAACCAATTATTTCCATTGACTTACCCGTGATGAAATGATCAGAGCAGACCCTGCACTGACTGCTGTCTGAGTTCAGGTGTCTTCGCTTATCTGACAGTTCTTGCATCTTATCTCTTTACATATTTTGCATTACTCATCTCATATGCATATACTGTATTCTATTCCACTGTATCTTAGTCTATGCCCATCTGACATTGCTCATCTAAATATTTATGTATTCTTAATTCCATTCCTTTACTTAGATTTGTGTGCATTGCTGTTAGATATTACTTGTTAGATAATACTGCAATGTTGGAGCTAGAAACACAAGCACTTCGCTACACCCGCAATAACATCTGCTAAACAATACAATTTGATCTCCTTGGTGTTTCATGATTGTGGGTAACCTGTTTTTTCCTGTTGTCTTCCCTGCCTTGTTAGAGCAGCCAAATACGGTACAGAAATTGATCATAGTGATGAACCATTTCGTTTTAGTCATGGTGTAAGGTGTGCGTAACTGGTGGCAGGGAAGTCAAACGCAGGAGAGCAGAACTTGGTGAATAGCCGGAGGAGTTTAATATATAAAACTAACGGCATACAAAAACAACAAACACATGGGTACAAAACCCGTAGCGCACCAGTAACACATAGCACAAGTACTTACAAATAAACAATTCCTGACAAGAACATGGGGGAAACAGAGGGAAAATATACAACATGTAATTAGGGAATTGAAACCAGGTGTGTGTGAAAACAAGACAAAACAAATGGAACATGAAAAATGGATCGGTGACGGCGACTGCCGAACACCGCCCGAACAAGGAGAGGAACTGACTTCGGCAGAAGTTGTGACACATGGTTACCATACAGCTTGGGGTTTCTACTCAGCTGTTGTTGTTGGAAGAACTGATTTAGTGGTCTTCCACCATGGCCGCCAGGAGGTGTCGTACGTCACTTGGCAACTCTCTATAGTGGGCTACAGCAGTCATAGTTTTATAGTACAGTAAAGTGGTCTCTTAACACCCCACATAAACAATACTACAGTTTACAATAGAATACTATAGTACTTACTATACAATTCTGTAGTAAACTTAGCCTGGTTGCCATCTCTATTCAGCTATTATGTTCCTCTCCTTGCCACTCCTCTCATTTGCCAAAGAAGACAGTCCTTTCAGCAATCTTCAAATGTGAACATTCTATCATTAATGAGCTTGAGATCAGAGGATTTGATCCTGATTCGATAACCCTCACAGCTATCATCCAATCACAATATTTATGCAAATTAGACTGATAGGAAAACGTTCTAATTTAATTCATAAATTTGATTGGAAGCATTCTAACATTGGGCATTCTGATGTAATACATTTCGTTGTAAACATAAACATTGGGCACAAGGAGAACAGAGGATTCCCGTTTATTGCATTTTTACCAACAACCAATGTGATCACATTACACCAGAGCTCTCACCATTCAAACTTCTCAGTCAGTTCATTGTGAATGCTGTAGCCTATTTTATATCCAGCAAGCAAGAGTAAGATGCTTCTGTCCTCGAAAATACTCTATATATATTTTAATTGCTCAAAATAAGTGACCAAACTATACTGCTACTTCTGGGACATGCATTGGACTAGGCTGGTTCAAGAGCTATACAAGGAATAGAGAGAGGACGGAAGCGAGAGAGGCCAGTGGAGATGCCAGCAGAGATGAACGAATTGCACAAGAAGGGAACAGCGAAGACAGAGATGTGTAAGTTTGAATTCATTTCTAAGGATGGGCTATTAATCCACCATTTGTAGGCTAGCCTACAGTATATATTAGGCCTACAGTGAATTTAGGTGACCACCACCTGTGCTATACAGGCCAGGGACAAAAAATATATATTTATCTGACGCACATTTTGTGAATTGAAGTTAAACATTGACAAATGCTTCAGTTTAATTAAATGTGCAATACAAAAGTACAGTGCCAAGGCCTATTTAATAAAACCCTGACTTTTATAGCATTATGCTATAACACTTTAACATGCAGCTCAACTGGGTGGTTGAGCAAATTTTGACAACCAATTGTAAATTAAATCAAACATATGAGTTTTGTTTGGTATATTTTATCATCTCAACCAATGTCAATTAGTAAAACGATCATGTGGTTTTCATTATCGGACTCTTGTATTTTTGGGTAAAAACCAGGAAGTGAATGTTAGCAAAACCGAAACTCATTAATTGCACATTTTTAGTACTAATTGTGTATAAAATGGGATATTACAAGACTGTAAAATGTTGTTGACTTCGAAAACATCATTTCGGAATGATGAAATTATTAAAATGTTTTTTTTAAAATAATTTTAGGAACTCGTGAAAAATATGCTCTACCAGCCAGTTGATTTGCCCATTTAAAGGAATGCTATTTAGACAAAGGTAGCTATTATGGACAAATATTATTCAGGGATTTTTATGTATGTGCAAATATACAAATCTTTTCATATTCATATCAGTATTTACTGTCTCAGGCCCTGAAGCAAGGATATGCATATTCTTGGTACCATTTGAAAGGAAACACTTTGAAGTTTGTGGAAATGTGAATTGAATGTAGGAGAATATAACACAATAGATAATATTTGGAAACAAAAGTATCATATTTTATTTATATTTCAAATCGTCCTCATTTCACCAGGCCTGTCTGGTTTAACCAGGCCTGTCAAGTAACTGAGGCAGACATAATGTTAACTAATATAAAAAATAGATGAGTTTATCCTAACTGGGACACTGAACCAGCTGGTTGAGATGTTTGCGATGCCTTATCTATCAAATTTTAAACATTAATTTATGGCCTATACTAAGTGTGTGTGTTGTCTTAAGGGTCAAAATATGACCTGCCACTATGTTTAACAGCAGAGAAAAACCCCTAAATGATATTTTTTCAACTTGAAATTTGATTACTTTTCCTAGAGTGACCCCAACATTATAAAAAGTGAAACATTGCCTTTGTTCATATTTCAATGAAAGATGTACACCACCGGGGTACAAAGATTGTCTTAGGGTCATATCTGAAAAACCCACAAAGACACACACACATACACAATGGGAAATTGAGATTATGTGTGCTAATGATTGAACTCAGCCAGCAGCTCCTGAAGAAGATCACCATGATTTAGAAAGAAGAAGTCTGAGCAACAAGGGGGAGAGAGGCCTTCTCATCAAAGTTTGCCTCCACCCCCACCACCACTCTAGTATCTTACCTCCCAAAGAGGAACAAGAATGTGGTCCTCCTGAGCACACTACACAAAGCGGCTGAGATTAGTGATCATGAGGACAGGAAGCCAGCCATCATCCTGGACTACAACCACAACAAAGGAGGCGTGGACAACCTGGAAAAGGTGATTGGAACTTAAAGCTGCAGGAGGATGACTGCCCGCTGGCCCCTGGTCATCTTCCATAACATCATTGACATGTCCTCATACAATCCCTTCATGATATGGAAGAAGGTCAACCCTACCTGGTTGCCTGATAAGCAGAACAAGAGGACGGTGTTCCTGGAGCAGCTGGGAAAGGCACTTGTAACCCCACACATTCAAAGGAGGGAGCGCCTCCCCCGCACAGCAGCCTCTGCAGCACTTGTGAAAGCTGTTCAGGGGGATGAATCTTGTCCTGATCCACCTGAGGCTGCAGCTGGGGCAGGCAAGAGGAGGAGATGCCAATTCTGCCCCCCAAAGAAGGACTGTAAAATAATTACATCTGCAAAGTCCATGCACACACACTTGCATACTGTCCTACATGTGCTAATTAGAGTTGAATGATTTATGTTCTTCACATTTTTGTTTTGTATCTACTTTATTTTATTCTTGTTTATTGTTGTTGTTTATACACCTTGTGGGTGGGGGCAATGGTTAAAAAATGGGAGAAGACTAGTATTTTGTAGTTGAATTCCTCATTGTACAGTATATAAGAATAAATCACTATGTTGCCAAAAAAGTTCAAGACTGTTATTGATTCCCTTCAATAAAATGCATTCAAAATTACTTTCTTACTTTCTGCACATTTCTGCTACTTTCTTAGGCTTTGCAAGTGCTATCTCTTGCTAAAAAAATATGTTTACACCTATGCAGTACCTTTTAGCAATAATAATAATAATAATAAACCTCTACTTCAGTAAAGAAAACAATTATGACAGGTGTGTTGTAATAAAAACGAGTGGTGTCAACTGATTAAATGCAGTCTTTCTGCATTGTGATGAGGGAAAACCCATATATTCACAAAATTTGTGATGAATGACAGGTTGTTTCTTCATGCAAAATAGATTTGGGGTTTAAAATTAAATTAAGCTGTTTTGTTTTAGGGCTTTAGTGAAGGCGGGTCATTTTTTACCCTTAGGACAAGGGGAGTATACAGAATGTTAAGACTGCACAAGGGTTAAAGGGATAATGTAGCCTACATTCTGATGGACTACAGCCAAGATTTGAGCCTAGGTTTTGAATACTTTTTTAGGAAAAGAAAAATGTGATTTGAGTGTGTCTAAGATGCGCTGATGGCTTTGATTGATGGATCCTTTTAGGATGTGTGTGTGTGTGAGTTCGGTTATTCTCTCTATGTCTATTCAGAACGTTTCCTAAAGTAACCTGTTATATTCCTTGTATATCTCAAAATTGAAAAAATGTAAGCAAGTCATGATGACCAGCATATGTGCGAGGAATGACATGTGCCAATTTTATGTTTATTTCCTCTCATTAATGGGATGCAACTGAAGCAAACGTAGCTCGATTAACTCTTGTAGGTTAATATTTTCTGTATAATTATTTCACTCTACTTAGGGAGTCCTCTCTAGCCACTTTGCACATCATGATCTTGCATTGACACTGCCTTCTAACAAGGGAATGACCGCAGCAGGACGTGACGAAATTGTTAAATGTTGTTCTTAAAATTCAAATTCTTTATTGCGCAACATTTGTGCACACCCCTGTTCCACAACGTTGTCATGGAAAATATAAATGTTGTTTCAAACTACCAATCAACAACTGCGCCGTAAATCCGGCTGCATATTGAACGTTGATATTGCTGAAAGGCCAGTCTCTCTGGCAAATGACAGGAGTGGCAAGGAGTGGAATGTTAGCTAAAAAGACTGGTACCCAGACTAGAGTAAACTGCAGTATACTATACTACACACTGTAGTATCCCTCGATCATGTGTACTACTTACTATATAATTGTGTAGTATATTGTAGAATACTATTCACTGTATTAATATACTAATATAACATGTGCATATGCCCCGCCCAATCCTGGCCCTCATATCCAATATGTGCCAGCCATGACTGAAAAACATACATGCCAAGTATAGACCATATTGTGTTCCCTACAGGTTATACAATTTAGTTGAAGCTCTGAACTAAACAGTTCAGACCACAAACCTACTTACATACAGGTTATGGACAATTTGCTCTTTTAGTGTTTGTCTCTTAAGTTCTCAAGGAGAAAGTCCAAAAAAGATACAAAAATCTCATTAAAAAGATAGTAAAACAATCAAATAACACTACAGAAAATAATACAGTATACTACAATAGAAAACACAACAGTGAATACTGTAGTATATACAGTGCCTTCAGAAAGTATTCACACCCCTTGACTTTTTCCACATTGTTGTGAACAGCTTAACTTTAAAATTTATTAAATTGAGATTTTGTGTCACTGGCCTACACACAATGCCCCATAATGTCAAAGTGGAATTATGTTTTTAGAAATGTTTACAAATTCATTACAAATGAAAAGCTGAAATGTTTTTAGTCAATAACTATTCAACCCCTTTGTTATGACCATCCTAAATACATTCAGGAGTAAGAATGTGCTTAACAAGTAACATAATAAGTTGCATGGACTCTGTGTGCAATAATTGTGTTTAACATACATTTTTTTATGACTTCCTCCTTTCTGTACACCACACAAATAATTATCTGTAAGGTCCCTCAGTTGAGCAGTGAATTTCAAAAACAGATTCAACCACTAACACCAGGGAGGTTTGCCAATGCCTCGCAAAGAAGGACACCTATTGGTAGATAGGTAAACATTTAGAGAATCAGACACTGAATATACCTTTGAGCATGGTGAAGTTATTAAATTCACCTTGGATGGTGTATCAATACACCCAGTCACTACAAAGACATAAACATCTTTCCTTACTCAGTTACTGGAGAGGCTGTGATTAGAGAAAACTGAGGATGGCTCAAAAACATTGTAGTTGCTCCACAATACTAACCTAAATGACAGAGTGAAAAGAAAGAAGCCTGTACAGAATAAAAATATTCCAAAACATGCATCCTGTTTGCAATAAGGCACTAAAGTAAAATTGCAAAAAAAGTGGCAGAGAAATTAACTTTATGTCCTGAATACAAGTGTTATGCTTGGGACAAATTCAACTCAACACATCACTGAGTACCACTCTTTGTATTTTCAAACATGGTGGTGGCTGCATCATGTTATGGGTATGATTGTCATCGGCAAGGACTAGGGAGTTTTTTGGGGGATAAAAAATAAACGGAATAGAGATAAGCACAGGCAAAATCCTAGAGGAAAAGCTTGTTGAGTCTGCTTTCCAACAAGCACCAGGAGAGAAATTCACCTTTCAGCAGGACAATAACCTTAATCACAAGGCCAAATATACACTGGAGCTGCTTACTAAGAAGACATGGAATGATCCTGAGTGCCCTAGTTACAGTTTTTACTTAAATCTAATTGAAAATCTTTTGCAAGACTTGAAAATGGCTGTTTAGCAATGATCAACAACCAACTTGAAAGAGCTGGAAGATTAAAGAATAATGTGCAATCTCAGTGCGCAACTCTCATAGAGACTTACCCATAAAGACTCACAGCTGTAATCACCGCCAAAGGTGAATCTAACATGTATTAACACAGGGTTGAATAATTATGTAATCAAGATATATTGTTTTATTTTTTACAAATGTTAGAATTTTTATTCCACTTTGACATCAGAGTAATTTGTGTAGATCGTTGACAAAAAATTACAATTCAATCCATTTTAATTGATTTTTTTCTTTCTTAAAAAACCGTGTCAGAAGCAGTAGAACTGCAAATTGGTTCTGATTGACAGTTGGGTTTTTTGATGTAATAGATGGATAAATAAAGGGTGTGGGTTCCGTAATAAATGACTCCAACTGGGAAAATAGATAGCCTTTGATCTTTATGTGATTGTCACAGTTCATACACATGTTTAATACATCTGTTAGATATAGGTTTCAGACATTAGACAACTTTAAATCAACAATTGATTTCCCAGTCATAACAAAAGGCATGGCACGGCTACACAGTTACACAGTACCTGTTGCATTATTGGAACATCTTCTCCAAACATGTCTGTTTTTTCAAGTCACCCAGCTGTGATCCAGCCTCTCCCCTTGATTCTCTCGCTCTTCGTTCTTTCCAATAAGAGGATAATAAAACACTGTAGGGAAGTTGCTTGTGCTTTCAAGGGGAGTCACAGGGACATGAGAGGAGGGCAGACTGACTGACACTCAGACATTACCTGTCTTCATCTCCATTGTGAGGTAAGGTTTTGTGGCTCTTACTGTAAAATGTACCTCTATGGTTGAGAACTATGACCTCGATAATGCTTGTGTGTCCTATTTCTATTATGATATGACACAGGCCACAGTGTGAAAATGTGTTTGTTTGCTATTGGGAAATGACCTCGGCAGAGTTAACATTGTCAGGGTCAAGGGTCATATTTGTATGGCTGCAGCTCATTCCTTGTCATGGTTGTTGATATGGTTGTTGGTGCCATTATGCTCCGGTGGCCCTTCTATAAATAGCCCTCTTTCAAATCACCTGGGTAACGGTGAGGGTGACGGTTCTCACTTAGGTAAGTCCATAAAATACACTGGGCTACACTGAGCTGAGCTGCCCTCTCTGCAATGATAGAGATGAAGCCATTGGATCTGTCACTGCGTCATCGAGAAACATGCTACAAGCAGAACTGGAGGTCATGACGCTCAAACAATCTGCTAATGTTCTGCCATGGCTAATTCGTGCCTGCGGCCTGGTGCCATCCCTGAATGACCGTCTGCAGGACATGACCTGCTACAGAGGACCACAGTGAATCTCAGCCTCTCACTGGGGAAAATACGTATATAGTGTATGTGGACACCCTTTCAAATTAGTGGATTCGGCTATTTCAGCCACCCCAATTGCTGACAGGTGTATAGAATCGAGCATGCAATTTCCATAGACAAACATTGGCAGTAGAATGGTCAGTTCGGCAAATTACTGCCCTGCTAGAGCTACCCCGGTCAACTGTAAGTGCTGTTATTGTGAAGTGGAAATGTCTGGGCGCAACAAGGGCTCAGCCGCGAAGTGGTAGGCCTGACAAGCTCAGAGAACGGGTCTGCCGAGTGCTGAAGCGTGTAGCGTGTAAAAATCATCTGTCCTCGGTTGAAACACTCAGTACCGAGTTCCAAACTGCCTCTGAAAGCAACTTCAGCACAATAACTGTTCATTGGGAGCTTCATGAAATGGGTTTCCATGGCCAAAACAGCAGCACATAAGCCTAAGATCAACATGCGCAATGCCAAGCATTGGCTGGAGTGGTGTCCAGCTCGCTGCCATTGGACTCTGGAGAAGTGGAAACGTGTTCTCTGGAGTGATGAAATACGCTTCACCATCTGGCAGTCCAATGGACGAATGTAGATTTGGCAGATGCCAGGAGAACGCTATCTGCCCGAATGCAAAGTGCCAACTGTAAAGTTTGGTGGAGGAATAATGGTCTGGGGCTGGTTAGGGTTTGGGCTAGGCCCCTTAGTTCCAGTGAAGGGAAATCTTAACGCTACAGAATACAATGAGGTCCATACAGAAATGGTTTGTCAAGATCGGTGTGGAAGAACTTGACTGGCCTGCACAGAACCCTGACCGCAACCCCATCGAACACCTTTGGGATGAATTGGAATCCCAACTGTGAGCCAGGCCTTATCACCCAACAGCAGTGCTCAACTTCACTAATGCTCTTGTGGCTGAATAGAAGCAAGTCCCTGCATCAATGTTCCGACATCTAGTGGAAAGCCTTCCCAGAAGAGTGGAGGCTGTTATAGTAGAAAAGGGGGGACCAACTCCATATTAATGCCCATGATTCTAGAATAAAGAAATGTTCGACAAGCAGGTGTCCACATACTTTGGTCATGTAGTGCAATAGAATTGGGGTTACCAATTAGAGTTGTATTTGATACCAGTTAAATGTCAATCAAGACACTAATTAGCTACTCTTTAAAGTAACTAATTGAATGGAAAAAAGTATTTATACTGTCCAAAAACTCCTACGGGCAGTAGAACGCTGAAGGGCAGCTGAAGTTGAGCTGAGAAGAACCAATGCCGAAAAACGAATGATCTTCCATTTCATAATTTAAATAATCCCTCCAAAATTTGGCAAGTAGTGAAAGGTTTGGCGTGCAAAAAAAGTTACACAGCTTCCCAAACAATTGTTGGTAGACACACAGATTGTAACTGAGATAACCTCTATTCTGAAAGCCTTAAAATCAGCATTTTCTAGATGCAGGCAGTTTATATGAAAAGGTCAAAGGTATAAAACAGCCCCTTATGAATTTCCCTTACACCCCTGTGCACTCCTTCGCCAGGTTCTCCTTCTCATCCTTCTCCGTTCCAGAAGTGCGTAAAGGCTTGAAATAATTTGATAGAAAGAAATCCCCTGGCCCTTAAGGTCTAGATCTCCACCTCCTACGCCTAGCTGCAGACATCAACGCTCCCCCTTAACATGTATTTTTAACTTCTCGCTTGACATTAAGGAAATCCCGAAGTTATGGAAATGTGCTTTTGTACTGCCTCTCCTGAAAGGTGGAGATCCTTCGCTACTTGACAACTATCGACCCATGTCAACACCGTCTGTATGTAATGTGGTCTGTGTGTAGCTTGTGTAGAGGAGTCAGGCGCAGGACAGCAGATATGAGTAAATAAACGTAATATACTCAAAATAGACAAATATAATACAATAAAGCGAGCACACATAACGGACCGTCTTACATATAAAACAATTACTCACAAACAAACATGGGGGAACAGAGGGTTAAATAATGAACAAGTAATTGGGGGATTGAAACCAGGTGTGTAAGACAAAGACAAAACAAATGGAAAATGAAAAGTGGATCGGCGATGGCTAGAAGGCTGGTGACGTCGACCGCCGAACGCCGCCTGAACAAGGAGAGGGACCGACTTCGGCGGAAGTCGTGACACTGTACTGTCTAAGGTACTGGAGTCCATAGTTAGTAGGCAGCTGAAGGCCTACCTCCAAGAAAACAACATCTTAAATGGAATGCAATTAGGTTTAAGGGGTGGCCACTGCACTGTTTCAGAAACATTGAAGGTTTTAAATGACATCCACTGTGCTCTTGACAAGAAGTTACATTGTGTGTCTGTCTTTACTGATTTGTCGAAGGCATTTGACACCGTGGACCTTGCTCTGTTGGTGTAAAGGTTAAAATGTTGTGGAATTACTGTTCAATCTCTAGATTGGTTTATAAATTAGTTAGCAAATCGTGCACAATGTGTAATGGCGGATGGTTGTAAATCTGACTCCATAGAGTTGTGCTCAGGTGTTTCGCAAGCTCCTATTTTGGGCCCACTGTTGTTCATTTTGTATATCAATAACGTTAGGGATCACATTGAAACAGATGTTCATTTTTATGCAGATGATACTGTTCTTTATTCAAGTGGTAGCAGTTTATCTTTAGCTTTTGAAAATGTCCAAAGATAATTTACCACCATTCAAAATAATCTGTATGATCTGAAGCTGGTTCTGAATTCGGGTAAAACAAAATGCATGGTATTTTCAAATGCCAGGCATGTTACTAATAATGTCATTGCTACATTGGATGAACATACTATACAGCAAGTCAAAGTGTATAAATATTTGGGAGTGTGGGTAGATGACAAGCTGAGCTTCACTGTTCATGTGGAGAACTTGATAAGGAAGCTCAAACTGAGAATGTTTTTATTAATGGCATAAGGCTTGTTTTTCTCATGAGCCCAGGAAGGAGCTGGTACCATATACATTACTGGTGACCTTTAGATTTTAGTTATGTTATCTACAGTACCAGTCAAAAGTTTGGACACCTACTCATTCAAGGATTTTTCTTTATATTTACAATTTTCTACATTATAGAATAATAGTGACGACATAAAAACTATGAAATAACATGTAGTAAGCAAAAAAAGTGTTAAACAAATCAAATATATTTTATATTTTATGTTCTTCAAAGTAGCCATCCTTTGCCTTGATGACAGCTTTGCACACTCTTGGCGTTCTCTTAATGAGCTTCACCTGGAATGCTTTTCCAACAGTCTTGAAGGACATATGCTGAGCACTTGTTGGCTGCTTTTCCTTCACTCTGCGGTCCAACTCATTCCAAATCATCTGCTCCCGAGTGGCACAGCGGTCTACGGCACTGCATCTCAGTGCTAGAGGCGTCACTTTAAATCCTGGTTCGATCCTGGGCTGTTTCACAACCGGCCGTGATTGGGAGTCCCACAGGGTGGCGCATAATTGGCCCAGCGTAGTCCGGGATAGGGTTTGCCCGGGGTAGGCCGCCATTGTAAATAAGAATTTGTTCTCAACTGACTTGCCTAGTTAAATAAAGGTTAAATAAAAAAATCTAATAAAAATTGGGTTGAGGTTGGGTGATTGTGAAGGCCAGGTCATCTGATGCAGCACTCCATCACTCTGTGTTGGGTCATTGTCCTCTTGAAAAACAAATTATAGTCCCACTAAGAGCAAACCAGATGTGATGGCGTATTGCTGCAGAATGCTGTGGTAACCATGCTGGTTAAGTGTACATTGAATTCTAAATAAATCAGACAGTGTCACCAGAAAAGCACCTCCACACCTCCTCTTCCATGCTTCACGGTGGGAACCACACATGCGGAGATCATCTGTTCACCTACTTTGCATCTCACAAAGACACCGCGGTTGGAACCAAAAATCTAAAATTTGGACTCATCAGACCAAAGGACAGATTTCCTCTGCAGCAGAGGTAGCTCTGGCTCTTCCTTTCCTGTGGCGGTCGTCATGAGACCCAGTTTCATCATAGCGCTTGATGGGCTATCTTCTGTATACCACCCCTACCTTGTCACAACACAACTGATTGGCTCAAACGCATTAAGAAGGAAAGAAATTCCACAAATTAACTTTTAAAAAGACACCTGTTAATTGAAAGGCATTCCAGGTGACTACCTCATAAAGCTGGTTGAGAGAATTCCAAGAGTGTGCAAAACTGTCATCGAGGCAAAGGGTGGCTACTATGAAGAACCTCAAATATATTTGTTTAACACTTTTCTGGTTACTACATGATCCCATATGTGTTATTTCATAGTTTTGATGTCTTCACTATTATTCTACAATGTAGAAAATAGTAAAAATAAATAAAAACCCTGGAATGAGTAGGTGTGTCCAAACTTTTGACTGCTACTGTATATGCAGGCCTCAACCACTACCCTGAGAGCATTTGATTCAGTATATCATGCGGCCCTCCAGTTCATTACAAATCAAAAACGTCCAACACATCATTGTGATCTCTACAGCACCGTTGACTCGTCGTCATTGATCTTGCGTAGGCTTAAACACTGGTATACACTGATTTATATGGCCATATTGGGTTAAATGCCACTTTATCTTAATCAGGTCAGTAAATAAATATAATTTACGATTCCTTTCTCATTTGCTTTTAACAGTAGCAAGAATTAGAACATGTCATGGTGGAAATAGTTTGAGTTAGTCAAGTCCGTGGTCCTGGACATTAAAACATTTGATGATCTAGTCACGTTGGTGGAGTTTAAACACTTGGTCGATGTAAATATCAGAGAAGAGTGTAATTGTCTTTAGGACAGCAGTTTTTAAGTTATGACACTTGTGTTTCTTTACGTAATATGTAATTGTTGTATTGTATGTGTGTCTATAGTTTTGTTCAATGTTGTGTCAGTGTATGTCAGTTGTTTTGTCTGAATCTGTTCCCCCTGTGGCTATAGGACCAGGTCTCTCTTGAAAAATAGATTTTATCTCAATGAGAAAAACCTGTAGAAATAAAGCTTAAATAAACAATTAAAACAATTCTCTGTGTGCATGAATGGACAAAGACTGTGTGGGATGGGACACTGTGGACCAAAGCATCTGTACCCAAAGCATATAACACTCGACACCACTGACTTCCAGGCCTCCTGCTGTTATGCTAATCTCAGAGGGGATGGGGCCAGAGCTAGTGTGCCATGGCCAACATTTTATGGCAGAATAAGGTGGTACCCAGTGGGTTGGACTTTTCTAAGTTGTGCATGGAGGATATTGTGCCTGCAACAAAATGGACTGGCAAGAACAGGATGAGTTCCTGTCACGGTAAGTGTCAAATATGCACCACAACATCCCATCATCCTCTCTGCATGACCCCTGAAGGCATTAGCACAACCGATTTGACTCAGTGCTTGGTGCATGTGGTGCTGAGGGCTGCCTCACTTGTGCTGCACCGTGGCAGTGTCAATATGAATTAAATTCAATATTAAATGCTTCTGTGGAGAATTCCAATGCTTCTCAGTAATGCATGGGGAGTCATGATCGAGTGTTGATGTGCCTCAGTAAAACAACCAATGGCAAATTGCTTTGTCACACACACACCCACTCAATAAATCCTTCACACTGGTCCCAGTAACACCTCATTTAAAAAAAGTCTCATACTGTCGTCTGACTTTTGTAAAATCACCATTCATACATACCCACAGGTTCCAGGCAGTCACTGTAACGCTTCTACTGTAAGGTATCTTACCTGCTAATGAGGAGCATGACGAACACTCTCCCTCCAGAGCGGAGCACAGCCATCATTGCTGGAGGTGTGGAGGTGTCTAGTGGAGTCTATCTGAAATAAGAGGATACAGAGAAAACTAAATCCATAAACATAGGTATACTCAGTCTGTTGTGTTTTGACGAGTACAGTTTGTACCAGCATTTTCAATGCACGCACTAGTTCACATATGTTCATCTACTGAATAATATTTCGTTCAGAACCAGTGAAAATTACTCCCAAACCCCAGTCTTTTCAGGTGCTGTTTTCAAACTCAAATTAGCTGAGGGGCATCACAGATGTTTCTGAGCCTTCTGTGTTGTTTTTGTAACAGCACACTGTCGACCTCCTTGGTCATCTTATGACTGAACTGACATATATCATCCAGATTCCCCCATTTGTCTTGTGCTGTTATACAGAGAAGTCAGCACATCTTTGGCTGGAAGTCATCCTCCCAACAACCAACTCATTAAGCTACTAACATGACCGCAGGGCTTCATTTGAACTGCATAATCACATCACAATAATGACTTATCTGAAACGTCTACTCAAGCATTAAGCTCTCGGTTTAGGTAGAGACAATGAAAGATAGTTCATTACTACCTTCCTTAGAAAGCACTCCCTTTAAGGATTTTGAAATGACTGCACATTTAGCTGTTGGGTGAAAAGGAATGTAGCTGCAAAATGATATGCTACTGTAGGCATCATCAACTGCAGCGTTACCTAGTAATGCTTAGTGACAGAAATGTGCTCTCTTTGTACTGGATTTAATTAATAAACAGATTGTTACAAACCCCTTTGGCCCTACAGGCTACGGGGATGGAAACGAGACCCGTAACATATCTCATGCAAATCATAATAGTAAAAAGGAACAGTGAGAACTAAAAGAAATCCACAGACAACTTAAACCTCCCGTCAAACACTTCTGGTTTATTTTAAACACACGGTAATGGGGTGTGGGAAAAAGGGGCTGAGCTGGACCCAAGGAAATAAATAATAAATATCCAAAAACTCCTACGCTGGTCTTGCTTCAAGCACAGCTAGCTAACTAACCAATAAAATACAGTGGGTGGTCTAACTAGGGTTCTAAGACAAAGTAGGGTACTTAGACAAAGTATTCCAACGGGCGACTAGGCTTTGTACCCCCTTTTCCCACCAACAGTCATGAACCACAACAATACAAACTCACATAATTACAGACAAAGTGAGATAGAGAGAGAACAACTGACTGGGTTTTTAAACCAAGGGGATGTGATTGGGTAAGGAAAAGGAGCAGGCGTCTTCAGTGGCGACTGATTGGCGAAACCTGTGACTAGGGCAGAAGGAAAGAAAACAAATACACACACAGGATACCTATATCCGTAACACAGATGCATTGTGTTATTTTATACAACGGGTGGGTCTAATCGTGAATGCTGATTGGTTAAAAGCGCATTCCAGCTGGTGTCTATTTCACAAGTTACCACCGGCTAAACCTATGACGTTAAAATGCGTATTTACTGTGTTCCATCTGACTGTGCAATCCAGCCCAGCCAGGCAAGTTATAAACTTGATCTCCACTATAAAAAGCTTTTAGACATTATCTCACATTTCTTTTAGACTTACATTTAGTTTTCAACAGCTGAAATTTGTATAAACCTTTGTCTGGCTCTCCGACATTTGCAACATTGTTTCAATATTCCAATTCGATCTCCAGCTGTCCCATAGTAATGAACGTGTAGGGGTCGGGAGTTGGCACGGAACAGACAGGCAGGCAGCGTTTCTCAGCCAGTCGAAATCACGAATCAGCTGACATCATTTTTATGGATATATACAAAGAAATGTCAACTGAAAAAGGTCAAAACGAAACGAAGTGCAGATAGTTTGCAGTCTTTCCATCTTCAGTTTGAAGTGATTGTGTTAGATGTGTTGTTGGCAAGCTCCTCTTAACATCAGTGTCCTGACGAGTGAGCAAATTTTCGATGACAGGCGAAATCACACCTCATTAGGTTATTGGTATGGATGTACCCAAATAAATATCACTAGAAAACAGCTTGAACAAATGCAAATGCAGCGACTTTGCTGTTATTCTGGCTCCATCATTTTTGGCATGAATTTAAGTTAGCCGTAGTTGGCTAGCTAGCAAGGGATAAGAAAGTTGCCAGCCAGTATGGCAATGAAACATTTAGAACAAACGACTGGGTCGCTTCTATAGATACAGAAAAAAAAGACTGAACAACTGGGTCGAGTCTCTAGCAACTGAACCGATAAAACGAACGACCAGCCGGCTTGGGTAGCAACCCTAGATTTGTGTTGGAACTATATCTTGTGTAAGGATGAAATAGTATGAATACATTTATAGAAATAACGTTTTTAATGAAAATATGGCAATCATTATTTGAATATGTTGGTGACCCGTTATACAGTTTGGAGGTTGGTTGGAGTCATTAATACTTGTTTTTCAACCACTCCACAAATTTCTTGTTAACAAACTATAGTTTTAGCATGTCGGTTAGGACATCTACTTTGTGCATGACACAAGTAATTTTTCCGACAATTGTTTACAGACAGATTATTTCACTTATAACTCACTATATCACAATTCCAGTGGGTCAGAAGTTTACATACACTAAGTTGACTGTGCCTTTAAACTGCTTGGAAAATTACAGAAATTATGTCATGGCTTTAGAAGCTTCTGATAGGCTAATTAACATCATTTGAGTCAATTGGAGGTGTACCTATGGATGTATTTCAAGGCCTACCTTCAAACACAGTGCCTCTTTGCTAGACATCATGGGAAAATCTAAAGAAATCAGCCAATTGTAGACCTCCACAAGTCTGGTTCATCCTTGGGAGCAATTTCCAAACACCACGTTAATCTGTACAAACAATAGTATGCAAGTATAAACACCATGGGACCACGCAGCCATCATACCACTCAGGAAGGAGACACATTCTGTCTCCTAGAGATGAATGTACTTTGGTGCGAAAAGTGAAAATCAAACCCAGCAAAGGACCTTGTGAAGATGCTGGAGGAAACAGGTACAAAAGTATCTATATCCACAGTAAAATGACTCTTATATCGTCATAACCTGAAAGGCCACACAGTAAGGAAGAACCCACTGCTCCAAAACCATCATAAAAAAGCCAGACTACGGTTTGCAACTCCACATGGGGACAAAGATCATACTTTTTGGAGAAATGTCCTCTGGTCTGATGAAACAAAAATAGAACTGTTTGGCCATTATGACCATTGTTATGTTTGGAGGAAAAAGTGGGATGCTTGCAAGCTGAAGAACACCATCCCAACCACGAAGCACGGGTGTGGCAGCATCAGGTTGTGGGGGTGCTTTGCTGCAGGATGGACTGGTGCACTTCACAAAATAGATGGCATCTAGAGAGGAGGAAAACTATGTGGATATATTGAAGCAACATCTCAAGACATCAGTCAGGAAGTTAAAGCTTGGTCGCAAATGGGTCTTCCAAATGGACAATGACCCCAAGCATATTTCCAAAGTTGTGGCAATATGGCTTTAGGAAAACAAAGTCAAGGTATTGGAGTGGCCATCACAAAGGCCTGACAACAATCTTATAGAAAATTTGTGGGCAGAACTGAAAATGCGTGTGAGAGCAAGGAGGCCTACAAACCTGATTCAGTTACGCCATCTCTGTCAGGAGGAATGGGCCTCAATTCACCCAACTTATTGTGGGAAGCTTGTGGAAGGCTACCTGAAATGTTTGACCCAAATTAAACAACTTAAAGGCAATGCTTTATGTAAACTTCTGACCCACTGGGAATGTGATGAAAGAAATAAAAGCTGAAATAAATCATTCTCGCTATTATTATTCTAATATTTCACATTCTTAAAATTAAGTGGTGATCCTAACTGACCTAAGACAGGGAATTTTTACTAGGATTAAATGTCAGGAATTGTGAAAAACTGAGTTTAAATGTATTTGGCTAAGGTGTATGTAAATTTACGACTTCAACTGTATAAAAGTGATAATGCCCTCGACTTCGTCTTGGACCTAACAACATCCATGCCAATATATCCTCCAAACTCACTTAAATAATCACAGATGATGAAGACCTAATATTTGCATCTCTTGAAATTTATTTTGGTTGGTTTATTGGACAGTCCTTGGTCTTCACTCAGCAAGTAGGAAAATAAGATGAAATTAAATGTCAAATAAACCCATTAACGCGAGACAAATGGTTCGAAACACGCAGCCGAGGACGGATTCTGGAAATTATGCAGTCTTTATCAATAAAACAGAGTTGTTAAAATTTGAAAAAGTCCACGATAATCATTCCTCATCTATGGTCAAATTTTGCTTTATTGGAATTCTTTGTCAGTTCATGCGTAAAGAAGCACTGGACTGATCTGAGGTTTACTGGACTAATCTGTGGGCTGAACACAGCTGAACACATCAATAAATGTACATGAACGTAACATAACCCTTTTAATCAATTTCTCAGACAGCTGTCAATCATCCAGCCCGCAATGCTAGTGTCACCCTGCCACCAGAGGGTAATGTCACCCCAATATTACAAAACATCCAATCAATGCAAATGAAGGCACACAACCTCACAAACACTGTACATCCTAAGATTGCACACTTAAATTCAGATAATCACACTCTTGCATACACTGAACAGACTAGCATACAGCACCTTCATTAAATTTGTTGAAGTCAAAAGTCAATAAAGCTTTTCAGTCATCTCCAAACCACAAAGCACTAGCTATTTTAAGATATGAGGCCATACATATTTATGTCACTGTCTCAATTATTTTCAGTGTAGGGGCCTGTTGCCTAATCTGCCCTGTCCAGCTGTGCTTAAGTACATTATGTCTGTCAGCTAAAATTCTACTTGTCACCCACAAATCCACTGACCACCCTCAAACACACAGCAGTGTCTAATTAAACCTCTCAAGAGAAACCTCTTTCAGCCATATTTCAGAATCCTGTCATCTTGTCTACCATTTGATTTTAAGCTGACTTGAAAAGGGCAAAAGTGTGTGGAAAAAATATATACGTTTGAGTTACTGAGCACATGATCAAATGTTCTGCCCTTTTCTGTGTTTTCTCACTTCCCGCCTGGTGTGCTTGGTGAGTCACCTCTTTGTCAGACCCCCTCGTGGTCTTGATTTTGAATTTTTTTCCCTGTCCTGTATCCTGACTTGTTCCCTGACCTCTTAAGGCAACTGGGACTGAGACCCTGACCACTGACTTATACCATTTTTGCACTACCGGCCAAGCGCAACCAAGTCAAGCCGGGCTGTACTGAGCTGGCCAGTTTACGCATCCACCATCGACAGTGTGGAAAAATATCAGAGTCAGCAGAGTTTGTTTTGGGTCGGTGTAACGAACGTGAGTAGGGTTCACGGTCTCGTGATAAGATAACCCTGCCTGCGACATCAAAAACAGTGTCACTCTCAGCCCAAGACTAATATACAGTACCTCTTGGTGTAATGGTCAAACGTTGCTTTCTCCAATGGGAAACAGGTATTATAGTACGCACTACATCCCACACTGCTGTAGCATTTAGAGCTGAGCTGATTTTATAAATATGTTCCACCAGCCCAGCTCGCCTCTCTTACAGGCACAGCAGGCCCTGAGGACTTTGTCTGAGCAGTCAGCTAACCACAGCGGATCCCTCTCCTATGCAACACTCTGTTTCGTCTGCGAGTTCTGATGTTTTGATTTGGGCTCTAATTGACTTATCCTCCTCATCATTCCAGACAAGTTTCTGGCTCCAGTTGCCCTGCATCAGCGTAGGGATGCTTGTGACCTTGCCTTCGCCTCCTAAAACATTACGGGAAATCTGCAGGCTTTGAGTGGATATGAATGTGGTTGGAAAGGAGCTTGCATTTTGAGATGGTGGTGCTGGTGGTGGCGGTATTGATGAAGATGATGATGATGAGAACGATCAAAGAAGAAGAAAATGAAGAAGACAATCAAATATTTTTTGTTGAATAAAATATCACTCTAAAAACAGTTGATCTGAATGTACATCTGGACACTGTGACAGCTTGAGGGACTGGTTGGGTACATCAGGACAATTTTTGGCATCAGACCTCATCCCAGATGAGTGATGACAGTGCCACTGCAACATCCCAAGTCGGACAGGGCACAAAGGGCCACACGGATGAGACAGCCAGGTCAGTCCAAACCCAAATGTCCCTGGCCCTCACTCCCATGATGCACCTGGGCCAGAGAGTGGGTGGTTGGGAGATGAGGCCCATCAATCTGAATCAGGAAGGAGGGATGAGCCACCTGGTGCTCTGTGCCACCCTCCAGGTCCCAGCTGCACCCATACCTCATCATCTCATAGCACTGCCTGTCTGCCCAACCACCAATTCTGCAGAGTAATGTTTGCACAGGGCATAGTCTCTACCCACACAGCATATAACGAGCACAGCAGGGAGGAAAAAGGGGAGATATACAGATAGAAAGGAGTTTCTTACCACTGTGCATCATCCAATACATGTTTGTTGCCTTTGGATTACTTTTTAAAATGCGTTAAATCTGCTATGTTGTCACTGGGTGGGAAGAGGAAATGACATTCTGAGCTCTGGAGTTTCTTGCTTGGAAAATGGCTGTGTGGTTTTTCTTGTCTAGGCGCTGTCCTAACATAATCTAATGTTATGCTTTCGCCGTAAAGCCTTTTTGAAATCGGACAATGTGGTTGGATTAATGAGAAGTGTATCTTTAAAATGGGATATAATAGTTGTATGTTTGAGAATTTGGAATTATGAGATTTTTGTTGTTTTGAATTTGGCGCCCTGCTATTTCACTGGCTGTTGAATAGTGTGGCTGTGCAAATGGTTTAAGCATACTGCGGTGAGATTTGTTGAAACATAAAAATATAGCAAAATAAATAAGTAACATTGTGTTTTTTTACAGAGCTGCACCAGAACAGAGACAGTTGTCTTGGCTGTTTCTCAAATCACACAAATATACATATATTTGGGAGAGAGGGACATTTCAAAACCTCCAGCCTCCATGAACAGGTCAAGTGTTTCTATTTTCTTTCGAGATAAGATCAGACTTGACTCCTCATTTGTATACACTACTTGATTACATGAAACAACATCAATGTACTCTAGAGCTGTTTGGTGCTTCAGAACTCTTGCCAACCGCTGATAGCTATCTTTAATCTGATAGGCTTCATAGCCTGAGGGTAGCAATAGGCTAAAGTGGAAATTACTAGGGATGTGCATCTCTCCTTTCACAAACAGTTCGATACGCATCTAGATACATTGGGTCCTATATGGTGCGTTTCGGTTTGATTAGGGGAACAAATTGATATGATTCAGTTTGATTCGATACACTAACATTTTTTTGCATGAACATATTCATTTTCCATTTTAAATGAATATCTGCTGCTGGATCTGTCTGAGATGACTTCTCTAAGATGAGTGTGTGCGTGTGTGTGTGTGTTTGCACCTAAGCTTTGTCATGGCTAGAAGGGATTCATCTTTTGTCAGATTACTGTCAAAAATCGCATTTTAAAACCCTAACCATTATTTCGACAAAAGCTGGTTCCCTTCCAGCCATTGCCCCTGAGCTGAGCCATAGGGCAGGCTGAGCATCTACCACCCCACTATCAATTTATCCCCCCCCCTTTTTTTGGAGCTAGTACTATGTCAACATTTATCTTTTGAAATTAGCATGACATTTAGCCAATTAATATAATGCAACTTTGTAATTTTACACCCATCTCAAAAGCCAATAGTTTAGACGTTCGGGAATTTTGCTGGAGAACTTATCCAGCTTTTTCTAATGAATGCCAGCACGCACAACTCGCAGAAATGATTGATGTACTTTATGAAATTACCTGTTATTTTAAAAATAACCAAATATAAATACTGACTGTTAAAAGCAACATTTTCAAAATATGTTTTATTGCGAACCTGAACAATCTAAATAAAATCGGAATAATTGAAAACCCCAATCAACAGTTGGATATGAGTTGAGTCCACTCCGATTAGCTATGGTAAAACATAATTTTCTACAGCGCATTTGGTAATGGTAACAAATGTCCCTGCAAATTACATTGGTTGTCATTCAACTAATAAAGCCTATGATTTGATATTGCAAAAGCCATATCCTAATCTGAATGCTGACGGTGCCGAGCAGATGTACGAACAGCCTAGAACAGAGAAAGACCTACCTTGTTGGCGTGATTAGCTGTCTACCGCACTGTGCGACGTGCGCACGCACAGTTATCAGACAGTCACACGCAGTTACATGCATACAAGTTCGGTGGGCTACTGAACTGAAGGAGAGGACACATCGATTGTCACAACAGATAAGAAGAATTTTCGGAATAAAATAATATGAGTAGAAAACATTAGTGAAACGGAGATTCGTAATGTTTGAATCGGTTTTCTGACCAATGCATGCTTCATTTGGATGGGTTTGGACTCCAGCGGACAGATGAACACGGGCAGATGCGTTTCGGTGAATCGTTACATACCTTGAAATTACCCCATGATAAGAACAATCAATGAATTGTATGCATCAAATAATGATTAGCCTGCATTACATAATAATGAATAACCATATTAATCATCCACTCCATCAGCACATGAACACCCACTTCCACTATAACGCGCACACATCCACACATGGATGCAGGTCTACATATATCATGTGGGGCTGTATGAAATGTGTTTATGACCTTCACCTGGTGTGAGCGCTGCCATTCCTTGTCACTTTGAAATCCCCGTTCCCAAAAATAATGAAAGTGCATAAAAGGTGATGGCAATTTGTCGAGGTCTTGACCCCAACTAGAATGTTCTAATTAACCGCAATGGCAAAGTGAATATTGCACTCGGTAAGAGTCAATCAAGCATTCAACATAAAGCATGGCTACCCATACAGTAAATTATAGTTTATCCACACAGCATCCTTTCTTTAAGTGGAACATGTACACACGTCCTCCAATCTTTATGAGCGCAGTCACACAGCGTTGATATCCACAAAACTGGATGAATATGACACGTTCACTCAATCCCTATAAAGCTGTTTTCACCCTATACACAAGATTCTAATTACATTATTATCGCATAGGCTATTGTTCAGTGCTTCACTTTTATATGACACAAATGTGATATTGGAGATATTTGTATATAAAAAATAAAAAAAACATTAACCTACATATGTTATTGAACAATTGTTTATTAGGCTACTTTTCATATTCAAAACATAAATTAGCAAACCATTTAAAAACCATTGGAAGTCTACGAGGCTTCAAGTCTACGAAGCTTCAGCGTACTGACTGCTGAAAACAAACCAATATACTCAACAAACGAAACATGTTCCTTTGATTGAAGGTAGGTTTACTCAACCATATTCAAACATGTAAAACGTAAATACAAACCCTATCATTCATTGTACATGCCAAACTTCATGGGTGGTTGTATCATATTGCAAAACAGGCTACTACAAAGTTAAAAGCGCGTAGGCACATTCTTACCTGTAGTGATTGGTGGCCGAGCGCATACCGTACATTTCAGCTTATACTAGCGATAAGAGTACGTGTCATCGAGTTTTCCTTAGCATTAAAATTAAAGTTGTAACCGGTAGCCCACTTCAGTCGCCAACATCTGCCTGCGAAAACAACTGGTGCTCTGTCAGCGAATTTCTGTCAACAAGGAGAAGCCGCTTGCCTTGTGCACAATGAATCGCAATGGTCCAACCAACCAACCCTACCGCCGCTTTTGGGTCTCTAAAGACAACGCACGAGATGAATGTCACCAACAATAACTTGGCCCACTCAGAACAAATTTATTTATTTACACTATTTATATAATTCCCTTGATGGAAAAACTATTAACATTAAGACCACCATTGGATAATGTGATAAATTTAGTTTAAAAAAAAAATCATTGGGAAGCTACATTGACAGTGGCAAAATCACCTCCCATTTAGCACTGGGACAAAGTCTTTGTAGAACAAAGCATAGTAGCCTGTCAATTATTGAAGCCCAAAGGAACCAATTGCAGAGGAAATTAATGTCATTTCTGGGATGGCAACATCCAAACCTATTCTTAAATTAGCCACCCCTTTACATAACAGCCTATAAAATGTATGTATTCCATTAACTTTTTAAGGTATAGGGGGCAGTATTTTCATTTTCGGATGAAAAGCGTGCCCAGAGTAAACTGCCTAATACTCGTGCCCAGAGTCAAATATTTCCATATTATTAGTATATTTGGATAGAAAACACTCAGAAGTTTCTAAAACTGTTTGAATGATGTCTGTGAGTATAATAGAACTCATATGGCAGGCAAAAACCTGAGAAAAATCCAACCAGGAAGTGGGAAATCTGAGAATTGTAGTTCTTCTTTTGAATCCCTATCGAAACTACAGTGTCTGTGGGGTCACGTTGCACTTCCCAAGGCTTCCATTGGCTGTCAACAGCCTTTAGAAACGTGTTTCATTCTTCTCCTGTTACTGGGCAGAAAATAGGAGCTCAGTCAATGAGTGGACTGCCTGGGACCAGTGAGTTGTTTACTGCGCAGGCACGTTTTGCGCGCCGCTCCTTCTTTTTCCTCTGTAATGAATACGCTATTGTCCGGTTGGAATATTATCAACGTTTTATGTTAAAAATACCCTAAGGTTTGATTGTAAACAACGTTTGACATGTTTCTACGAACGGTAATGGAACTATTTGACTTTTCGTGTCTGGATTTCCGCTCGTGCATTATGCCTTTGGATAGTGATCTGAACGCACAAACAAAACGGAGGTATTTGGACATAAATATGGAGTATTTCTAACAAAAATAACATTTCTTGTGGAAGTAGGAGTCCTGGGAGTGCATTCTGACAAAGATCACCAAAGGTAAGAGAATATTTATAATACTAATTCTGAGTTTAGTTGACCCCAGAACTTGGCGGGTATCTGTATAGCTTGCTTTGATGGTTGAGCTATGTACTCAGAATATTGAAAAATGTGCTTTCTCCGTAATGCTATTTTAAAATCTGACACAGCGGTTGCATTAAGGAGAAGTATATCTATAATTCTTTCAATAACTGTTGTAAATTTTAGCAACGTGTGCTCATTCACCGGGATGTTATGGTGGGAATACATTTTCTGAACATCACACGCCAATGTAAAATGGGGTTTCTGGATATAAATATGAACTTTATCGAGCAAAACATACATGTATTGCGTAACATGAAGTCCAATGAGTGCCATCTGATGAAGATCATCAAAGGTTAGTGAATATTTTAGCTGTATTTTTGGTTTTTGTGATGCATGTCCTTGCTTGGAAAATGGCTGTGTGGTTTTTCTTGTGAAGTTTAGTTCCTAACATCATCTCATTTTATGCTTTCGCCGTAAAGCCTTTTTGAAATCGGACAATGTGGTTAGATTAACGAGAAGTTTATCTTTAAAATGGTGTAAAATAGTTGATTGTTTGAGAAAATGAAATTATGAGATTTTTGCTGTTTTGTATTTCGCGCCATGCTATTTCACTGGCTGTTGAATAGTGTGTCCCGCAGGTGGGCTAGCGTCCCACGTAGCCCATAGAAGTTAAATGTAGACCTAACTAAACTTTGAAACTCGACAAAGAAATATGATTTGTGGCATATTCTCATAGTTATAATTGGACCTTTGACACAGCCTGTAATGTGCCTTTGCTGATTTATTGGTACTCTGAAGTAATGAAGTGAAAATAATCCTGGCAGTGCTAGTTTAAAACGGTTCGCCTCACTACAGAGAAGTAGCTACACACATTGAGTGAGTCAGCGACATAGCTTTCACCTGGATTCTCCTGGTCAGTCTATGATCCCTTATTGATGTCACGTGTTAAATCCACTTCAATCAGTGTAGATCAAGCCGAGGAGACAGGTTAAAGAAGGAATTTTAAACCTTGAGGAAATTGAGACATGGATTGTGTATATGTGCCATTCAGAGGGTGAATGAATTCTGTTAGACTGTGGCAGGTTGCCCTCAGCACCCACCAGAAGCCCAACGGAGTTTACTTTGGTCCTGCACCATTGTCCTTTCATGATGGCCAACTTAGCCCCGGCCGTCCTGAGTTGGGTAAGCACGTTGTCCATCTCGTTGAGGGGATGTGACCAAGTCTCACTTCTCATGAGAACGTCGTCCACCTAGATTATCGCCCCCCTGGAGGTTGCGTCTGGCATTGCCTTGTGCAGGAATATGTTGAACTCTGAGGGGGATTTCGCATACTTGAACGGGCAATGATTGAATGTGAAGAGCTTGTTCGAGAAAGAGAAAGCCAACTTGTGTTGGTCATGAGGGTCGACTGTCATGGCCCAGAAACCATTCGCCACATCGACGGTGGAGAACTTTTTGGCGTTTTCCACCTTTGGCAACTCTTGGTAGAGCTGTGCCATTGGCCAACGAGACAATGGAACCAGCTTGTTGAGTTGTGTATAGTCAATGGTAAGACACCATTTACCTGGTGGTTTCAGAACAGGCCACACGGGAGCGTAGTATGCACTGTTCAATTCCCTGATTATCCGTTTAGCTAATAGGGAGTCAATCTCTTGTACCACTGCGTACGCTCCAAATTGAATTTTGTATTGTCTCACAAACGTAGGAGCTGCTCCTGCTGGCATAGGAATACGCACCACATGAACATAACACTGCAATCCAGCGAGTCTGTCAACCAGATCTCACTATGATTGTTAATAAACAATTCTCTCAATTGATGCCTTTCAGTGTCATTGACAAGTGCATCAGCCTCCGACAGTATTTGTACTAACTGTGCATGGAAACCAGGATATGTTTCGGCGACATTGTACAGGTCTTCATCGGGTGGTGACGGCATGTCAATGGTGGGAAAATCATTGGTTGTTACCTCGCATGCAGGAGGAGATGCGATATCGTCCTCCGTGGAGTATATTAACAGGTTGTTGTCAGAATCGACTTCCAGCTTGAACGTTGTTGTGTCGTCAAGCGGCAATATGGGAGTTATTGGGATTGCTTTTGGCGGACAAGTAAACAGCGTACCTCCCTCACCACCTAGGACTAGGGAGGACGGAAGAGGCCCAATCACAGGAACAACCAGTTCAAAATCATGGAAGGAGTAATTAATCAATGTTCCTAGCTGAGTGTGCCGAGGAATGGAAATGTCTGCTTGAGTCAGATTCTGTACCAGGAGGTAAGTGGATCTAGCGTTTAGTTCCAACAGCGGGTTGCCATTGATAGTTAGCCCCAAGTTGAATAGTCGTGTAGAAGGTTAGAAGAACGCAGTGGTGCCTTCCATCCGGTATCCGGGTGTCAGGTTCAGACTTACAGAAACCTCTGTGGTTCTTGCCAGAATCACCATGGCGGACTCAGTTATCACCTTGCAAGCTTCAGGAATAGTCTGCACGGATGCCATTTGCACCAGGTCGAAAGATGAGGCATGTTGGTCTGGCTGCGCCAAAGACCAAAGAACTTGGTGTATGGTATCGAGTTTAACACCCAATCTTATCAACATTTCCACTCCCACATAGATTGTATGTGGGAGGTCCGCGACAACCAGTACGTAGTGAGATACTTCCTTGGTTCCAATGCGGATTGATAGCGCACACTCCCCTAAAGCGGTGCGTTGTCTGGGGAGTCGTTCCCAGTGGAAATCTGAACGTTTTCGGAACAAGGGGATGGCAGTTAGCCGTTTTCAAAATTGAACATTTCCAAACTGTTTGCGGATTTTTCTGGCCAGGTTGCCTATATGGCATCCTCAACCATAGTGTTGTTTAGGCACATGCCACCTATCAGAAGAGGGCGGTAAGTGTCAGCTGGTGAATCACCCAAGCCACACTGGAAAACCTCATGTTCGGTTAAGTTCCGAGTTGAACTTGTCATTTGCTACCAATGGCAAGCTCATGACCAAGTTCACCGGGGTTGCGTCAGTTGCTGACGTCGAACCCACATTGTTGCACAATGTATGGCATGTAGCCTTGGAAGAATGCAGTGAAGTCAATGAAGTTGGCCTAGTTATTTGTGACCAGATTTGGTTGGTTTTCCAATCCATTAGGGGTACAAACGGTCAATTAAATCTATCCCAATCAGCATCCGTGCGGTGTCAGTGCTAGTCAGGTACACAGAGTGGATCAATGACACGCTTTCGAAGCTGAGTTTAAGTAGGAGACGCTTGGTTAGGGGCGAGGTAGCTTGAGTGAAACCTAGAAGATTTATGTCGCAATGTTCCATTTTCAACCAATGTTTTGCTGGGTCCACTGCCCGTTTTAGTTCAACCAGCAAAGTTTCTGATATGAGGGAATTTTCGAACCCGAATCTCAGAGCATCACAGGTCAAACAGTCCTCCAAGACTGCTCTAGTATGGCCTGTTCGAGTTGGTTTTTCTTGTCATGTCCCCAACAAATTGGAGTGGGTTGGAAGTCGGGAGCGGTTTGTTATGTGTTGATTTTCAAGACAGATAACCCACCTTCGTGACCTAGTGGGCCCTCTATCGGAATGGGAGAGGAATAATCTGTTGCAATGGTGCTTACCTTGTGCGTCTCTACATCCATATCAATATCTGTAGACAAAACCTGCAGGCTTGTGTCTAGAACGAGCAGTCCCTGGAAAGAGATTTGAGTGAGTGCGGGGGTAATGGGAAAGTTGTTGACGTCCTCGCGAATTGCGTGAATTTCAGGGGACTTGGTCTCCAACAATTTTACGCCTAGTCATGATGATATAACCTTGTCCTCTTTCTCAAATTTATTCCGCTGCAGTAATTCAATTATCAGAGCTTCTATAACGTTTCGGTTAGCGTTTAGATCGCTATTGAACACTTTGTTGCCCTCGTTACGCTTGTTACCCTTGTCTCCTGACCCTTTGTGAGGGTTAGGTGGAGGGACGTAGCGGCCAGGTCGATCTCTACAGGACCTGTTAGGTTGGGGACATTCATCATAGCTATTGTCACTGCGGTGGTTATCGGTGTGGTGGTTACTTGGTAGCCACCACCTTTGTGCATAATCTTATACTGCACCTGTACCTGATGCCGCACCTTCCAATTGGAATAATGGTTAGCCCAGCTCTTAGCCCAGCTGGCTTTTTGATGCTTCAAAAGCGGTGCATGCAAGCTCTCGGAGTGTCGAGATCTGCAAACTAACGTGGACAGTAGGGCCCAAGTAGTTGAAGTTGGGAGAGAGTAGCAGCAGCTTAAAAAGAGGGTTTGGGGGGTTGGGGGGGCACACAATGCAAATAATCCGGGTAGCCATTTGATTATCTGTTCAGGAGTCTTATGGCTTGGGGGTAAAAACTGTTGAGAAGCCTTTTTGTCCTAGACTTGGCACTCCGGTACCGCTTGCCATGTAGTAGTAGAGAGAACAGTCTATGACTGGGGTGGCTGCGATCTTTGACAATTTTTAGGGCCTTCCTCTGACACCGCCTGGTGTAGATGTCCTGGATGGCAGGCAGCTTAGCCCCAGTGATGTACTGGGCCGTACGCACTATCCTCTGTAGTGCCTTGCGGTCAGAGGCCGAGCAATTGCCGTACAAGGCAGTGATGCAACCAGTCAGAATGCTCTCGATGTTGCAGCTGTAGAACCTTTTGAGGATCTCAGGACCCATGCCAAATCTTTTTAGTTTCCTGAGGGAGAATAGGCTTTGTCGTGCCCTCTTCACGACTGTCTTGGTGTGTTTGGACCATTCTAGTTTGTTGTTGATGTGGACACCGAGGAACTTGAAGTTCTCAACCTGCTCTACTACAGCTCCGTCGATGAGAATGGGGGCGTGCTCGGTCCTCCTTCTCCTGTAGTCCACAATCATCTCCTTAGACTTGGTTACGTTGAGGGATAGGTTGTTATTCTGGCACCACACGGCCAGGTCTCTGACCTCCTCCCTACACGCTGTCTCGTCATTGTCAGTGACCAGGCCTACCACTGTTGTGTCATCTTGCAACTTAATGATGGTGTTGGAGTCATGCCTGGCCATGCAGTCGTGGGTGAACAGGGAGTACAGGAGGGGACTGAGCACGCACCCCTGGGGAGCTCCAGTGTTGAGGATCAGCGTGGCAGATGTGTTGCTACCTACCCTCACCACCTAGGGGTGGCACGTCAGGAAGTCCAGGATCCAGTTGCAGAGGGAGGTGTTTAGTCCCAGGATCCTTAGCTTAGTGATGAGCGTTGAGGGTACTATGGTGTTGAACGCTGAGCTGTAATCAATGAATAGCATTCTCACATAAGTGTTCCTTTTGTCCAGGTGGGAAAGGGCAGTGTGGAGTGCAATAGAGATTGCATCATTTGTGGATCTGTTTGGGCGGTATGCAAATTGGACTGGGTCTAGGGTTTCTGGGATAATGGTGTTGTGAGCCATTACCAACCTTTCAAAGCACTTCATGGCTACGGACGTGAGTGCTACGGGTCTGTAGTCATTTAGGCAGGTTGCCTTTGTATTCTTGGGCACAGGGACTATGGTGGTCTGCTTGAGCTTTGCACACTCTTGGCATTCTCTCAACCAGCTTCATAAGGTAGTCACCTGGAATGCATTTCAATTAACAGGTGTGCCTTGTTAAAAGGTAATTTGTGGAATTTCTTTCCTTCTTTTTGTGTTTGAGCCAATCAGTTGTGTTGTGACAAGATAGGCGTGGTATACAGAAGATATACATATTTAGTAAATGGCCAAGTCCATATTATGGCAACAACAGCTCAACTAAGCAAAGAGAAACGACAGTCCATCATTACTTTAAGACATGAAGATCTGTTGCACTTGAAAGTAGTCTAGTGGTTAGAGTGTTGGGCCAGTATCCGAAAGGTTGCTGGATCAAATCCTTGAGCTGACAGATTAAAAATCTGTCATTTTGGCCCTGAACAAGGCAGTTAACCCACTGTTCCACTGTAGGCCATCATTGTATATAAGAATTTGTTTTTAACTGACTTGACTAGTTAAATAAAGGTTCAATAAAAAATGGAAGATAAAAAACATCAAGCGCTATGATGAAACTGGCTTTCATTAGGACAGCCACAGGAAAGGAAGACCCAGAGTTACCTCTGCTGCAGAGGATAAGTTCATTAGAGTTAACTGCACCTCAGAAATTGCAACCCCAATAAATGCTTCAGAGTTCAAGTAACAGACACATCTCAACATCAACTGTTCAGAGGAGACTGTGTGAATCAGTCAAATTGCTGTAAAGAAACCACTACTAAAGGACACCAATAATAAGAAGAGACTTGCTTGGGCCAAGAAACACCAGCAATGGACATTAGACTGGTGGAAATTTGTCCTTTCGTCTGGAGTCCAAATTGTTGGTTCCAACTGCTGTGTCTTTGTGAGACGCAGTGTGGGTGAACGGATGATCTCTGCATGTGTATTTCCCACCGTAAAGCATGGAAGAGTTGGTGTTATGGTGTGGTAGTGCTTTGCTGGTGATACTGTCAGTGATTTATTTAGATTTCAAAGAACACTTAACCAGCATGCCAAACACAGCATTCTGCAGCGATACGCCACCCCTCTAGTTTGGGCATAGTGGGACTATCATATCACTATCACAGGACAATGACGCAACACACCTCCAGGCTGTTTAAGGTCTATTTTACCAAGGAGAGTGATGGAGTGCTGCATCAGATGACCTGGCCTCCACAATCCCCGGACTTCAACCAAATTGAGATGGTTTCGGGATGATTCGGACCGCAGAGTCAAGGAAAAGCAGCCAACAAGTGCTCAGCATATGTGGGAACTCCTTCAAGACTGTTGCAAAAGCTTTCCAGGTGAAGCTGGTTGAGAGAATGCTAAGAGTGTGAAAAGCTAGCATCTAGGCAATGGGTGGCTACTTTGAAGACTTTCCAAATGTGTTACTTCCATTTGTGTTATTTCATAGTTTAGATGTCTTCACTATTATTCTACAATGTAGAATATAGTAAAAATAAAGACAAACTCTTTAATGAGTAGGTGTTCTAAAACTTTTGACCGGCAGTTTAGCTCATTAATAAGTGTGGAGAGAGCACTTTGCTATGAAACGGGTGCTTGTTGTTTTCATATTTGATGGACAGATAAGTGCTAGCGCAAGATGCGACTGAAATTTCACGAGTGGAGAGAGAGCGAGAGAGAGGGTTGGAAATCTGGAAAGCTTGGCTTGAAGCACTTAGCATCATGACATTATGGTTCTGTTCCGGAACACTAAATCACTTTCGTTCCCGGTTTTGGTTCCGTTCCTTGAAAAATGACGGGTTCTTAACCGGTTCCACACAGACGCAGAGGCATAAAAATGGTATCCATGAGTTCATCTGGCTCTGGGTAAGTAGAAAATATTGCAGTATCCCTTTAACACTCATGCTTTCTCTATCTGAATCATGAGTATAGTTTCTTCATCTATTCATCTCAATATGTTTTGGGGAAGCATAAATACAGTATGTGTGCACATAGATGCCTTAAAATGTCTTACATATAGCCTCAATCCAAACCAATGAGTTGGCACATATCAACTTCAGAGCTCAACGATCACCCTGCTCTATTCAGAACAAACTCAAGACCATGGACAGCTCAGAATGCCCCTTTACAAAATTCTGCACCATGGAAAAGGCTACAATAGTGCTAAGGCATCTGTGTCACAATGGAAAGTAATTTTATTTCACCTTTATTTAACCAGGTAGGCAAGTTGAGAACAAGTTCTCATTTACAATTGCGACCTGGTCAAGATAAAGCAAAGCAGTTTGACACATACAACAACACAGAGTTACACATGGAGTAAAACAAACATACAGTCAATAATACAGTAGAAAAATAAGTATATATACAATGTGAGCAAATGAGGTGAGATAAGGGAGGTAAAGGCAAAAAAAGGCCATGATGGCGAAGTACATACAATATAGCAAGTAAAACACTGGAATGGTAGATTTGCAGTGGAAGAAAGTGCAAAGTAGAAATATAAATAATGGGGTGCAAAGGAGCAAAATAAATAAATAAATAAATACAGTAGGGGAAGAGGTAGTTGTTTGGGCTAAATTATAGATGGGCTATGTACAGGTGCAGTGATCTGTGAGCTGCTCTGACAGCTGGTGCTTAAAGCTAGTGAGGGAGATAAGTGTTTCTAGTTTCAGAGATTTTTGTAGTTCGTTCCAGTCATTGGCAGCAGAGAACTGGAAGGAGAGACGGCCAAAGGAGTAATTGGCTTTGGGGGTGACCAGAAAGATATACCTGCTGGAGCGCGGGCTACAGGTGGGTGCTGCTATGGTGACCAGTGAGCTGAGTTAAGGGGGGACTTTACCTAGCAGGGTCTTGTAGATGACCTGGAGCCAGTGGATTTGGCGACGAGTATGAAGCGAGGGCCAGCCAACGAGAGCGTACAGGTCGCAGTGGTGGGTAGTATATGGGGCTTTGGTGACAAACAAATGGCACTGTGATAGACTGCATCCAGTTTATTGAGTAGGGTATTGGAGGCTATTTTGTAAATGACATCGCCAAAGTCGGGGATCGGTAGGATGGTCAGTTTTACGAGGGTATGTTTGGCAGCATGAGTGAAAGATGCTTTGTTGCGAAATAGGAAGCCAATTCTAGATTTAACTTTGGATTGGAGATGTTTGATGTGAGTCTGGAAGGAGAGTTTACAGTATAACCAGACACCTAGGTATTTGTAGTTGTCCACATATTCTAAGTCAGAACCGTCCAGAGTAGTGATGCTGGACGGGCGGGCAGGTGCAGGCAGCGATCGGTTGAAGAGCATGCATTTAGTTTTACTTGCAATTAAAAGTAGTTGGAGGCCACGGAAGGAGTGTTGTATGGCGTTGAAGCTCGTTTGGAGGTTTGTTAGCACAGTGTCCAAAGAAGGGCCAGATGTATACAGAATGGTGTCGTCTGCGTAGAGGTGGATCAAAGAATCACCAGCAGCAAGGGCGACATCATTGATGTATTCAAAGAAAAGAGTCGGCCCAAGAATTGAACCCTGTGGCACCCCCATAGAGACTGCCAGAAGTCCGGACAACAGGCCCTCCGATTTGACACACTGAACTCTATCTGAGAAGAAGCTGGTGAACCAGGCGAGGCAGTCATTTGAGAAGCCATGGCTATTGAGTCTGCCGATAAGAATGCGGTGATTGACAGAGTCGAAAGCCTTGGCCAGGTCGATGAAGTTGGCTGCACAGTACTGTCTTTTATCGATGGTGGTTATGATATAGTTTAGGACCTTGAGCGTAGCTGAGGTGCACCCATGACCAGCTCGGAAACCAGATTGTATAGTGGAGAATGTATGGTGGGATTGAAAATGGTCGGTAATCTTTTGAAGGTTTAAGAAAAGGCAGGGCAGGATGGATATAGGTCTATAACAGTTTGGGTCTAGAGTGTCTCCCCCTTTGAAGAGGGGGATGACCGCAGCGGTGTTCCAATCTTTGGGGATCTCAGACGATACGAAACAGAGGTTGAATAGGCTATTAATAGGGGTTGCAACAATTTTGGCGGATAATTTTAGAAAGAGAGGATCCAGATTGTCTAGTGATTGGTAAACAACATAAAATTAAACTTTAACTGCCTGGAATGAATCACCAAGAGACTGCTATGTTATATACTGGAGTAAACATATTATCATTGTTTACAGTAGTTATGTTGCCTGTATTATTCAATTGGGCCAAAATGCAACATCTCATTTGTCTAAGCCAAATTTGCAACAATAAACATGTCACTATAGATGATGCTTCCATGTTTCCAGTTTATTGGTGCCCTGGTGAAAAATGGTAGTATGACAGTATTACAGTATGACATTATTACAGTGTGGCAAACATAAAAACGACAGTGTGTTGAACATAGTTGTTAGGTTGTGGGCTACTTCTGTACTTATTCGAGCATCACTGCAAACCTCATGATATCACCGTTGGATTATCATGTCCCCTGTATGAGTGCTGCCATAAACACTCATTAGGCAGATTTTGCCAAAGGGGACTTTGGTATCTGGGGTAAATTGTTTGGAGTTTTTTTCTTCTTTTCCAGAGCAGCTGTGTGGATTAGAGATGAGACTGAAAACAATATAGTCATTCCACCTGAGGTTTTAAACCTTGCCGTTTCCTTTTCCAGCGTGTTGAAATGAGGAGAGTTTTTGTGTTAATTGTACCCAAGCAATGGGCTGAGCAGTGACATGCAAATTAACCGTGGGAAACCATAGAGTGATTACTGGCAAAATGTAATGAAACAATGTAGACATGAATTTGGGTTGGGTTGTAAAGCTTTGAGCATAGCCTGAAGGTAGGGAGGAGCAGTTCCTCTTCCTGCTCTGTAAGCAAGCACCATAGTCTTGTAGTGGATGCAAGCTTCGACTGGAAGCCAGTGGAGTGTGCGGAGGAGCGGGGTGACATGGGTGAACTTGGGAAGGTTGAATACCAAGCAGGCTGCGGCGTTCTGGATAAGTTGCAGGGGTTTGATGGCACAAGTTGCGAGCCCATCCAACAGCGAATTGCAGTAGTCCAGATGGGAGATAACAAGTGCCTGGATTAGGACCTGTGCTGCTTCCTGTGTGAGGTAGGGTTGTAATCTATGAATATTGTAGAGCATGAACCTGCAGGAGCAAGTCACTGATTTGATGTTTGCAGAGAACGACAGTGTTGTCCAGGGTCACGTCAAGATACTTAGTACTGGGAGGGGGACACCGTGGAGTTGTCAACCGTGATGGAGAGTTCTTGGAGCAGGCACGCCTTCCCCGGGAGGAAGAGCAGCTCCATCTTGTCGAGATTGAGGTGGTGGGGCGACATCCAAACTGAAATACTGTATCTGCCAGGCACGCAGAGATGCATGTCGCCACCTGGGTGTCAGAAGGGGGGGAAGGAGAAAAGTAGTTGAATGCTATAAATCCATTAAAGAAAAGGATTTCATGAAGCATTGAAACAATCCAGGACTAAAATAAGCGATGTCCAGAAACAAAATCATCAGCTTGATATAGAGTGCCACTCGGTCCAAGTGCAGGCTTAATCTGCATCTGTGCATCTGACCCTTTATTGGCACCGGTCACATCTGATTGAGTAAAATGTACTGGGAGATTTTATGATCTTTCTAAGGCTCTACTTTAATTTACTAGTATCAGTGTCTTTCTTCACACTGTGAGCCTACTGCAGTGAGTCATTATACCACTTGCTTGTTCAATTGCACATCTAGACCTTCAACAAGCCCCTAGACATTTCATGCAGCTTCACCCAAAACATTTTTATTTGTTTTGCTGAAAGAACAGTTGGGCGGGAGAAAAGCTTTTCTTCCTTTTTTCAAAAGTTTCTCAAAGACAGCTGCATTGCCTGCATAGCCAAATCTGAACATCATTAATTTTGAGGAGCTGTGAGCACACAGTATAATTGGTTCCCACACCACTAGTTCCCTTTTTTCTTCCTACTTTACAATTTTTTCCCTCTCTCTATGTTTTGCCCATGCTGTTTCCCTGTCTTGTTCGTCCTTTCTCTTTGTGTTTGTGGCTTCCTCTCTTTCAACATTTTTCCACCGCCCATGTTTCTAATACAAACAAGGCTTAGACTTTAGCTACAGTAAGTGCGGATTATCGTTTTTTTCCCCTCACACATCAGCAAACTCACACCCTGGCATCACAACGCACGGCCAAAGATTCTCAAGAACATTGAAACTGGCATGCCTCAT
This sequence comes from Salmo trutta, assembly GCF_901001165.1. Classification (NCBI taxonomy): domain Eukaryota; kingdom Metazoa; phylum Chordata; class Actinopteri; order Salmoniformes; family Salmonidae; genus Salmo; species Salmo trutta. The sequence goes on along the minus strand of NC_042961.1, from coordinate 25,940,929 downwards.
TTCTGGTGCTTATTCCCCCATAATTTGGGAAAGACACACTTTCGGAAAACTGACAAACACTCCTTTTAACAAGGATGAGCAACACTACAAAACCATCTCTAACACCTCACAGCAGTGCGCTAACTTTTTTCGCACCTCACAGGAGTGTGCTAAATTCACAGTTATAACCACAAATGGGACTGCCCTACAGACCAACTTGAAGAAATGTGTACCATAAAAACCAGCCTTTTCCATTGGACCATTTGTATAATAAAGTCTTAAATGTGGTATAATAATGTTGTTCACAAAGCTACATGCACGTAGGCCACATTTGAGTGGAGATGTGTCACAAACTGTTTGCTTTATACAGGATAACAGAGCTAATTCGTTGGAGATGCATGCCAACATGAGTGCAAATTTAATTGGGTCTCATCTGAAGTCGGTAATGCTAATATGCCAACTTCTGTCTGAAGCGTCTGAACTGTTTGGGGAGACTCTCACGAACACAATGTTTTTTCCTCCGTTTTGCTCTATGACCCCCACAAGTGTCATGGTCAGTAGACCATGTTCAACATTCTATGAAAAAACATTACAGTTGAAAATCCCTCAAAACAGAGTCTTTGGAGACTATCTATAGCACCTTTCAAATCTTGAGCGTATCACACTCAAGAAAGTGACAATTAACCCTTTTACTGGACATGAAAAAAGGGACACCACACTTAGAGGTTTATAGGGTTCTGCTATAAATATGACCCGTTATTGGAAGCTGGGCGTATGATGCAGCACGTCACTACTTCACAGGAGAAGCATTTGAACTTGCATGTGCCTTAATAACAAACTTGTATGTAATCTGTAAATATAAGTAAAATGTGAAATCACCAAGCTGTTTAGACACGGAATACCAGTGTTGTCCTGAATCCAGCTGCTGGTATCGACACAGCTGTCTTCTGTGACTAAAGCAGTCTGAACTAGTTGAAGCCGAGTGGGAATGATAGCTACATGTAATGCCACTTTAATAATGTTTACATATCTTGCATTACTCATCTCATACAGTTGAAGTCGGAAGTTTACATACACTTAGGTTGGAGTCATTAAAACTTGTTTTTCAACCACTCCACAAATTTCTTGTTAACAAACTAAAGTTTTGGCAAGTCGGTTAGGACATCTACTTTGTGCATGACAAGTCATTTTTCCAACAATTGTTTACAGACAGATTAATTCACTTATAATTCACTGTATCACAATTCCAGTGGGTCAGAAGTTTACATACACTAAGTTGACTGTGCCTTTAAACAGCTTGGAAAATTCCAGAAAATGATGTCATGGCTTTAGAAGCTTCTGATAGGCTAATTGACATAATTTGAGTCAATTGGAGGTGGACCTGTGGATGTATTTCAAGGCCTACCTTCAAACTCAGTGTCTCTTTGCTAGACATCATGGTGAAATCAAAAGAAATCAGCCAAAAAATGACCTCCACAAGTCTGGTTCATCCTTGGGAGCAATTTCCAAACGCCTGAAGGTTCCACGTTCATCCGTACAAACAATAGCACGCGAGTATAAACACCATGGGAACACCAGGCGTCATACTGCTCAGGAAGGAGACGCGTTCTGTCTCCTAGAGATGAACGTACTTTGGTGCGAAAAGTGAAAATCAATCCCAGAACAACAGCAAAGGACCTTGTGAAGATGCTGGAGGAAACAGGTACAAAAGTATCTATATCCACAGTAAAACGAGTCCTATATCGACATAACCTGAAAGACAGCTCAGCAAGGAAGAAGCCACTGCTCCAAAACCGCTATAAAAAAGCCAGACTATGGTTTGCAACTGCACATGGGGACAAAGATTGTACTTTTTGGAGAAATGTCCTCTGGTCTGATGAAACAGAAATACAACTGTTTGGCCATTATGACCGTCGTTATGTTTGGAGGAAAAGGGGAGGCTTACAAGCCGAAGAAAACCATCCCAACCTTGAAGCACGGGGGTGGCAGCATCCTGTTGTGGGGGTGCTTTGCTGCAGGAGGGACTGGTGCAGTTCACAAAATAGATGGCATCATGAGGTAGGAAAATTATGTGGATATATTGAAGCAGCATCTCAAGACATCAGTCAGGAAGTTAAAACTTGGTCGCAAATGGGTCTTCCAAATGTACAATGACCCCAAGCATACTTCCAAAGTTGTGGCAAAATGGCTTAAGGACAACAAAGTCAAGGTATTGGAGTGGCCATCACAAAGCCCTGACCTCAATCCTATAGAACATTTGTGGGTAGAACTGAAAAAGCATGTGTGAGCAAGGAGGCCTGCAAACCTGACTCAGTTACACTAGCTCTGTCAGGAGGAATGGGTCAAAATCACCCAACTTATTGTGGAAGGCTACCCAAAATGTTTGACCCAAGTTAAACAATTTTAAGGCAATGCTACCACATATTAATTGAGTGTATGTCAACTTCTGACCCACTGGGAATGTGATGAAAGAAATAAAAGCTGAAATAAATCATTCTCTCTACTATTATTCTGACATTTCACATTCTTAAAATAAAGTGGTCATCCTAATTGACCTATGACAGGGAATTTTTACTAGGATTAAATGTCAGGAATTGTGAAATGAGTTTAAATGTATTTTGCTAAGGTGTATATAAACTGCCGACATCAACTGTATGTATTATATACTATCCATTGCATTTTGCCTCTCTGACATTGCTCATTCATATATTTATGTTTATATTTTCTTATTCCAGTCCTTACTTACGGTATATTTGTGTGTATTAGGTATTTGTTGTGGAATTGTTAGATATTAATTGTTAGATATTGGTGCAGATATTGGTCAGAATTAGAAGCACAAACATTTCGCTACACTCGCAATAACATCTGCTAACCATGTGTATGTGACCAATACAATTTGATTTGATGTACATATGTTATTGTCTCAACTGTGTCAAAAGTTATTTTCATTGCTAGCTATTTTTTTTAGCTATATAGCTAGCTAGCTAGAGAGTTGCATACAGGTACCATTATAGCTTGCTTCATTCCGCAAAAAGCCGTTGTTTACAGATGGCTCGTTGCGGGATGAAGCAACATTAAGCCAACTAGCTGAGCTCCATTCTACTGTTAATGTTGATTGCTGATATGCTAAGGCATGCATGACATGACAATCATCTTTCTAATGTTTGCCAGTTTGTCGTGTTTACCTAGCTAGCTACTGAATATAGCCTCTGTGATGTGAATGGCAAACAATTAGCAAGCTAATCAAACCCCATTTTGCATTATCGGCACACATGCTAAGTTGGCTAGCTAGCCACACTGAAATGATAGCTAAATATCTAGCTAGCTATTGGATTATAGATTTTGAGGTTGTTTTCTTGCATGTTCAACTAGCTGGCTAGCTAGATGAATACAATTTACATCTAACCAACTGGTAATTGTGAGGTTAAATGTTTGCTAAATCTAGCTGGTTATCTTGTGTCTGCATTGCCATTGTTGGGCTGGAAGCAATTTAGTGTGTACACGGCATTTTAGTACAGCTGTAGCAGTCAACAGGAAATAACAAGCTATAGGACATTAATGAATGTTTTAAGAATGTTTTCTTTCTGGATTTAGTCTTTCAGTATAAACCTGCTCTCTGACACCAGAACAAGGAGATGATCGAGGGTGAACAAGCAACACTTCAAGTATTTTTTTCTTTGTGCTTTGAGCTTAATACTTGAATTTGGGGGTCAATGAGTGTTATTGCTGGTATGCAGGTTTCAATATCTTGTCTATTTTTTGTCTTATTTCCTCCTTTACAGCTTTAATTGTCTTGAGCCCGGTGCTGTTGTGGCCAAGGAGCTTCCACTCAGATGGAACCTGGTTTCAGTTCCTGTGCTATGTTGACATCCTTCCTCCCAGAGATGTGAAAGCATCACCCGGACTGGACACAACCCGGCCCAATATTTTTTTTTGAGAAGATCAGGACTTTGCAATGAAAAGGGCTTGAACATTACATGTCCTGCTCCAAAGGGCAGGACAGAAATATGGGCTCAGGCTAGATTCCTTTGTTCCTAACATAACATGACCTGAACCAAGTTACTGAAATAATTACATTTACATTTACGTCATTTAGCATTAGCTCTTATCCAGAGCGACTTACAAATTGGTGCATTCACCTTATGATATCCAGTGGAACAACCACTTTACAATAGTACATCTATATCCTTTTTTTGGGGGGGGGGGTTAAAAGGATAACTATAACCTATCCCAGGTATTCCTTAAAGAGGCCTATAATCTTACGATATAGGCCTTGGTCTAGATTTCGTTTTTACCTAAGCCTTTATGTGTTTGTGTGTTTTAAGTTGTTCCTAATTGTAGGCTACTACCTTTAGCGCTTGAAGTTGATAAAGAAAGATTTCAACAATATAATACTTTGTTTTTTAAGCACTACCTCACTGCTTTAGCACTTCGCCACAGTTACATGTGTTCCAATGTGAATTCTTTAAGAGATGGTTGGGTCTATGGCTTTAGAGGGTCTGAATGATGCTAAATGGGCGTAAACAAAGAACAGCACTGTAGCCATTCAATGTGAAAGGTTATCTTTATTATACAACAATAGGCAATTTAATACTCTAAATTGTTTTCCTATTGGGGTAAGTTGGTGAGATAATGTTCAGAAAATCAATTTTGGCAATTTGGTGAAAGTATTCAATTTCTAAATTAATGTCTCCCAAGGATTAATGTAGAATAAGTGTGAAAATCCCAGCAAAATGTTTGAATGCCTTTTTCTTCTAAATACTGTAGGATTATAAGTGTATCAACTTTGAAAGCAGCATTACTTCACCATGTTTCCTCTAACCACAGTGTATGATATGCCATTTTGAAGCTCTGAGTCTGTACTTTTATCCAATGTAAAGTTCAACATTTAGGAACGTAAGACTGAAAAGAGATTGTGGGTCACAAATGGCATCTTCAACTTTTACAGTGCCATCTCCAATCTTATACCCTGAATATGACTTATTCCTTCACACGTCACTAATCTGTGAAAATCATCAAACACAAATTTACACACAAGGTCAAGCATTCCGTAAAAAATACCTTATTCTCAGTAAACAGGGGTCACTAGTTATCTCACATTCTGAGAAGATTGCATGAGGGATGTGGGTTGGGATGTAAGTTTGATGAAAATAAACGCAGTTGACAGTGAGAGGACGTTTGTTTTTTTGCTGAGTTTAGTTGCAAAGTAGCTTAAAAAAAGTAAGTAAGTAGCTCAAATTTTCCGTGATGAGATTTGAACACACAACTTTCGGGTTGCTAGACATTCACGTTATACGCCTACCCATCCACCCTGACCATCCAACCTACCTTCTTTTTTTTTACCTTAAGTAACCTACTATCTTATGTAACCATACCAAATGTAAAATATCATACTAATTTGAGTGTCCTGGATTTATGTTTACCATGTTACATTAGTCTATGAGACTTGGCTGAATAAGGTGCCTCTTCCACCTCAGCAGAGAAACAGCAACTTATACTCATATTGTACTGTATTCACCATGCACTCATACATACAGTATAAACAACTGTACATGTATACAGCCCTCTTGGGTAATATGTATAGTACATCTGCGTGAATATTAGAGAAATATACAGTAAACATCTGAGTCAATGTGAGTGTAGCCGTACAGTTGCCACACGTACTGCAACTCTAACATGCTGACCACACTGCTCACGTGGGTGCACTGTTATTCAATCATTGCACCCACACTGCTTGTGCACGTCAAAGAGCGTATGCGTAGCCAGGCGCTAAACTAGAACTTGGTTCTATTTGTAACGCTTGAAGCACTGCAAGTCCCGCCTCTCCCATCTTCTCATTGATTTTTAGGAGCATATACCCACGTGCCATCTCCTCATTGTGGGTGATTGAAAGATGAACTGAGGTCCACACTCCAGTCCAGTTGGTAGTGGTAATGCACCTAAAAGTTGGTTGCCAACCGCCATATAAAGTCCAAAGAAGAAGAAAAAGCCTGAAGGAGGAGAGATTACTAGAAACAAACTTTTACCCTTTTATCTGTGAACTAATTGTCGGAGTAGAGGACCTTGTGCATTTCAGGTAAAATAACAACCCAATGTTTATATCCCAAGACAAACTAACAAGCAACAGCAAGCTAGCTAGCTAAATTGCCATAAATGTTTAATGCTCTTCGACCTGTCCCCAAATACATATAGTTGGTTCAGAGTTTGTTTTGATATTTCAACCTGCGTATCCTAATCATATCTGGTGTGGGTGGAATAAATCAGCATGGGCTCGATAGCACACGCGCGAGCCGTCTGGTTAGAGTGTTACTTTCTCTGCACCGCATCTCTTCTTGCACAGCATCTTTCCTGTATCTCTGCTGCAGTTTCCACCACTCTTTTCTCTGAGTTGCTGTCATTTGGGTTCCAGAATCATCCTAACAGATCAGGTGACAGGGGTGTACTCCATGTCTGATGAGCAGGTCTGCCAGATCGCAGAGTAATGTGAGGGACTACAAAACCCTGTCAAGCACGATATCTGCACTGTGTAATCTCTCAGAACTAACTTTGCCTCGGGACACAGCAGCTGTTTTTCTGCTCTTCTACCAAGCGTAAACTTGTTCCTTCATCCTTTTAAAGGATATCGCTAAAGCAAGTTAAATCCTCCCCCCTGGTTTTCAGTTTGAGTAATGGTTTGTATCTGAAGATTTTTGTATTTTTTTATTTCACCTTTATTTAACCAGGTAGGCAAGTTGAGAACAAGTTCTCATTTACAATTGCGACCTGGCCAAGATAAAGCAAAGCAGTTTGACACATACAACAACACAGAGTTACACATGGAGTAAAACAAACATATAGTCAATAATACAGTAGAAAAATAAGTCTATATACAATGTGAGCAAATGAGGTGAGATAAGGGAGGTAAAGGCAAAAAAGGCCATGGTGGCGAAGTACATACACTATAGCAAGTAAAACACTGGAATGGTAGATTTGCAGTGGAAGAAAGTGCAAAGTAGAAATAGAAATAATGGGGTGCAAAGGAGCAAAATAAATAAATACAGTAGGGGAAGAGGTAGTTGTTTGGGCTAAATTATAGATGGGCTATGTACAGGTGCAGTGATCTGTGAGCTGCTCTGACAGCTGGTGCTTAAAGCTAGTGAGGGAGATAAGTGTTTCCAGTTTCAGAGATTTTTGTAGTTCGTTCCAGTCATTGGCAGCAGAAAACTGGAAGGAGAGGCGGCGAAAGGAGGAATTGGCCCTGCGGGTGACACCTGCTGGAGCGCGTGCTACAAGTGGGTGCTGCTATGGTGACCAGCGAGCTGAGATAAGGCAGAACTTTACCTAGCAGGGTCTTGTAGATGACCTGGAACCAGTGGGTTTGGCGACGGGTTTGGAAACGTCCTCTCACTGTCAACTGCGTTTATTTTCAGCAAACTTAACATGGGTAAACATTTGTATGAACATAACAAGATTCAACAACTGAGACATAAACTGAAAAAATTCCACAGACATGCGACTAACAAAAATGGAATAATGTGTCTCTGAACAAACTGGAGGGTCAGAATGAAGAATGAGCCTGTAGAAAGGGTACCACATGAGGGAGGAGGATGTCTTCCATGTAATGCACAGCGTTGAGATTGCCTGCAATGACAACAAACTTAGTCTGATGATGCTGTGACACACCGCCCCAGACCATGACAGACCCTCCACCTCCAAATTGATCCCGCTGCAGAGTACAGGCCTCGGTATAACGCTCATTCCTTCGACGATAAACGTGAATCCGACCATCACCCGTGGTGAGACAAAACCGCGACTCGTCAGAGAAGAGAACTTTTTGCCAGTCCTGTCTGATCCAGCGACGGTGGGTTTGTGCCCATAGGCGATGTTATTGCCGGTGATGTCTGGTGAGGACCTGCCTTACAACAGGCCTACAAGCCCTCAGTCCAGCCTCTCTCAGCCTATAGTAGACATTCTGAGCATTGATGGAGGGATTGTGCGTTCCTGGTATAACTCGGGCTGTTGTTGTTGCCATCCTGTACCTGTCCCGCAGGTGTGAGGTTCCGATGTTCCCGATCCTGTGCAGGTGTTGTTGTACACGTGGTCTGCCCCTGCGAGGACAATCAGCTGTCCGTCCTGTCTCCCTGTAACTCTGTCTCACAGTACGGACATTTCTATTTATTGCCCTGGCCACATCTGCAGTCCTCATGCCTCCTTGCAGCATGCCTAAGGCATGTTCATGCAGATGAGCAGGGACCCTGGGCATCTTTATCTTGGTGTTTTTCAGAGTCAGTAGAAAGGCCTCTTTAGTGTCCTAAGTTTTCATAACTGTGATCTTAATTGCCTACCGTCTGTAAGCTGTTCGTGTCGTAATGACCGTTCCACAGGTGCATGTTCATTAATTGTTTATGGTTCATTGAACATGGGAAACAGTGTTTAAACCCTTTACAATGAAGATCTGTGACGTTATTTGGATTTTTTACGAATTATCTTTGAAGACAGGGTCCTGAAAAAGGGATGTTTCTTTTTTTGCTGAGTTTATATTATATATATATATATAGATAGATTATGTTTTAAATGCTCGTAAGAGTGCTGTAAATGTGCACATTTTCCTATTTCAAAAATATATTTTGTTCAAAACAAGCTGTTCAGTTACTTACTACTCTACCCCTCAGTGACTCTGCCTGCAGCAGAAGCTCCGAGGGCGAACATTGCTTGGATTGTTTTGCCAGCTATTTGCTATGCAGGGATCTGCCCCAATGAAATCACAGGATTTCATAGCATAAATTATAACAGCACAAAGTAAATGGACCGTCCTGGGGTGCTCAAATGTGCGTTGAGTCAGAACTTCTGTGTCTGCTCTAGTCTCCCTCCCAATCAGTCTCTTGTGCCAGAAGGCTTACTTCCACACGTTAGACTAGATCTTCTCTATCAGGTACAGATGGCGCTAAAGCAAATTCTAATTCACTTGTAAATAAATAATCCTAACAGGGAGCCTCGGACCTGATAAAAATCTACATCCAAAAAGAATAGAAGGACAGAGGGATACACTAGCTATGACCTCATTGTGGATCTGGTCGTACAAAAAAAGCATGATTGTGGCTCCCCATGGTGTTCATCAGGTTTTACTGTAGGTGACATAAAACCGGGTGTTTCACAAAGCATTATTAAATTAATTAGCCAGTTATTGTCACGCCCTGACCTGAGAGAGACGGTTTGTTTCTCTATTTTGTTAGGTCAGGGTGTGGGGTGGGCATTCTATGTTTTGTATTTCTTTGTTGTAGAGAATCTTGTTAGAGAACTAAAATCACATTACTATCGTCACAAAAATATTCTCTTCATCCTTGATATTTTCTACACAACGTAAAGGATGTAAATCTGATATACACAGTGTAAAAGCTCTTCAAGTTACAATGTTTTTCATTATAATGTCTTTATACCATTTTTAATGACGTCACAAAATAGACATTCATTTTCCATATTCCATCTCTCATCCTCCCCCCTTCCATCTCTCATCCTCCTTCCCAATACTGAGGAGAAATGGGAGAGATTCCCCTCCTGCCTAAATCACGACCGAGTGATAAGGTGTCAAAACCGGCCCACACCCCCTTCCCCAGGGTCTGGTAGTTGTCAGCTATTTACCCAGCTGATGTGAGGGCTTTGATCCTCACCCAGGAGAGTCATGACAGAAGTAAAAGTAAAATGAGCATTGCGTGAGGTGTGGTCAACATAAAAAAAATAAATGTACACACAGGTTATTCAATCATTGCACCCACACTGCTCGCGCGTACCAACGAACGTCTGCGTTGCCAAGCATTAAAATAGAAGTCAGTTCTATTTGTGACGCTGAACGCGGTGCAAGTCCTGCCTCTCCCATCTCCTCATTGGTTTATAGAAGCATATACCCACGTGCCATCTCCTCATTGGTTATACCCACGTGGGTGATTGAAAGATGAACTGATGTCGGTCGGTCAGTTGTGGTAATACACCTTATTATGAAAGTTAGATGCCAGTCGCCATATAAAGTCCAATGAAGAAAACGCCTGGAAGGAGGAGTGATGACTAGAAGCGATTCGGTTGCCTGTTTTATGTGTGGATTAATTGTTGGATTAGAGGACCATTTCAGGTGTCACGTCCTGACCCTTGTAAGATGTCATTTTCTATAGTAGAGTGGTCAGGGCGTGACCAGTCCGGAGCCTTAAGAGGTGGTCCGCAGCCCGGAGCCTTCAGCGGCGGTCCGCAGCCCGGAGTCTTCAGCGGCGGCCCGCAGCCCGGATCCTCTAGCGGCGGCCCGCAGCCCGGATCCTCTAGCGGCGGCCTGCAGCCCGGATCCTCCAGCGGCGGCCTGCAGCACAGAGCTTCCGGTAATAATCTACAGTCCGATTCCTCCGATAACGATCCACGGGCCAGTGTTACAGAAGCGGAGGGATCTGCAGGCGGAACGGGGATAACGCCCTGAACCGGAGCCACCTCCGTTGCTGGAGGATCGGCGGGATAGTAAGGTTCTGGGTTTAGCACTAGAGCCGCCATAGACATTTGTCACCCTCCCTACCCTAGAAAATAAGGGAAAGCCGCACACTCTAAGAGCTCAGAAGCAAAAATTTAATAACCAACGTTTCGACAGCAAAGCTGTCTTCATCAGGGTATCCTCACAAACTGCGAGATGAGTCATTTATATAGTGTCAAGAGACACACAGGTGTTTGTAATCATGGCCAAGTGTGGCCTAATATCATTGGTAAACTCAATGATCAATTCAAATGTACATTATAAATTACCTTCTTGGCTGGACGTAAGGTATCAAGAATGATAATATTTTCATGTATTTCCCTTCTTTCTGATTGGTTCCCCCAGTACCACTGGGCTGGGCCTTCCGTAGGTGCCTTACAAAAGTGTCACAGAGGGACTTCTATCTGGTTTTGCACAATTCAACTTCTGTGAAGAGTAAAATAGAATTGACTGTTAACCAATAACAAAACATTTATTTTGTCATTACAGGTATTTGGCATCTGGAAACTCTTTGCAGCCTGGCCTTCACCTATCGTCTTGGATTCGAGACAGTGTAGCAGTGCATTATGGAGACCTGTGAGGCCATAGAGGAAGATGCTGGTGACCCATCTGCCACGACCAACTGAGGAGACCTGGAGACAAACTTCTCAAGAGTTTCATGAAAAATGGGACTATCCCAATTGTTTGGGATCGGTTGATGGAAAACATATTATGATCAGCAAACTCAGGGAGACGTTTTTTTATTATAAAGGAACCTTCTCTGTGGTGTTACTCGCCCTTGTGGATGCCAATTACTGCTTCACAGCTATTCAAGTGAGGGATTTTGGGAGAAACAGTGACAGAGGAGTCTATCCCAACTCCCCACTTGGAAGGGCAATGGCATCAAAAACCCTGCAGGTGCCCCAAGATGCCTTTCTGCATGGGGGTGAAGATTTGGGAAATATACCATACACAATGGTGGGGGACGCTGGCTTCCCACTAAAGCCCTACCTGATGAGGCCATATGCCGGGCATAACATCAGCTACGAGAAAGAAATCTTCAACTATCGTCTCTATCGAGCAAGAATGACAGTGGAGAAGGCATTCAGGATCCTTGCGGCCAGATGGAGGATCCTCTACCAAAAAATAAACCTACTGCCAAGCAAGGTTGATACCTTAGTAGTTGCAATGTGCATCCTCCACAAGTTCCTCACAAAGCCTTGTGATATGGAGATGTGACTATAGCAGGGTGGGGCAGAGATGAGGTAAAGGCATGAGAGACATAGCCATCCAGGCCAACAGAGCCGGTCAGGAGGCAGTTTCTGTCAGGGAAAAGTTTACTAAGTATTTCACCTCTGTGGAAGGCAGAATTGACATCCAGGACAGAATGGTTGTAGCTAGGCCTACATAGATGCGCGGTGTGGGAGTGTGTGTGTGTGTGTATTTTATCAACATGGGAGAGTAAGTTCAACTTTGACATTTCATTTGTTTTGTGTATTCATTCTACACTTTAAAACTATTGTACAATTCTACAATTATTTCAACAATGAACAAAAAATAAACATGAACATTTGAAAAATGGAAATACTAGTAATTTTCAACAACACAAAAATCTCACATGACTGTTGGCTTCAGAGGATTTATGTATTAAAAAAAGCATACAGCACACATGGCATTCAGCTAACGCTAGCTAGTTCATTTTATACCGAGGATGAACATTGGGTTGAAATGTGCACGGTCTTTGCAATCTCTCTCCATAACGCATGCTTTTTAGTTGGATCCTTGTAGAATTTTGAAGACGGGTCATATAAAAGTGAGTCCTTCTCTACTTCAACGATAAATCTCTCCTCATCCATCTTTTAAGCACCCACATTGGCTTTTGTTTACATGAAGTAGGGGAAGTATGTTTGTTGTGAGAACCAACGAATTGATGGGAGGCGGAACTTCCAGACTTGATATGGCGGTTAGCAACCAGTATAAGGTGCATTCCGTCACCAACTGGACTGGAGTGTGTACCTTGCAGTTCGTCTTTCAGTCACCCACGTGGGTATAACCAATGAGGAGATAGCACGTGGGTACCTGCTTCTATAAACCAATGAGGAGATGGGAGAGGCAGGACTTGCAGCGCGATCTGCATCAGAAATAGGAATGACTTCTATTTTAGCCCTTGGCAACGCAGATGCTCGTTGGCGTGCGCGAGGAGTGTGGGTGCAATAATTGAATAACATAGATTTCTAAATTTATTTTGCAATGCGCACGTGACGCGAGCGGTGTGGTCAGCCTGTAAGTTGACTGTGCCTTTAAACTGCTTGGAACATTCCAGAAAATGATGTCATGGCTTAAGAAGCTTCTGATAGGCTAATTGACATTATTTGAGTCAATTGAAGGTGTACCTGCGGATGTATTTCATGGCCTACCTTGAAACTCAATTCCTCTTTGCTTGACATCATGAGAAAATCAAAAGAAATCAGCCAAGACCTCAGAAAAAAAATTGTGGCCCTCCGCAAGTCTGGTCCATCCTTGGAAGCAATTTCCAAATGCCTGAAGGTACCACGTTCATCTGTACAAACAATAGTACGCAAGTATAAACACCATGGTACCACGCAGCCGTCATACCACTCAGGAAGGAGACGCGTTCTGTCTCCTAGAGATGAAAGTATCAATCCCAGAACAACAGCAAAGGACCTTGTGTAGATGCTGGAGGAAAGAGGTCCAAAAGTATCTATATCCACAGTGTGACGACCCTCCCACTCTCTGCCGAATTCTTTCTCTTTGCTCTTGTTTTCCTTAAGCGGATGTCGGTGGGCGGAGCCGGGAGGGTCGTCAGCGAAATGGGACACACCTGGGCTCGGGTGTGTCCCAGGATAAATGCACCTCTTCCCCATTCATTGAGGAGAATCTGTCCATGCAGACACTGATAGATTTTGGTTGTGGCATTTTTTGTGGCCTTTTGTTTATTTGCTTTGGCACCTTTCAACACACTCACTCTACTGATTACTTATTACACACACCATTGTATTTAGTTTACTTTATTTAATAAATATATTTTGTTATTTCTTGTCTCCACATTGTCTCCCTTTTGTTACGAACTTTGGACCGGTTCGTGACAAGTGGGGGCTCATCCGGGATCATAAGGCTGGTTCGTAGACATTTTGGCATATAGCACTTTGTTGCATTATGAAGGACTAATACTAGTGTCGTTTGGCTTACTATTATGTGTGATGTGTTTGGGAGAAAACGTGGAGTTAATGTTAAACTCTGTAGGTGCTTTGTTTGCATCTTTTGTTACAGCTTGTTTGAGTTGTAATGTTTGGTTCCCAATACTGGTTGCCTTTGTTTGTTTGTTTGGTGAACTTGCCACTGTGGTGGATAGTTCATTGTGTGCTGTGTTGGAGAAAGTACATTGGTTAGTTTCCAGGCCCCTGCCCAGGCTGGAGACTCTTGCTCTACTCGCTGCTGGGACATCGGTCCGAGGAGGTGAGTACAATCGGCTGTGTACCTCAGTGGGAGATTTGGGTAGGGTAGTGGCACTAGCTACCCTGAGCTATAGTTTTTTTCTCCTCTGTTAGGCTTAGCGACGTGTTTCACTTTGGATTACGTTGGGCATGGTTATTTTGTTTGTTATTTTTGTGTGGTGTCTGTGGACTGAGCAGTTATCTCGGGGGCACATGTGTGGCTTGGGGTGAATCTGCCAGCGTGCTGGGTGGTTTATTTCCTTGCCAGAGGGCTACAGTTTGTAATTACCCACTGCAAATTCGCACGAAGACTAGGATTGAGTTACTGTAGGTTTTGGGGAAGCTCCATATATATCTCATCTCTCTTCTATGGTGCCCAGTGTGATTGTCATTTCTCTGGTTGTGGTCTGGTGTGCTCAGCAGAGGGGAAGCGAGATTTTCTTTTTTTTCTTGTGACTATGGTGTCTTACGTAGACAAGTTAATTCACTTTCCATCAGAGGAACTGTTAGAATTATGTACTAAAGAACAGCTGTTGAAGGTTGCTGAACACTACAAGGTTGAAATTGGTGATAAACGTCTAAAATTCTATTAGGTTAATATTGAAGGCCAATCTGATGGAGAGTGGTATTCTTGAAGTTACCACTGCGGCTGCCTCTGCTGAGGACTCGCAGTCTCCCCGTAACGTTACAATGGCCGCTACATCGGTTAGTCCTAGTAGTCTTTTTGTACAGCAGAAATAACTGCTTTTGTAACAGCTTGAGCATTATCGTAAGAAGCTAGAGCATGATTGTGTAAAGTATGAAAAATAATTTACATATCTTCACAGTTTAATCGCTGGTGTTCTGCCTCTGCAGTTATGAATTTCCAAGGGCTGTGTGATCTGATTGTCAGAGAAATTTAAGGACACAATCCCTGATCGTATAGCCACGTACATTAACGAACGAAAAGTAAAGACTGTCGCTGAAGCTGCGGTTTTGACGGACGAGTATGTTTTGACTCACAAAAGTGTCTTTGCAGAGCCCCATATTTGGAGTGAGTGGGGGCGTTCGGAGAGATTTGGGCCTCGCTCACTGAGATACTTTGGTTCACGGGCAGAGTTTCATTCAACTAGGGTTGAGCCTGACCCCCGTGGTAAAGCTGACTTTGGTCAAGAGTGTCACTACTGTCAAGGTTCAGGTCATTGGAAAAACAAATGTCCGGTTCTCAGGGCTAGGGGTAAATTCAGTATGTGTGCTTACATTAAATCTAAGCCTATGGCGTTAGCTGCGCCTGTTCCACATCAGTTCACTCCTGACACATTGTCTCATGCCCAGGGGCATGTGAAAGTCCATATTGACCCAGACTATTTAACTTTCATTACAGAGGGTTTTGTGTCTATGTTAGGAAGTAGAACCTAGTGCCAGTGAAGATCCTGAGAGACACAGGTGCCTCAGTCGTTTGTGTTGGAGTCTGTTACCCTTCTCTGCTGAGACTGATTCCGGGAATAGTGTTCTAATTAGGGGAATAGGTTTGAACTCTGTCAGTTCCATTGCATAAACTGATGTTGGATTGTGGACTGGTGAAAGGTGAGGTTGTTGTGGTGGTGCGTCCTTCGTTGCCTATTGAGGGTATCGACGTTATCCTTGGGAATAACTTGGCTGGTGAGCGTGTATGGCCTGCCGTGTTTCCATCTCTAGTAGTTTCCACTAAGCCGTCATTTGTAGGGATTCCTGATGAGAGTGCGCAGAGTTTCCCAGAGGTGTTCTCTGCGTGTGCAGTGACGCGTTCTATGAGCCATGGCGACCTGGTCACTGCGCCGGCTAACGAGAATACCACAAAGAAGTCTGTCACTGCTTTCCCTGTTATCCCGTTATCTGTATCCCGCGCCAATCTAATTAATGCGCAACGGACTGACCCCACATTAGAAGAGTTGCGTGACCAAATTGTGCCTGTGGAAAAGTTGGGAGATGTCGCACATGGCTATTTTCTCCAAGAGGATGTCCTGATGAGAAAGTGGGTGTCTCATGGTAGTTGTTTTCTGGGGGAGGCGATTAGTCAGGTTGTTGTACCAGTTAAGCTTTGTGAGCTGGTGTTGACAACTTCCCACAACATTGCTGGAGATATGGGTGTGAGGAAAACCTACAAACACATATTAAGACATTTCTTTTGGCCTAGGTTAAAGAGGGATGTTTCTGAGTTCATCAAAACTTGTCACACCTGTCAATTAACTGGTAAACCTAATCAAGCTATTAAGCCGGTACCACTGTTTCCTATTCCTGTACTCAGCCAACCTTTTGAGTATCTGATTATTGACTGTGTTGGTCCTCTGCCTCGTTCTAAAAAGGGTAGTAGTTACCTGTTCACTGTAATGTGTCAGACCACAAGGTTTCCTGCTGCCTATCCTCTCCGGTCTATCATGACTAAGTCTGTGTTAAAAGCTTTGATTCAGTTTTTCTCACTGTTTGGAATCCCTAAGGTCATTCAGAGTGATCAAGGATCTAATTTCACCTCCAATCTGTTTGGTCAGGTTCTCCAACAGCTCCATATTAAACACAATTTGTCTAGCGTCTATCACGCGCAAAGTCAAGGAGCACTGGAACGTTTCCATCAAACACTTAAGTCTTTGTTGAGAGCTTATTGTACTTATAAGGATTGGGAGGAGGGGTTGCCTTGGTTATTGTTAGCCGCTAGGGAGGTTTCACAGGAGAGCACGGGTTTCAATCCAAATGACCTTGTGTTTGGACAGTGTGGACTTCTATCTGTTCTCCAGGATGACTGGAAGTCTCCCGAGCCCCCTCAGTCCCTGTTATCGTGTGTGTGATTTCCGGTGACACCTTTATGCGGCTGGTGAAATGGCTAAAGAGAAGCTATCATCTTCACAGGCGAGGATGAAGGGCATATTTGATCGGCGAACTGAGCCTCGTCACTTTAGTCCAGGTGACCAGGTTCTTGCTCTGCTGCCAATTGTTGGTTCTCCTTTTCAAGCCAAGTTTCAAGGTCCATATATGGTGGTGCGCCAGTACACTGAGCCAAACTATCTAGTTGCCACTCCAGAATGGAGAAAAGCACACCAACTGTGCCATGTAAATTTGTTAAAACCCTATTATGCACGTTCCTTAGATTGAACAGTGGGAGTCTACAGAGGACAGTAAACCTGTTATTTTGTCCGATACCGTTATTTCCCTGGGTTCTTGTCATGCTAGGTCCGTGCATGAGGAGGAAGATGTTCCTGGTCCCAACGATTGCTTACTGCAGGGTAGTTTGAAAAATTCAGAGACACTGGATATTTTAGACAGCCTTCTCGCTCATCTACCTGTTTATGGGCGGAAAGAGATGGTTCGTCTGATTCGGAGATTCAGGTTTGTTTTCTGATACACGTACAAATGTTTTTTTTTCTCACTTTTTTCTCCCCAATTTTGCGGTATCCAATTGGTAATAGTTACAGTCTTCTCATCGCTGCAACTCCCGTACGGACTCGGGAGAGGGGAAGTTCGAGAGCACTGCGCCCTCCGAAACACAACCCAACCAAGCCGCACTGCTTCTTGACACAATGCCCATCCAACCCGGAAGCCAGCTGCACCAATGTGTTGGAGGAAACACTGTACACCTAGTGACCGTGTCAGCGTGCACTGTGCCCAGCCCGCCACAGGAGTCGCTAGTGCACGATGAGACAAGGATATCCCTGCCGGCCAAATCCTAACCTGGACGACGCTGGGCCAATTGTGTGCCGCCCCATGGGCCTCCCGGTCGTGGCCGGCTGCGACACTACACGTACAACCTTAATAGAACATGATCGTGACATTGGAGAAGCAGTTCTATAGAGTTTCTTCAGAGAAACTGCGTTGTCTGGATGCTGAGGTCAGGTACATGCTGGAAAGTAAGATAGCAGAGCCTTCTTTCTCCAGTTGGGCTTCTCCCTGTATCTTGGTCAGTAAACCGGATGGGATAAACAGATTTTGTATGGACTACCGTAAGGTAAACAGTGTCACTAAACCAGATTAACTTCCTCTTCCTCGGATGGAGGACTGTGAAGTAGGCGCAGCTAAGTTTGTGCAAATTTGACCTGTTAAAGGGTTATTGGCAGGTGCCACTGATGAGTAGGGCACGTGAAATCTATGCATTTATTACACCCTCTGGTCTGTACTCGTATTCGGTTATGCGTTTAGGCATGCGTAATGCACCTGCCACTTTTCAGCGACTTATGAACAGGGTTGTCTCCTGTCTGGTCGGGTGCGCTGTTTATCTGGACGATGTAGTGATATATGCAGACACTTGGGAGGAACATCTGTCCCGTATTCAAGCATTGTTCGACCGCCTGTCAGGAATCCCGCTTCCTGAGTCTGTTTTCTGCCTGAGCTGACTGTTTTTTGTTTTGGAGTCTTTTGTCTGAGGTTCCTGAACGCACCCTGTCTGGTTGCCAGGCGACAAAGCTAGGCGGGAGAACTTTTGATTACCCGTACCTGCATCTCATCAACCATCTGCACACCTGGTCCTGATCATCACCTCTTCATAAGCCCTGACCTGACATCCATTCCCTGCCGGAACATCATTCTCCCGGAACATTCAACTCCCTTGCCTGGCCGTCGGTGGATTCAGTGACTTCATTGGATCAACCCATTCACTCTCATCAACTCACCTCCGCTGCCGTTCCGTCTCCTGGATTATTCAATTTACACATCAAGACTACCAATAAATACTCACCTTCATTTTACTCACCTTGTCCTGGTCTGCTTCTGGGTTCTCTCTTAGAGAATCGTGACACCGCCTAGCTGTGGGTCGCCTCACGATCAATCTGGCTAAATGTGAGTTTGCTCAGGCGACCATTAAATACCTTGGAAAGGTGGTTGGGCAGGGTGAAGTTCATCCAATTCGAGCTAAAGTGGTAGCTATTGATGCTTTTCCACCACTAACTACTAAAAAGGAACTGATGCGTTTCTTGGGAATGACTGGTTATTGCCATAGTTTTTGTAGGAACTTCTCTACTATGGTCGCTCCCTTGACAGATTTGCTGAAAGCTAAGGCTGTTTACATATGGTCTTCTCGTTGTCAACAGGCTTTTTGAAGATGCAAACAGGTTGCTTACCTCAACTCCGGTGCTGGCTGCTCCTCGCGTGGATTTGCCATTTACCTTGCAGGTGGATGCTAGTCATGTGGGGGCAGGTGCAGTTTTGCTGCAAGCAGATGTGTCTGGGGTTGAGAGGCCTGTTTATTTTTCAAAAAGTTTAACCATTATCAGTTGAACTACTCGGTCATTGAAAAAGTGCTAGCACTCATATGTGCGCTACAACACTTCGAGGTGTATGTTGGGTCGAGAGTAGTATCTATTGTTGTCTACACCGACCAT
Organism: Salmo trutta; assembly: GCF_901001165.1. Classification (NCBI taxonomy): domain Eukaryota; kingdom Metazoa; phylum Chordata; class Actinopteri; order Salmoniformes; family Salmonidae; genus Salmo; species Salmo trutta. The sequence continues at coordinate 25,921,709 of NC_042961.1, read as the reverse complement.
AACCCTCTAACATTTGAGGTCCATGTTGTTTCCTAATCAGAGGATAATGAGATGTTTATTTTTATAAGCATTCAATCTTGATGTGTGGCACATCTGGGGGACTGAATGTCATTGCTGACGCAGCCTCTCGTGCGTCCAGTTCCGGAATGTCCACGTGACTGACCAGTTATTTTGTGTCTGGTATTGTCCTGTTCTGTTGCTCCTTTCTGTTCCCTTCTGGTCTCGTTTTCTTTCCTCTTAACTTCTTTGGGATCTGGGGGCAGTATTGAGTAGCTTGGATGAATAAGGTGCCGTTTCTATGGGCTTTATTTTCATATTTTTTCAAATATACTAAATGATTAAAATATCCTGGTACTGGGTAAAGACGAGTTCATGATGCCGTTAATCTTAACAAGGGCCCCAGGACCAGTGGAAGCAAAACAGCCCCATAACATCTAAGATCCACCACCGTATTTGCACTAGGTATGAGGTGCTTCTCTGAATATGCATCTTTCTTTCGACACCAAACCCACCATTGGTGTGTGTGGCTAAAGAGCTCTACTTTGATGACATCCAACAAATGTAAACACCTAGAGTTTGCTTAACGGCACTGACATTTGGATTGGAACTAGTTCTATGGTTAGATTACATGAAAATAGAGCTCTTTGGACACGCACAACCGTGGTGGGTTTGGCCAACACAGTATTTTACATTGCGGGTCTCAGCAAACTAAACTCTCTTGTGTGAACAGCTCAGCTATATGCGTTACAAAGGCAAACTTCAATATTTCAGATCACTAAACATTGTTTTTCAAATTCAACTCACATTGAGCAAAGATCATTGGGTTAGTGGAGTATTTCATGTCAGCTCAACAATTTCCCAATTTGAAGTCCAGTCCAGTCAATTTCATTAACATGGACTTTTTATTAGTTGCATTTATGTAGATCAAGAGACAATCTCCTTAAAACTCGAAAACTACTGCAATGTAATTGTTGTGAGTCCCCAGAAAACACACAGACACAGGCTGCAGAACAAATGGAAAATGTATGGGGCGAATCGACTCCAGAAGACTCATCAACAGTGAAGAGTATGCGGAGCTCAAGCCAAGGGGGCTTTGAAAACCCCATTATCATTCAGACCCCTGAAGACAGAATTAAAATAGAAGTGTGGTTGGAATCCACGATCCATGTGCTGATGCAAGTCACAATTGGTAAGCACGAGGAGATGTTGAGCTGATCCCCATCCCTGTGCTTCTCACACCATGCCTTTAACGCAAACAATCACCACCATTTCACAACAAGAGTTTATTTATTTCTGGAACGCTCTTCTTCTTAGCCAAGCACTCACGCTGTCCAGTCTGCTTAATATGCTGTCATTGTGTTCCCTACTATCCTTCAGTCTGTGGGTTTCAGCCTCTGTTTCTACCCCAGTCACCCAAGAAACAGACCTAATGACTTGCAGGCCAAGCCATGGAGGTTTGTAGGGAAAGGTTTGTTAGGGATATAATGCAGTGAGGGCCTCCCATGCACCATTAAGCACAGAAAGCCTCAATACAAGCCTAAGCACAGCCAGCCAAGGCATTTGGTGTGTGGAGCTACTGTTGTTCTCACTGACTGGAGGGAAGACAGAGTGAGGAATATGCCAGGGATGCTCTTGGCTCAGAAATAATCACCCTGTCCCACTCAACCACGGTCTGTGATCTATCAGGGGTTACTGCCACAGTGTGCAGCCAAACTGGTCCAAAGTGCTCAAACTAGATCTTGGAAAAACACAAGCCCAGGAGCAAGATTAAAATTACATTTCAGTCAGTTTACGAACTTGTTGGGTAGGCTTAGCCTGTGGGTTCAAGCCTTGATGAAACAGCAACTGTATCAAAATATTGATGAAGCAATAAGGCTGTTGGAATTTTGTGAGTCATGCATTAAAGCTTTATACAGGTTTCTATTTCCATTGTCTTATTCAGCCAGCAACCGAGCGAGAGAGACAGAAAAATACAAAAAGTGCAGAGAGCCAGGCAGCATGAACTGAGATTCACAGTGATCATGTAGGGATGCACCATGGGAGGACAGAGGGTAAAGAGGAGTGGAGAGGAATGACAGATGCATATAGAGGTGAGACAGGGACAATTTGAATTTGCTGAGGTTTGTAACTTAAATATTTACTGCTTGGTCTGGTAAAGAATTGTACATAGCTTGAACCCACCCTCATCTACTAATGTGTACAGGATTGTGTCTAAAGTTACTGTGACACATTTTTATCTCCACACCTACAGTACCAGTCAAACAGTTGGACACAACTACTAATTCAAGGGTTTTTATTTTTACTTTTTCTACATTGTAAAATAATAGTGAAGACATCAAAACTGAAATAACACTTATGGATCCATGTAGTAAGCAAAAAAAGTGTTAAACAAATCCAAATATATTTTATTTTAGAGATTCTTCAAAGTAGCCAGCCTTTGCCTTGATGACAGCTTTGCACACTCTTGGTATTCTCTCAACCAGCTTCATAAAGTAGTCACCTGGAATGCATTTCAATTAACAGGTGTGCCTTGTTAAAAGTTCAATTTTTGGAATTCCTTTCCTTCTTAATGTGTTTGAGCCAATCAGTTGTGTTGTGATAAGGTAGGGGTGGTATACAGAAGATAGCCTTATTTGGTAGAAGACCAAGTCCATATTACGGCAAGAACAGCTAAAATAAGCAAATAGTAATGACAGTCCATCATTACTTTAAGACATGAAGGTCAGTCAATACTGAACATTTCAAGAATGTTCCATATTGCTATGATGAAACTGGCTCTCATGAGGCCGCCACAGGAAATGAAGACCCAGAGTTACCTCTGCTGTAGAGTATAAGTTCAATAGAGTTACCAGACTCAGAAATCAGCAATTAACTGCAGCTCAGATTGCAGCCCAAATAAATGCTTCACAGAGTTCAAGTAACAGACACATCTCAACATCAACTGTTCAGAGGAGACTGCTCTGAACAGTTGAATTGCTGCAAAGAAACCACTACTAAAGGACACCAATAAGAATACTTTTTTTATACATACACGTACATACCCATACATACATATACACATACTTTTTTTTAGAATATACCTTTATTATTCCCCGCAAACCCTACCACCCTTCCCCCAATTGGAGTAAACTAATAAACAGTAACACTTAGGATTCTCCCTTCAGTTTATACATATTATACACATTTTACAGACACTACCTATTTTACAATAGATATATTTTGTTTGTTTTTAGCCCTTCCTCTATTTCTGATGTCCATCCAGTTTGATTTCTATTTGTAACTGTGCTATTTCACAACATTTCTGATCCTATATACATTTTACAGACCCCGTATGTTTTACATTGTTTATCTTCTTATTAGTCCCACCCTTCAGCTCCATTCAACCCCTCCCGTCTATCT